>NC_138531.1:33916639-34344139 GCF_964234715.1 Podarcis melisellensis
GTTTATTCGGGCTGCACAGTGCCACAATTAACACACAGAAATGATCCCACCAAATTAAAAAGGCACTTATATGCCTGTGTGTTCCATTTCTTTCAGAACTTCTTATATTCCTTGCTGTTCCAAGGAGGTGCCAGTCCTCTGGAACAAAGCCAGATTTCCTTAGGGGAATTGTGGCTCCTAAAAATTGGGTTGCCAGCTTTTTAACATGCTGCCCACAGCTGTCCCTTTAAGAGCAGCACAAGCTGCAGCAAGTTAGCAGGTGATAATGTCTGAGGCAATGCCAGAGTCTTTCAAGGACATACTTGGGGACAGCAGGGACAGTGAGGTGTGTGACAGAGGGACATTCAGAGGGCACTTGACCCCTTGACTGAAATTCCCCACACCTGAATTAGTGGAAGAGAGAGGAACAGGTTCGTGGAAGTGTATTAATAAGGAGCAAGGCAGGCAAGGGAGCAAGCAAGAGGAGGCCTCCATCTGCAAACAGTGTTGCCTGGGCATTTGTACTTGCTACTTTAAAAGCTCTGGACCCGCAGCTGCTGTATCTATGGTTCTGCTGATCCCTTCACATTCCCATTAACCTCCCTTGCTTGCCACTGCTTCAGAGTGTGATCACAGAACAGATGCAGTCCTGTATGGCTCCAGCAGTTGTAGAAGCACTAGGTTTTTGAAGAGGGATAAAAGAAGAGTAAGATTTTTCCAGGAACAGGTGCAAAGAAGGCATCTAAAAATAAAAATAAAAAATGGCCCAGATACCTGGATTGCTGAAGAGGGCAGGAAGCTGAGTTTTCTTTCTCTTTCATACATTGCTGTGGAACTTGGGGAACACCTCCTTTTTACTTTGTTAGTGCAATCATATGAGTGCTTATTTATAAGTAAGTCCCACTGTGTTCAGCCTGGTCCCTAAGTACAACTAGCAGCCACTTGCTGAAGGAAAGCCTTCAGTTTCTAGGTTGAGTGAGCCCTGGAACCACGGCATTAAAAGCTGCCTGGAAGAAAGCTTGTTGTTGTAACCGTACGCTGTGCACTATCCAGCCAAGAGAAATCTGTACACCTGAGCTGCCTGGGGCTTTCAAATCTGAATGTCCTATAAGTAAGATCAAAGGGACTCTGGCCACAGTGTGGAAACACACATGGCTATGGTGGGGCATTCACAAAAAAGCTTATGCTGGGGGTTTGAGTAAATCACCTTTGGGATACCTTGCAACTCTACAATTCTGTGATGCAGATACTTCCACTCTTTGTCCATGAGGCTGCACTGTGTGCAAAGTGCCATGTGTGACTTACCTTATACTAATCAGAGACATGAGCTTGCATGAGGCCAATTGCTGACAATGTCCTGTACATGAGGCAGGAAGGACATCCAGGAGCCTGAAAATTAGTCATGGCCTCCATCCCTTATAGCCTGTCTGTTAGTCTTGTTAGATAAAAAGAAAGCTTTACTGTTACAGTGGTACCTCGGGTTAAGTACTTAATTCGTTCCGGAGGTCCGTACTTAACCTGAAACTGTTCTTAACCTGAAGCACCACTTTAGCTTACGGGGCCTCCTGCTGCCGCCACGCCGCCGGAGCACGATTTCTGTTCTCATCCTGAAGCAAAGTTCTTAACCTGAAGCACTATTTCTAGGTTAGCGGAGTCTGTAACCTGAAGCGTATGTAACCTGAAGCATATGTAACCTGAGGTACCACTGTATTTAGATTTCCCCTTTGCTAGAGATGGTTGGTTCTTGCTAATTTTCAGGTTGCAGAATTTCTAGGGATCTCCAGGTCAAACAACAGAATATGCATTGATCTTCTTTTAAAAACTTATCTAGTCCTATGGGGTGATGCCCAACCACGCAAAAAGAAGTGGGCAAGTAATGTCAAAACTGTATTTTGACTTAGAGATGTTTTGTTACAAAGCATACTAGGTAATTAATGCAGTCATATTACCTGGAGGTGGAGAATCACAGTGGTTTGAATACTGAGAGGAAGGCCCCATCACTCATGGCTCCCTTGATTTCAGGACAGGATACTTTTGCACAACTGCTCCCTGATAGAAAACTGTCATGCTGGTGGTTGACTGTCTTCTGCAACACAATATTGTCATGTGTTGGCCTTTGGTGAAACAATGAAACCAGTAATATATTTATTTGATGGGACCAATCAGTATGCGGAACATGAAGGAAGCAGACAAGTTACCGGTACATATTCACAAAACCACAGAACGTGTCTGACCATCCACGCAAGATATATCTCTTATCAATGATTTCTAGTATAAGTCAAGTGAATAAAAATTGCATAGTCTGCAGGGGCACCATTTTGGATTTCATTAGGTAGAGGGGAGATAGAGGCTTTTGACTGACATCTGAATATAAACCCGAAGTGTTTGAGCTGTTGAAATCAGGTGTCAAAAGCCAATATATGCTGAGTCCCCTACATGTCATTGGGGTATGCATGCCAGTTTGCTACAGGCCAGACCCATCACAAGCTGATATTTCTGTGGTCACCATGCACTGAGCTGTGCTTTAGCCTCAATTCTTAGTCTGCAAAGTGAAAATAATAATTATTACCTTCGTCAACCCAAGGTTTTCTTAATAAGGGCCTTTAAGCATTTATACAGTAAATGTATACTGTAAATAAGAAACATCTGCCAAGGAAGTATGTGCAGCTCCTGTGCACTCTGTAAGTTGGCCATTATCTCTCTTTCCCTCCCCGACTCCCACGTCCAATGCATACACAATTTGGTTACTATTTGGTTATTATAATTGCAAGATGAGCTAACATTCTAAAGCGTCTTTGGGATTTGAGGCTTAGTTAAATATGCCCCTCCAAAAAAAGGGGAAAAAAGTTCCCCCTTGCTTTTTTGATATAATACTTTTGTTATCACTGTATTAATAATTTCCAGGGCACTGTGGAAGACTTTAGTAAGCTGTTGCTGTGTCAATTTCACAGAGCTATATTTTTGTGCTCATTATTATTCTTGGATGTCTCTAATTTACATCTAAATGTACTGACTAATTTTGATTCAATCATGTCAAAAGTGATAGGTAATGTGTGGGAGGAGATGACAGCCCTACCCATCAGGAATTGCCAGAATGTGAATTCCTTGGGGCAATGATTTAATGCCCAAGTCAGGCACTGCTGTCAGAATTGGAGGCCAAATTATGACACATTATGCTGTACTATGGACTTGCACATACAATACGTATGAAAAAGTGACTGAGATTGGAGTCATTAAACTATGCTTTAACCATTGCTACATTTCTCTCCCCATCTCCCTCTCTCTCTCGCTTGCCACATTTGTTCGGAATTCCTAATCGCAGTACAGAAAATCTCGTCTGTAACAACCAACAGCCCAAACCATTTGGGGAACCCCGTGTGATTAAAGCAGGTAGTAAAATGGTGGCACTTGATGTGTGTTTCTGCTTAGCCTTTTCTTTAAATCACTTACATTTTTGAAAGCAAGTGACATGTCAGCTAGATGTTCACAGAAAGGGCAGGTTTTTCTTTATTGCATCGTGCGCCTCCTCTCCACCCGAGAATTTAGAAAATCGACAACTGCTGGGCAACAACTCCCCTCACTCTCATCATAACTGTTAGGCTTTTTTACAGCGATGCAAAGGATGCTTTGCATAATGGATAATTCATTCTAATTATTACATTCTCTGTGCATTTCCTTTCCTTTTTTAGCTTAAGGGGAATTTATCTGTCAAATGTTGGACTTTCAGGTTAGAAATGAATAGCATTGTGCTCACAGATTTTAAAATATCATTAAGGTAGGGATGAGCTGTGAAATTATTTACTGTAAGTGACTTGTGCAAGGCTCATTGTATTTCATATGATTGCTCTATTAGTAGAGAAATAACTGCTTGTGATAGTGGTGGGCAACATCTTCAACGCTGCAAAGCGCATTGAAACCTTAGATTGAACATGCTGAGGACCACAGCAAGTTGCCATATATTTAAACAGAGACATTTGCTAAATGTGCAGACATATGATAAATGTTTTATATGAATATTGCATTTCTTTTGGGACACTGAATGAGCAAAGTTTTTTTTTTTTTTTGGGTGTGTGTGTGTGCAGATCCAGCTGACGTGCTAACAACCCAATCACACTGAGTAATGCTTTTGTTTCTTCTGACTGGCTCTACTGAATAATCTAATTTCAAGAAAAATGAGCCCCTGTGGAAATGTTATTAATTTCTAGTGCTGAAGCTAAAAGGGGAAGAGGAGGCCTAATATCATGACGGTAAAAAATAGTGTGGTTAGAATCACTCTGGTGTAACATTTACTCCTGACTTTTTAAAATGTTAATTTAGTCTAGTTTTAATTTGATCTCCTGGAAGGGATTTTATAAAAGTGAAAAATAAAAAGGAAAGGGTGATACATAATTGCTTCATCTATCTAATGAATTAGGATTTCCTTTATTGTTTGACTTTATCAGTTCTGAAATAGTACCTTTTTACTTTGTTTGATAACACGAGAAGAATATTTTGGAGTGCCCTATCTGGGTGGATGGAGCAGCCAAGTAATTTCGTTGTCCCTGAGAGGGGGCAATGACAATAAATATTATTATTATTATTATTATTATTATTATTATTATTATTATTATTCTATATTAAATCTCACATCCAGTGTAATCCCATTTTCTCCCTTTTATATGTTTGATCCATTGTGCCTTTGCCTGAGATCTAAGTGTCTTCTGTTTTGGTATAATGATTTTTCATCACAACAGTACAGACATCATGTCTTCTTGATATTTTTTACTTAACTCTGCCATTCCCCACAAAAAAATAATTTGAATGGGAGCCCAGTGGACTATAGATGTGACCACCATAATTTCTGCAGTTGTTTCCTTTCCCATTTGAGCTGTCACAATGAGTAACCTGCAAGTGGGGCCTCTAGTTCTCACAAATAGTGCCTCCACAGTGCTGGGCTCCAAAATGTAAACAGCATGCTGCCCTCCAGATGTTGTTGGATACCAATTTCCACCATCCCCAGGTAGGCTTGGGGAAAGATCCTGTTTCACTCCACATTTTGAAGCAAACCTTCCCATTCCCCACCCCGGAATTGTGCAGAGCATTGATCTGTGGATTGCGCCATGGACTGAACTGCACATGTACACCACTTATGAGGTGATCTGAGGGCTGCCTCTTTCTTTCTTTTTAATTTGGCAAACATTTTAAGCTGCTTAGAGCAGCTCTGTAGCGATATTGTAAACAACAACTCCTTTTAAAATGTTTGCCGGAAGTGAATGTACGTCAAAATGTGCAGTCCCTTCTTGAGGAATTGTATAGGGTTGAAATGTCTTCTGGGTACAGCCATCAGTATCTAATAGCAAGCATTAAGCTATACAGTACACACACAGTGACAAAGCCACTGTGTTTTGTTTTGTTTTTTGCTTGCTTGCTTGCTTGCTTTAAATGAAAGCAGGCCCAGGAGGCTGCAGTGGGAGGCAAAGAGGGCGATCAATCTTTTTCCCTGTTGGCCATTTTTCTATTAAAACTTTCCCCGAAGCTTATCTTTCCTCACTCTTGTGTGGCTGCAGATAGGGTAGGATGAGGAATGAACAGCTAAGGAACAATGTTCTGTGGGAGACTGTCAGTATGGAAAGGGTTAAGCCCCCACCCCTCTACTCAAATTCCAATCCTCATCTTTTTTCCTTTTCTTTTTTGGAAATAAAGGCCACATTACAACCGTTTGCATGTCTTGTGTAGTTTTGATCTAGGCAATAAGAAAATAATCATACTCCATATACCACGATGCGCCGTTTGGGAGTTGCCAAGGATTATTGTTCTGAATGACTGCATGAAATGAAATCAAGTTGCTGTGCCTCTCGTGGCCTTGTGGGGCTGGTCACCCTTGCTAATAATAGGTACACTTTGTTGTGACGTGGGGTTTGTGATTTCAGCTCTCTTGACATAATATGCTGGAGACAGTTCTCTAGTAACACTTCTTTATTCAAGCAAACACACTTTCCCCTTAAAATCTTAGATTTAACTTGCATCAAGCATCAGGATGACTTTTCAATAGCCTATTGTTCAGGGCAAGGGTAGCTAAACTTTGCTGTTCGACTAAAGGTCCCATGATCCCTGACTAACATCCCTGACACATCCCTGGGCTCCTTTGTGAGGAAAGGCAAGATCAGGGTGGACTTTGCCCTGAGCAAGGACAAAATTTGCCTCCTCCATATAAATATTAAAATATTAAACATCTGTGCATCTTTTATGGGGCCACATGAATGTGAGTTCTTTCACTAAGTCACATTATTATGCCTTTTTTTTTTTTGCTGCTGCTGCTGTAAGAAATGGCTGAAAACTTATACAAGGGTGTTATGTAATTTTTTAAAGGGGGGGGTGCTTCTTCTTTAAGAAAAACAGAAGCACCTGCCATTTCTAAGCTTGGTAAGATAATATCCTAAGCAGGCCCACCCCAGCCTCCCTGGCAGAGGATACAACTTGGCCTGTGTTTGTAGGTATGCTGAATCTACATTCAGAGTCTAAAGATATCCTTGTGGTAGTGGGCTCTTCACTGCTATTAAACAAAGTGGGTGGAGTCTAAAGAACTGAAATTCCAGAGCTTCATTTTCAAAAGCAGACTGCTGTTTTTAAGGGACAAGCATGGCAGACAATGGCCATGAAGCTTAAGGGATACTCAGTTGTTTACAAAGGTGTGCATTGCCTCCCCCCCTTTTTTTGAAAATAAAATCTTTATTTTGAAATTGTGGCCCTGGTAGTCAGGGTGCATTATACTGAACCCTTTCTGCTTCTGATGCTAAAAACTATAATGAGCATTAATTGCAAATGCCGTCACATGATTCAGCTCTCCTATATAGCCTCCATCCAAATTAGCTAAAATACAGAGGGTTTGATTTATTTCATTTGCAACGGTTGCACTAAAGGAAGGTAATTCCTTCTGAAAATGCTACATGCAGGCAGGAACAGGAAACCAATTAGGAATCAGTGGATGATAAATGGGCATTTTTACCAGCAGTTTACTTAATATCACCATTAAATAAGCCTCTTTGCATTCATCATTTAATTTTCCCTCAGTCTATGAGGTTCTTTAATTGCTGCCTAAATGAGGCTTGTGTTGAAGTCCAAATTTAATCTTGGATCGGAAGAGAATGATCCTTTCCATTGCATGCTTCCCAGTTGCCAAGAACTGTCAGAAGTGATCATGTAAATTTTCATATTTCTTAGAGTCTCATTGGAGAAATGGAAGAATGAGAAGAGTGTGTGTGTATGAGTGGCGGGGTGGGGAGGGGGGAGAGGGACTTTTAAAAAGATATGAACTGTAATGCAAGCAGCTTTTCCTGAATTGCATTTCCTGTACTTTCTCTGCTTAACCCTGCACCGGAAAATTTACTGAAGCTGTAATGTTGCATGGCACTTTTTCATTTTGGAAAAGTTACTATGGGTAGAAATAGATGTGTGCCAGGACTAATGATGTGCTACAGAGTTTGTGCAGCAAACAATTACTGGATAGAGGCGACTGGGAGCATCATGTGCAAAACATGCGATTTGCAAAGAGAACATTGCGTTTAGAACTAAGCAGTGATAGAAAATTATAAAAGACCCCAGAGCGGTGGCCTCAGCCTGCCCTTTTTATTTTTCCTGTAAGACGAAAAACTTAAAAGAGTCAGAGAGTTGGTCTCTAGAGACCAATAAGTGATTTAAATCCTTGCGGTGTTTATTTTATTTTATTTTTATTTCGGAGGTTCCTTTCCCATCATGGGCCACAAGAGAACTTTTAGAACACCAATAAATTTCAAAAGGTGACCAATCCTATACGCTGAATGCAAATTTGGTGTGATATCATTTCTTCATGACATAAAATATGAAAGGATTGCATTTTAAGGACATTATGTTACCGCTGTGATTTTGGAAATCAGTATTTGTAAACTACAAATTATTCAATTAACCAAAATAAAATGTTGTCAGTTTTGTAACATGGAACAGTAGCTTCAGTTGCACGGTTCCTTTAGTCAATGTCGCTGACAGCCATCTAGCTGCAAGGCAGTGATGAAGGTGGAACTAACCACAGGATAGGAGATACCATGGCAGTATTTCGTAAATAACCTGTTGTGGCCCTTAACTGCTGTAATTTCTCAGCGTGTGGGAGCTTGAGTGAACATGCTAGACACAAATCCTAAAGACAAAAAGTGTTAAACTGAAAGTGTTTTGTTGTTGTTGTTAATTTGATTACATTTTGAGAAGGATACGCCTGCAGCACTTGATCAGGCAAACATGAAATTGAAAATGAGAAACTCAATGGACAAAGACATGAAGACATATCCTCACTAATAAGAAACCACACACGATTTCGAAGAGCATGGATTGCCAACTTTCCCCCCCCCCAGCTGGTCTCCTGTGTCTTCAATGTACAGTGGTACCTCGGGTTATAGACGCTTCAGGTTACAGATGCTTCAGGTTACAGACTCTGCTAACCCAAAAATAGTACCTCGGGTTAAGAACTTTGCTTCAGGATGAGAACAGAAATCAGGCGGTGGCTGCAGGAGGCCCCATTAGCTAAAGTGAAACCTCAGGTTAAGAACAATTTAGGTTAAGAACGGACCTCTGGAACGAATTAACTTAACCAGAGGTATCACTGTAGATGCCTACTTTTACTGGCTGTTGCTGCTTTTCTCTTTGTAACAGACAGTTTGTTGGCAGACAAGGGTTCATGTTGGTTCCCATGCTCTACAATCACCTTGGCTAAATTCTGCATGTTGTATAGGCACCGAAATAAGGCCAGCTGAGGGTTTTCAGGTCGGTTGACAAGTGTAACCTTTAAAGAATGCAATGAGAAAAGAGATAATTTAGGAAATAAAGCACAGAGTCATAAAGTTGCCCCCTAAGTCTCCCTCCCTTTTTTTCTTGAAAGTTCTATTGCACCTTCAAAAGCCCATCAAAAATCCAGACACTGTGCACCTCAGATAAATTATCTCCTCCATGCTTCATCTTTACTTATCTTCTATAATTATTTCTCTTGATTTCCATTCACACCTATCTGCAAACTCATTGACCTACCTGAACTGTAAACTCTTCAAGCTGAGCCCTGGTATGTAAGAATCTACCCTAGCAACAGCAAACTTTTATACTTCCAGAGGCTAAGATTGGCCATAAAATATTGCCTAGCAACCGCAGGATAAGCCAAGTCCATTGAGCAACATGGGTCAGAAAAAAATGCCTTTTTAATAAAATAAAATAAAACCTAACAGTATATTACACATTTCATGGGTAAAGGCACACACTAGATGTTCCCCTTGACCCAAAACAACAAGCTGTTTCCCAAAACACACAGTAATAACAAAGAAATATGTCTTGAAAATTCATCCCATTAAAATCTATGGAAGTTTAGATTCATAATCCCTTTCAACATGACTGAGTATCGCCGAGCATTCAACTACACTAGAACAGGGTATTTCCTATCCTTTCTATCCCAAAATCCAACATGGACTTCCCTCAAACCTTCTTCTCCTACACTGCTAGTTTTTTAATCAATTTGTTGACCAATTTTCAAACGATAAACCGTAGAACCTATTGTACCAGACATTTCTCATTATAATGGTGGAATGAGATTCAATGGAATCATCCTTAAAATTAGGGCCAAATCTGTGACACTTATATAAATACATTTAAAAATATAGTTTCCTTTCTCTCTCTTTTTACTTGTCCTTCCCAGTCCCTTTCTGTCTCTTCCACAAGCACATTCTGTCACTTTTGAACCAATCTGCTCTGCCTGGTTCTCAATCCATGCAACATTCCATTCCACCCCATCTACCTTCTTTCAAAACAGCTTTATGCTATTTGTGTGTGGGGTAACACCCTTATGATACTCCATTGACTAACACCGGTCACAAAAATGCCATTTTAACAAAAACTAGAAACATGTTATGTTACTCCTAGACATTGCCCTTGATCTAACAACAACAAAACATTTCTCAAAAGACACAGAAATTGAGAAACCTTTTAGAAAACCACAAGCAAGCCCATGGAAGAAAAATGCACAGCATCTGTCAAGATAGCAGAGTCTTTTGTCAAATATTTGACTCCTTCACAATAACTCATTTCTTATCCTTTCTATACCAAATTTGGCCATTCTCAAGCACACCTGTCCTACACTGCCAGGTTTCAAATCAGTCAATTGAACCATTTTCTATCTAAAAGCCATCAATACTCCCCCCCCCCCAACTTTCTCATTATAATGGCAGAATGAAAATCAACTGACTCACTCTTAATAGAGGACCACTACAGTGGCTTCCCAATTGGATAAATGCGATGCAGCTCACAAAATTATCCCTTGCCAAAATTAATGAGTGGATTTGGGTCTAAAAATTGGTTGATGAATGAGATGACTAATGAGGTATTATCTGTGGAACAGGATAATATTTCAGATTAAGACATTTCACTTGTGTCTTGGCATAGTCTTGCAATAAGTAAATTTCAAGTAGAAATGTTCATAGCAGGACAGCGTTGTACACTATCCTCATATTCACCTTTAATTATAGATTCTCATATGTATGTTTTAGCTCATTTCTTTATGTTTTCTGGTTTGAGTAATTTCAAATTGTTTGTACTGAGACTAACCTATGAGAGGGGAGGCTAATAGTAAGGTTTCAACATATGGGGGCTTTTAGTTTAGGAGAAAAAATGGTGAAGGGAGGACGTGATAGAGGTGCATAAATAATTATGCCTGGTATGGCATAATACAAATTTTTTGTGCCATCCATTGAAGCTAAAAGTTGGAAGATTCAAGACAAATGAAAAGACTTCTTCACACAGCGCATAGCAAAACTATAGAATTTGCTTCTCTCTCTCTCTCTCTCTCTCTCTCTCTCTCTCTCTCTCTCTCTCTCTCCAGTGATGGCCACTATCTTGGATGGCTTTAATAGAGGATTAAACAAAGTCATGGAGGAGAGAGAGCTATCAAATACCAGTTGCTGAGAATTAGAAGTAGGGAAAGTACTGTTGTGCTCTACTGCTGCTTATGGGTTTCCAAAGACATCCTGGAGCAGATGGACCTTTGGCTTCCCACAGCCTGCAGCTTCAAAACTATTTTAAAACAACATTGGCAAGGCAATCTCATTTAATCAATGGATGGTTGCACATTGTCACACTAGGAATCAGTCTGAATATGTGACAATGTTAAGAGGCAAATCAGAGTAGGAACAGGGGGCTTTGTATTTACTCTGAATAGGCTTCCAATCTGGATCCAATTTGGCATTTGTGGTGATGTCATGAAGTCAAGCCAGAGTAAGATTGATGCTTTCTGCCCTCACTCTGAATGGACAAATATTTTCATAGTATTTCACATTTCCCCCCTACCATCTTCAGCAGTGTACATTTTATGGCATATAAGGTTTTTCACAACCCAGCTGTACAGACAACTAAAGCATAATAAGTGACAGCTGGATGTCATGCTTAGGCATATCCTGAGCATTCAATGGACACTACTCACATGTTTCTGAGCCTCTGGAGCTACAAATCCTTTACTTTTTAAAAAATATATATATATATGTAAACCGATATTCTTATTCTGAGTTAGGAGCCAGGCTGCTTTGAATCTCATTGAAATTAATGTGATTTTAAGTTTACTGCTTAATGTTTTCAATAGGATTTTTCTCTGGTTTGTTTTATTTTTATCAGCATGGGTGTTATGCTGATGTAGAACAGCAATATGACAAAACAAATTTGGAAGGAGATAAAATAAAAACATACATGCTTTCTCAATAATACAAGTAATATGATGCTTCGCATTAGAACAAGAGGTTTTATGGTGGCCATTAAAATAAATGTGAAGATATTTTCCAGTATAAAAATCAGGTTAAGAAGGAGAAAAATCCAAAGAGTATTTTATGTCCAAGGTGGTGCAAAATTAAGGGGAAGTGCCTGTATGTATGCTCATGCCATTAGGATTCTCTGTAAGTAGGGAGGGTGTATTTATGTGATAACCCTTACCATTGATTTATCTTTGAGTGTGTTTCTTCCAGTCATCCCCGCCCCCCATTTTGTCCCATTTCTAATGTGCAACAATAATTAATTTGTATATTGGCAATTCCCCCCACTCCCTGTTCCAGGATAACAGTGTTTGTACAAGACACATTTAAAACTTCTTGACTGCAATTTCTTGAAACTGAGTCCTTCAAGCAAGCCAGACCTCAGCAAATAATACCTGACTGGGCTTATATTGCACCAATGTCTGATTTTTAGTAAAACTTAAATATATTTTTCTAAACTGTTCACCCACTCAGCAGGCATCCATCACGCTTAACATTAAACTATGATGATTCAATAACCGGTTACACACTGCTCTGGTGAGTTCACTCTACCAATCACATTGTATGCTGTTCTGCTAACACCTATAAGCATGTTTGCATCGGGAATGGAATTACTAGAGATTTAGATGTACAAGGCCTTGTACATAGTTCATTCTTCCACAGGAAAGCTTGGCTGGCAGGGCAGAGCCAGTCATGAATTATGACTTTGCTCCCCAGCCAACTGTAAACAGGTTTACCTCCACCACTCTCAAAAAACGAGCCAGGCCAAATGTGACACAGGAGATCTGTAATTAGGATTTTTCCATGCCCTTTCTCTGATGTACCAGCCCAAAGCTTCTTTTAGTTCTGTGAGGGGTGGAAAGAGTCAGGTACAGATCCTTTGAGCCTTTAATAGCTATATGCCTTGCAGAAATTCAACCGATGCCATTTTACCAGCAGGGATATGCTGTGATAATAAATGATGGATGTTTGAATTTCTGCCTGTCGTGCAACAATTAAAGGCACAAAATGTCAATTAGGAATGCCAGACCTAACCGTAAAGTATGGCCTGTGTTGCAAATGAGCTGATTCTGTCAGCTTGTGAAGGTAAAGGGCATCCCAAATAAACGGCTGGATCCTACGTACCCAATGTAAATTATGTGACTAGCAAGATGTCTGGTTGCCTTTGAGTTTCTTAGCCAAATACTGGGGCTGGAGTCTTTGGGAATGAGAGCCACTTAGGGCAAAGTGGTTCAGGAGCAGCAAATAGCAAAGGAAAACCTAGGAGAGCATTACTGATGTGGTTGCACCGGGCGTGGAGCTTCTGGGGTGCCAAAACTATGACATCCAATGGAAGGCAAGATGGGGGGGGGGAATGTATTTTGGCATTGCACAAGGCACCGCTGAAATTTGAGATGCCAGGGTTCACCACTGGTAGTGGTTGGTGCAAAGAAAAAATGTGGACAGGGCCAACGAAAAATTGACCCCTCATTCTCTCTCATCAAAAGTTCATAAAAGGTTACAAAGTAGCTCTCCCTGCCTTGGCAGTTTAGAAGATTAGCGTGAAAGAATGAGATAAATTAGCAATTAACTGCAAAGGGGACTCGGAGATTTGACTTGTATAGTTTATATGATAATTACCTCTCATCCTATGTAACAAAGAATTTTAGCAGATTTTTCTTGGTTTTATTGTAGTGATTGTTGATGGTGCCATGGCCTTTGGCTAGTGCAATAAGGTTCATAATGCTCTGGTAAGTTTCCAAAACAATGTAAAAACATAATCAAAACAGCGTGCTCCTACTACTTACTGGCCAAGAGACAGAAACCTGGTACAGTGGTACCTCGGGTTATATACGCTTCAGGTTACAGACACTTCAGGTTACAGACTCTGTTAACCCAGAAATAGTACCTTGGGTTAAGAACTTTGCTTCAGGATGAGAACAGAAATCATGCTCCGGCTGTGTGGCAGCAGCACGAGGCCCCATTAGCTAAAGTGGTTTTTCAGGTTAAGTACTGTTTCGGGTTAAGAACGGACCTCCGGAACGAATTAAGTACTTAACCCGAGGTACCACTGTATATAGCTGAAGGCCACGGTATTCAACAGGTACTCTGCAAACAGTTGGACAACAGTGGGGTTTTGTATTAAACAAATCTGTTGGTGAGTCCAAAGACATTAAATTATCTCTGCTATGTTTGGTATGTTTGGGAAAGGGTCAGTGTTTAGTGGCAAGGGGCATACTTTTAATGCATTTTTGATCCAAGCAATTGGGTACCAAGTGAATATGAAAACCCCCTCTTTCTGCCTGAGAACATGGAGAGCCTTTAGTCTAGGCAATACTGTTCTGGATGGACTAATAGTCTGACCTGGTAGCTTCCTATGTTCCAGTGCTTCCCCCACTAGTCTCTACTAATTGCTTCCAATCCTTTAACCCTTATTGTTACTGCACAATAGGTGGGTAGAAAAAGGCAGGTATTTTTGGCTCATGCAGGTAGGAACTGTGTTGTGAGGAAGATCTTTTACCACTAGTTTTAGTCAAAGTAACCCAATTCTCACACAGTTGTTACGTGAGAAAATAATTTAAAAATGGTGAGTTTTTTTCTCCCCAAAACTGTATTCTAAGTAGGGATGGATGAATCTGTCTTTTCACTTTGTCATTTTCCTCCCAATTTTTAAGTTCAGTTAGCTACATTTCTGCATCACTTTGTAATTTTTTTTTAAGTCCTCGTTAAAATTCAGGGGCGTTTTAGTATAAATTTATCCCACTATACACAATTTTTGTGGAATTTTGCTTTGTATAATGCACTTGTGTGTGTTATTTTCATGACTATGTGCATTTTTATGTCTATTTCCCCCGTATATACATTTGTGGATTGGATAACTGCATTGCAAAATTGCGAGAAGTACCGATTTTGAAGGAATGCTGTGTTTCAGTTCGCTTTGGGAAGTGTGTGAAACAAAACCAAATTTCTCCCCTATTTCTAATTCCAACCAGATGATGATGATGATGATGAAGATTATTATTATTCTCTCCAGTTTTACCTGACTATTTACACTCTCAAGCATAGCTGTCTATTGACATTTGGATATTTTTATTATTTTAAAGTCTGTTGCCCTTGACTGAGTTTATCGATTAGTGTCCGGCTGCAATAAGGAAACTGGACATAAAATCTGGAATTGACACCATGTTGCCTTGCTCACACTAGAGCAAAATGGAGTCTAAGCTTCTTAGTCATCATAGGGCAGTGCAAAGCTTTCACTGCTCTGAACTACCTCACTTGCTCCAGCCTGAGTACTGAGGCTCTCTCTATGTGGAAGTTTACATGAATAACGGAGGACCAACTGACAGATGTGCCTAAATGAATAACCAAAACTCGAAAGCCGGTCGATACTCACGTCCCATAATTTGATTCTTTCCTTTCTTCCTTTATTGGTGATGTAAAACGATAAAATGCTTGAATGTGCTGAATTTGATTTTAATAAAGTAAGTAATACAAGTAGTATTGATTGGAAAACTAATGGCTCTCACCCTCTGAGCATACGTTAATATTCAGAACTGTGTGTGTATAACTCTACTCAAGATCCACATTCCCACTTTATATTGATGAAAGTGATATAATGCAGAACTTACATAATATATTGAAAGCAAAGTAAAGATCCATAATTCTGGATAGTAACTGAAACTCCTTTTTTTCTGCTGGCAATTATTTCTCAGCCCACCCCACAGATATCTTCAGAAAATGTCTTCAGAATTTATTCTTTCTTCAATTTTTGTGCTTTCACTTATCACCTAAGGGACTACAGATGGCTATATATTGGAGACTTTGAAGAAATGGAGAGTGAGGACTTTGTGGGAACAAGGGAGGGGAAATGTTTCTGGCTTTCCAGGTGACAGAGCCTCTAGATCTTCCCTTAAAAAAAAAAAACCCACATTATAGAAAATCCTGGTACTAATGAATTAATGAAAATGTCTGTAGCTTCAGATTAAAGGATGAACTAAACTGAACCACACTGACTGAGCCACATACACCTTCCCCTCCTGTAGCCTCTTAAATTATCACTACACTACCTGTATGTTTCTCTCCAAAACTGTTTCTTCCAAGCTGTTTTCTTCTCTAGGAGGAATTTGCCATTAGTCTTGGGGTAATTTTCAGAATAAAAGCACAGCGGGAGAAAAATTCAACAGCCCTTTGCCCTGGGAATGGCAAGAAGAGAATGGGCCTTTTCTGTGGTTGTCCCCAGTTTGGACTGCTCTCCCCAGAGGCTCGCCTGGTGCCATCATTGCATGTCTTTAGGTGCCAGGCAAAAACATTCCTCTTTACTCAGACCTATGGCTATCAAATTATCTATGCCCTGTGAAAGTGTGGGGGAGAGGACTGTTATAATGATGACTATTTTATTATTATGGTCTCTGTCAGTATTCTTTTTATTTTGTTTTTATCATTGAGGTTCTGTTATGTGTTTTTAATGTTGTACAGCTCTGGGATTTTTTTGATAAAGGGTGGTATATAAATTGAATTTATTATTATTATTTTTATTATTATTATTACTTTGTTCTCTCAGTTTCTCGATCTTCCATTCTTAAATTCAGCTCTGCACATTTTGCAGCAATTTGTGGGTTTTGTTGTTTTAAAAAAAATCCTCATCAGCAATTTAGTGATAATAAACATTTTTAAATGCAATTTTGACCCACGTACACATTTTTGAAGCCAATTTTCTCTACTATAATTCATTTTTGTGTGTTATTTTAACAATATATTCATTTTCATACACATGTTCCCCATTTCCCCCTATACATTTCCATCCATAATTTTAAAGAATAACTGTTGTTTCAAGAAAGTGCAGATTTTATAGATACCTGAAACCGAAATCAAACTTGGGAGAAATTCAGTTAGGTTTCAGTTCCTGAAACAGTTTGCAGATCAAAACGCAGCTAACCTTCAAAATTCACATTTCCCTGAATGCACTTTTCTCCAGCCAAAATATGTGTACAAAAATGTGTATATTAGGATCAAGTGCGCATAAAATGCATTATACTGGTGAAAATAACATGCAAAAATGTGTTACATATATTAGACAAGATTTCACACAGATTATATATATATATAAAGATGTATGAATGAAACATTGCATCAAAGTGCGAGTGAAGGTTAAAAACAAGTAGACCTGAAAAACGATTAAGAAACGTGACAAACTGAACGAAAGACGGGAGACCTGAGAGATCTGCACTTTAAAATCTCTGCTTTATAGGGATCTGGTGGCAACCCGTTTTGGGCACGTGGGGCCTGCTGTCATAGGCCCTAAACCCGTCTCTTTTTCTAAAGAGGTTCAGGTAAATTCTCTGATAATGAGGCCCTTGCCTACAAACAAGTGTAGAGAAATAATGGTATTTGAATCCTGCCCAAAGAATTTTTTTTCTCCAGGTTTCCTGCTCTCGTGCTGTCTCTCACAGTCAGATCATCAGCAGTGAGGGATTAAAGTCTCTCGCTGTAATGCTCAACCTTCTTGCTGAATGAATAACATGATTAAGGTATATGTGGAAGTGGAGTGACAGTAGCAAGTTCCATAGGTACAAACCCCCTCAGGGGCTGTGCTGCAATATACAATGATTTATTCGGCACCTATTTGCATGCAACCAATGCCTACTAAACCTGCCAAACATTTCTGTGAGGAAACTCACTAGTTGTCTTGATGGGTGAGGCAGCAGGAGTCGCTCCTGTGAGCTGAGAGCAGCTGTTTTGCTTAAAGAGCTCCAGACTGGCAGTAGGAGGAGGGAGAGTGGTAGGTTCTGTACATTATGTGTAGGATAATGGCTCCCATTTGCAACCACTTTGTTTGTGGGTCTCAGGTGGTTGGACCCTTTCTCCGAGTTTGTAGAATTCTCTTTTCTGAATTCTCCTGTACGTATGTGACAATTTCCCTCCAGACTTATATTATTACCACAACATCACACACACACACACACACACACACACACACACACACACACACGTATGCTTATAATCTTTGGCCAGAGCAAGTTCCCTACTCATGGCATTTGTGAGAGAAAAGAAGCACCATGATGTGGACAGCCTTCACCCATAATTCATTTCAGAGCCACAATGTTGGAACAGAAAGGACAGCTTTGTTGAAACTGGCAAAACCAGGCAATTACTTACTTACTTATTTGCTTGTTGTTTCTAAGAAGGGAATGCCCTTCTTTGTAATCCCATCTCCCATCAAAATGTTCCTGTGTGAGGGAATTTTTCTGAGGGGAAACATCTGCCGTCTACAAAGGACGGCTCTGATTCTCAGATAACTTGAAGTCTAACTTTTCCACAGTTCTCGTGTAAAAAAGAAACACAAATACTGTATTTTCCCGTGTATAAGACAATGGTTTTTGCTATTTTTTTAGTAAATAATTGTAGGTTGTCTTATAATGGGTGGCGAATGTACAGGGGTTAAAGAAAACACTACTTACCTTTCAGCGACGCTCATGAAGAAGCTGCTGGAACCGCCAGAGACACACTCCATTGAATATTTGTTCCGGTGCTTTGAATATTTAATAAAATATCAAAGTTCAGTTTGATCTTTAAAGTATTGATTTCTTAATTTGGGGTTCCAAAAAACAGGGGTTGTCTTATACATGGGGGCATCTTATACAAGGAAAAATATGGTATGTAAGACAGAAAGAAAAGGGCAAAGCAAATTTTTCCTTTCATTTAAGGGGCTGATTTTCCCCGCCAACTTCAGACAGGAAAAAGGCATCACTTCACAGGCCTGGACTTGGCTTTTTCCTGAGCATGCTCTGGCAGGAGACAGGACACCAGGTGTTGCTGTGGTAACCAAACACTCACGGGTAAAATGTAGACGGAACCAAAATAACTGTAAAGTATTGGGAATGCATTGTGGTCAACACTGTGGTCATGTAGGGGGATTACAGAAATCTCTCTCCCTGCTCCATTGTTACAGTAAGTGTTATTGTGCTATTTACCTCATACATACAGAAAGGAAACTAAATATATGCCCATCAGTTATATAAAAATGTATTTATTTAACATTTATATACCACTTACTTGCAAACGAAAACCTGTAAGCTATTTGCCAAGAATACAAACAATCCATTAAAAGTGTAAATAAAAACCAATGGACGTTTATATGTATATATGAATAACCAACAGTTAAACATATGCATTATAAGATAAAACTGCAGATTGAAATATATGTCAATTTTACATGTCTGGATAGACTTGCCATACAGTTTGTTTTTAACAGGCACTGAGAAAAAATACAGGGGAGTCATCTGATTAATGTCAGTGGGCAAGGAGAGAGCTTCCTTACAAGTGCAGAATAAACATTATATGACACTTATAAAAGTGCCACTGATCGAAGTGACTGTGTTGTCATATATAGGGTAAGGAGTGGGTAAATGTTTTAGTAATAGAGTACCCTATTTATTGACAAGCATGCAACCAAGCCTACTGCCCCTTCCTTTGAGTTTCTGAGGCAAGTTCTTGTGTGACCTCATTTCAATGCGGGGTTACACAAACAGTTTGAGGCAAGCCATTAAAAACTGCACTAAACTGCTCCCACATGCATACAACCTATGGACAGTTGCAAAAACTCAGCAATGTATTGGGGAAGGCGCCAAATTGCGGTACATTGGAGAATAGTGTGTGGCTGATTGGCTGTTCCAGGAAAACAAGAACACAAAAAGCAGAACTCCAAGTTCCTGTGCTGCAGCTAAAACAGCTTGTTTGTCATAGTTGCAGCATGCACAATTTAAAGCGTGATATTCACTGGAATAAAATGTATTACTTGGATGTAATGGTAGCCAACGTTTCACCACCTGGGAAAACAGGTATGCCTAACCCCAAGTTCAAATTTCAGTATCCATCAATACTTCTTGCTAAAGCAAATACATTGATGGTTGATCAGCTAAATGCGCAATTGATGCTTATTCACATAATTATCCACCCACTTATCTTGCCGTGCTCAATTATAATTAAATCACTCTCTCCGATGCACCCACCAATAGCACAAATGGAATAAGCAGTCACATTCAAGCCATTCACTACTCTTGTTTGCAAACTGCTTGATGTGAAGTTGGCATCCTTTGACATCTTTTTCGAGGCTGAAACAAGGCAGAGCAGTTTGCCCAGAACAAATTGCCTACCGGGTACACATTCACCTGTATTAAGCGTGGCTTGATATGGACTGTACAAGATTTTCTCCAGTTAATCCTTCTGTCTAAACTCCTGAAATCTAGAGTGCTTGATCAAAGTTTCCCATTGTCCCTTGGCAGAATACTCCCACAGAATAGGTTCCAGGATAAGGCACATGGTACTGCAATCTTGATTTGGCTAGATTTGGCCAGTTCCTTGATGGGAAACTACTTGGAATCCCCATGTACATCACTTTGAGTTCCATCATAAAAGAAGACCCAATGTATAAATGACAATAAACAAAATAAGTGGCTTCCTAGTGGAAGCAGGTCCCTTAGATTGTGACTCTTATATCCTATTGCTTTTTCCCTTTTTCCTGTTTATTTTCCTGATTTGCAGTCAGACACTGACTCCTGTATTAAGATGCAAGAAGAAATTGATAACATTTAATATATTTGTGCACACACATATTAGGAACACAAGAAAAGTCCTCCTGGATCAGACCAAAGACCTATCTTGTCTAGTATCCTGCTTCCTACAGAATCCACCCAGTTGCAACCAAGAAGACTACAAAAGGATCCTGAAGTCAATACTGTAGTCAACTTTTGCTATAGTTCGCAGTTAGTATTGTAGCATACTGCTTCCAAATTTGGGAGCCCCGTTATAGCTATCTTGACTAAGAGACATTGATAGACCTATACATTTGCCTAATCCAGGAGTGAGGAAGTACTGGATCTGCAGATGCTGCTGGACTACAACTCCCATCTGCCTCAGGCTAGGGATGATGGGAGTTGTAGTCCATCAATATCTGGAAGGCCACAGATTCCCCATCCCTATTTTAATACCATTTTAAAACACGTCTTGTGACAACCAATTCCGCATCTTAATTTATGTGTTGTGTATTGTATTGCGTAGTGATATTGTTCATTATTCTATGTATTTCTTTGTGTCCTCAGTTTGGACTCATTGCAGCTTTCTGCTGAAACCACTAACTGCAGCGTTCTGTAAACGTCAGCCTGCTTTCGTTATGGAGTTTATTTAACACTTCAAGTCTTAAACGCCACCTTTAGTTTGCCAATGGCGTTTTGTCCCAGCAAAAAAAAAAAAAGGTTTTTATTAACATTTCAAAGAAAACTTTAGAGGGGAGGTTTCGAATTATTGAGCTTGCTTTGCATGAGATTCTTTGACTGGAGACATTTTTAATCAAATTACTTTTTTTTTTTAAAAAAAAAGAAAAGTTGGGCAACAGGAACAAAACACTGGCAACAGTATAAGGAGAGCTGTTGAAGGATTGATGACATGTTCAATAGGGCAGCAGAAGAGGTGGCATGAGCAAATAGTAGCTTTCGTTTATGGAACAGCTGCTGATAGGCATCTTGCATATTCACAGTCTGTGGGCAATACAATCAAAGGGTGGCAACATAGTGGTATGTTTCCACAATCTTCTCCACAAAAGGACTGTGCTGGGATTTTGGGGAGGTGTGACATCTGTATTTGCTAAAAGAAAAAGTTTTAGTTTTAAAAACAGCGTCTTTATGGCTGTTCGTACAAGTGACCACAGTGGTTGACATTTTACATTAATGCAGTGTGAATATATCGATATGTCCATTTGCCCATCCAAACACACACACATGCATACAGGCGCCTCCCCACTTAGGGTTCACACATGACTACATATACATGTGGCACCAGGAAATAATTAGATAAATCAATTTAAAGTGCAAAAACGGACCCCCCAAAGCAGGAAAACTACAAAAATGGTGGGAAAAGAGTGGGAAAAACTGCTTAAAGAGAAGATTGGCCCTTCAAATGTAAACTAATATAAGCTTATGCTAACTTCATTCTAATTAATCCTTGTTCTCACCATAGGGTAAGTGATCAGATTGCTTTTCAATCCATTGTCATTTCTCATATGAAATGCAGATGCTACAATATTTCTCCTGAAAATAGTTTAGTACTACAGCTTGTAGAGAGATAATTCCCTGATCTCCTCTCAATGAATGATGGTTTTACCGCACATGTGTGTTGTTGTCAATGTTGACATGGGGATAAATGTTTGCAAGCAGGCAGCAATAAAGCAACACCAGTGACCTGTACATTTTCTTTCCATGTGTTCACACATTGTATGTCGTAACTGAAAACCTTTGCATTTAGATTAGATTTTTAAGGTTTTCAAACCACTTCGTCAGTTACTGTATAGCATTTCCTATGGTATTATAGGAATACTAACTTTGAAAATAAAGAGAATTTCCTGTCAGACAGCAATCATCATCTTACAGAACTATCGTTCCCTTGACTTCTTTTCAGCAAACTGGTTAAAGAGTATTATAGTTCAGATGCCCTCATGGTTTCAGTTCTAAACTCCCCATATATAAAATGGACAGCTTAAATCCCTCGTGATACAGTTTGTCCTAGAAACTATCTCTGCTTTCATTTACAGCTCTCATTTTTTAAGCCACTAATGTAATCACTACTTAAAAGCATGAACGTCTTTCTTCAAGAAAATAATAATAATTTTCATTATCCTATTTTCCTTTTTTTAAAAAAACAACAACCACCACCCTAATTGTACCATGTTTTTGACAGCTAAATAAATGGATTTTATTAAAAAGATGATTATAAACTCAGATTATTTAGTATTCCTTTTTTATTATCTACTGTTGACTCTACTGGGAACTGCGAGCTTCTTTTCTTCATTTCCAGCATTGATTCTTGCATTAGACGGTTACATTGAATAATTAATATACTTCCAGTGATTGATGATTTGCATGGCCTGAATATTAGGTTATCAATCACAGCCCACTTGTTCTAATGTAATCATATTGAAAATGTGTCAAAAGCTGTTTACCCGAGGATGACAACAGAAGCAAGCAATGCTCAAGGTGCGCCAAGCACTTCAGCAGGAAATAGCCTGGTTGAACATTCATAATGCAGAGATTATGAGTTCCTCAAATTGATGTAACAGAAGCCTGGAGCCCTTGGTGAGAGTTATCAGTTCCAATAAAAAAAGCCCTTTTTTCAGTTGGAAAATAGTCCTGATTCCTTTGCCTTTTATCAGCTGCTTAGTGACTCTGTTAGACTACAGTGGAAAGTAATTATGTTCAAAGCTGTGGAGTGGAAAGAAACTTCTTTAAATACAAAAGGCAACAGAAATGTTTTGAAGTGGGAACAATCACTGCCATTCTTTACCTACCAGTGGGACAAAAGGCCTCATGGTGGCTTCCTTTGGCTCTCTTCCTCCGGAGATCACTGACTAATGCAGAAATTCTGCACTTGAGACAAAGTGGCTCAGTTCGCTGCTGTTTAGGTTGCCCTGTTCATAGCACTCACCTTGCAGCCCTACCTAATTGGCTATTGAGGCTCTGACTGGGTGATGCTCCATCTCCATGCTGCACCCCTTACCAACTCCACCTTGCACCTTCCATGAAGGTTTTAACTTGGCAAGAATGTGTCCTTGAACTCTGACAATACTTTCTTGCTTGCTTGCATGGATGGATGGAGGGTGTGTAGAACGAAAAGGTGAAAGCATTCCTGAAGGCCAGGAAATACCATCTTGGTGGTCAAGATAATCCAGGGACTTATTTGTTGCAGGGATGCACTCTCATGTGTTTATTTGCTTTGATGCTTTGGAACCTTAGTTTTGGTTCAGTTAGTTGAGAGAGGAGAGGCTTCTCACACCAGCCGCCTGTTAGCTATTCCCGTATCTGAAAGATGGATGGGAGTTGGGAAGGGGCCTCTAAGCCAGGGATGAGTTGATTGGGCTATTGATGCCAGCTGACGTAGCTTGCTTAACATATTAGCACCTTGTGGACAAGTTAGGGCAACCTCTCTCTGCTTTGGTGTCCAACCCAAGTCTGTAACAGCCATAGGGCTTTGCAGGCGGTGTTATACGTTTACCTTTTCTTGTGATAAAGTCACTACAATGTTTCTGACATCCTCCTGTGATTTCCCTGCACCAAATCATTCGTGCTCGCCCTCCTTTGGGCCTGTGGAGGACAGAAAAAGGTGTGTGGGTAGAAGCTAACCCACCGTATAAAGGTAAGGTTTGCATTTGTTGCTTTGGCCACTTTTGTCTTTGGCCCCACTCTCCACTGGAATCTGACCCTCTGGAAGATTGCTCAGTGCAGAATGTCTGCAAAAGCCCCCCTCCATTCTAGAGCCATCACATGTGGGAAAGGTGTTGACTGGGTGGTGAAGCAGGTTTTCATTTGAGCTAGTCCATCGCATTTCATGATTTCTGCCATTTTCCTCTATTCCTCCACATGTTAAACCAGGAAAATATCAGTGGAGAGATATATACCTGGTAATAAATTTTGTTAGGATTTATAAAGAGAAATACAAAGCTCAATATCAGGTTTCTTTTTTTAAATCCAAACTAAAATGTTAATCTAAATAAAATAAAAACAGAGAGGAGGGGGAGAAAAAGAGAAAGAAAGAAATAAACGGAAAAGAAAGGAAGGAAGGGAGGAAGGAAGAAAAAGAAATAGAAAAGATGTTAAAAGAGAGAGAAAGCTCAGAAACTAAAGAACTTCCTATTCTTCATCAGCTATATAAAAACAATATTCACTTCATCTACCCCAACAACAACACTTTCTATAAACAAACATTACCTTAAATCCTCAAATCTATGTCACTGTTTCATGTTCTTTTTCACACAAAAAGTCTGCGTATCATGACCTGAGACAATGCCTTTTGTACAGAGGGTAAACTCAAGGAATAAAGCCAAAAAGATTGAAATGAATCATAGACAGTGAACATTTTTTTTTTACTTTTTCTGTACTTTATACTAAACTTGCACTGCAGGCATGCCCTAACAGTTCTTTGTTCCATGAGATTATACTGGGTGTAGTAACGGTAACCTGCTATAATGTTATCAGAATTTCATTGCGATTCCTGACTTTTCAGAAGGCTTTTATAGAACTTCGTGAATGTACTTTGGCTAGTGGGTTGTCTGGATTGTTGCAGGCCCTGCAGCATTTCACTTTCTGCACTGGAGTGATCATGCCGTTCAGGCTTTTGAAGCAAGTGACAGCCACTTGGAGTCTGATGTTACAGATGCCATGCTGATGTGACATTGCCCTCTTATTCCCTGCATCTTATGGAAGTCGCTCTGATTGTTGCTGGCTATTGAAATTGTTAACAGCTTCCTTTAAAAGCTGTACAGCTTTATAAAAGTTGTCTCTGTGTGTGCACGCTAGGCCCTTTTATAGCTGGGAGAGAGTAGAATTTGGCACTGTAAAGTACAGCCAGTAGACAGTAACTGCTTCATGGGAGATATTCTTTAATAATTTTTTCCAACCAAAACACTGTTTATGGAATGACCAGTATAGAATGTTCTTTCGCTTCCAGATGGTAGTTTTGCAAATAGCTGCTCCAAACATTTCACAGATGTGAGATATAATATAAATATATACCAAAACAAAAATTTCCTTAGGCACTGGTATTGTTCCATCTGCTAAATTTTGCTATACTCTAGTTGTACCCCCACTACTTAATTTTAAGTAGTGAAGCTGAAATGTGTTTTGTCCTCCTTACTCTGTTCCTGAAGAATGGTCTAGAACCAGTTATCTTTAATAACACATACTTCCTTTCTTAAAGGAAAGGCGGGTATACTTTACTAGCACTGTCTGCGATGATGAACCTCTTTCCCTTGGAGTTTCTCTGAATTTCTTTCATTTGAGAAGGTCCTAATGAAAAAGACTCACACTCAATAATGATACAGTTTAAAATTTCCCAGCAGAATAATAGTTAGTTAGTTAGTTAGTTAGTTTATGACTAGCAGTCTTTTACCTGGTGTGGCTTGAGAATTCTAAGAAACAAAAAGAAAATCAGTGCAGATTTGAAATCAGTGGTTAACAGCAGTACAGTTTGGAAAATTTCAGTCTTCCATGTTGATTCTAAAAGGCACCCAAGCGTATCGAATATTGTTGGAAATTTGCTGTTTGATCTCATGAACCATCATACCAATTTGATTATGGTACCTTAAGTTGCATTTGAATGCACAATCTTCCAAAATACATAGAAGATGAACAATAAGGCACAAAGATGACAGCTATACCATACTTTCATAATGTAGTGATCTGTTATGCCTATTTTATTCAATATGTGCTATATAGGGAAGAACCCAGAAAGTACAACAAAGGAGAACCCCTGTAATAGGACACATGACCCTCAATGTTATCTTCGACTCTCATACCTCAGATTCACATTTCTCCTGTCCCATATTACAAAGATGTACGTCTGTGACTGATTCTGGAAGTTTCTCTATAAGCATTTTCAAAACGACAGCAAGGAACTATGAAGACCTTCATGCTAAACCATGGCTTATCACTACACAAACAAGCCTTGCCTTCTCCTGAGCCTGTGTGCTCCGCTCTTTCAGCTTATCCTCCTGCTAGCTTGAAGGATGAAGTTTGGAAACAACTGCTTTCCTTTAACTTATTGTTACATCCAAACCATGGACAGCTGCTCTGTGTTTCAAGTGGAGTTCAATTTTTCTCAGTTTCTGGAACATCCTTTACTAATAGGAGCTTCTAACTTTGTAAGTGGAATAAAATAGCTGTTGGTCTCAAGATTAAACAGTGGTTGGTTGTACTCTGAGCTTGGCTTCACACCAGTCTGGCTGTGATGTTGTTGGTTTCATTCTTCTTGTAACTCCCTTGAGTTATTTTCCTGATTTACACTGATGGCAACAGCCCTGTGACTGATAGGAAGGAGTTTATAGTATATCAGCCCTCCATCTTCCACCCCCTCTTAACTTCTTATTTGTTCATAACTGTTCATTCATGGTTAGGGGAAATTAGTGGCGAAGCATATGTGTTTTGTTCCTCTCGTGCGATTTCTTCCCCCTTCTCCCTTATGAGTCAACATGGCTTATGCTCAATTAGTTCCATCATTAAAGAGCTTCTCATCTCCCCTTCCCTTCCCCAACCTCATCTGTTCTCATGTAGGATGACAAGCATTTCTGAATGTGCTGCTAACTATGTATGGACAAAAGCCAGAATGTGCTTCATTTGTGGGGGGTCTATTAAAATAAAACACAAAGGCTGTTTCTTCTGTGCCACAGGATGTGTTTGTGCACAAGGTTTTCTTGCTGAAATCCCTAGGAAAATTGTCACCATCATCTTTCCAAATTAACCGCAATTGGACTGGGGTAGATCACAGTTTTTTGATGTCCCTACACACCAAGAATGGATTCTTTGAAAAAGCATACAAATCAATATGATGCACAGTGAACAGGTGTGTGTATGTGTGTGTGTCGTGATTTAATTCTTTAAGTTTATTACTATTTTACCTGAATCATTAAGAAAGTTTGATTTTTTTTAAAGAGCACCTCCATTCATAGCCATTAATGACACGTTCATTCATGTTTATACTGGTAAGCATGCAATCACCCTCTGCAGTCAAGCTAGCAACTCATACTGGAACATCAATGCTCTGAGGAATAGGAGGGTAAAATAAAAGTAAAAAAAGGAATATTTTTTCATCAGAATCGTACAGCTTTCTGGTCAGTTTATATATTTAACATTTTTTAAAGTATATCAACTGGGGTATTGCTATAGAGTAATGAGACTAATCCCCTCTTAAAGAAGCTGTTTAGATCTTACTGAGAGATTAGAAAGAAACATTTGGAGTTTTTAAAAAAGTATATGTATATATATTTTAGCACTGCTATGACAGGAGAAGGTTAGATATGTGAGTTATATTGAAACACTCTTTCAGTCGACAAGGTCACTTGTGGCAATAATCTGCTCATTAGAGTTGTAATCCATCACTCAAGTAATATCAATTTAGTGCCAGGGTTTTAATGCAGGTTGTACTAATCATTAACGGCAGTTTGTCAACTGCATAATTCACAAGGGATTGTGGGTATGCATGATTTAGCAGGTGACCCTTGACTTCTGCTGAGTAAGAAGCCTGCCTCAGAGGCAAAATCAAAAGGGACAATAAGCAGCGTTCACTCATGAACAATTATTATGCTTAATAGCATGACTGTCATTTTGGAGGGAAGGTGCATGTGTGTAGAAATTGTATATAATGGACTGAAATTCATTCAAAACTTGGCTTTACACATACACACACACACAAGCACACACAATATGGCAGTTGCTAAATCAAACCTGCATTTCCCACTCACCACTCAGTCAAATTTTTTGCTTACTGAGAGAAACCCTGAGAGAAACCATCCTAAACACCCAGCAAGATTTGCACAACAGGCTTATTTATTCCCCAATCCTGAAAATTCAGGTCGATTCTGTAGCTATAGAAGGTGCCAAGTGCTGCGATTGACCTGTGACTGTCATAGGTGAAAAGCATTAGTTAGGAAAGTCGGCATTAGTGTCAAACTGGTAGAGGATTTCCCCTCAGGCTGTTAATTCATTTGGAGGGAAGAGGAGAATAACCTGAAGTGAATTTCTGTGCCCACCTGAAATCTATTCACAGAGTTAAATGCATAGTTTGATTTACCAATCATTATAAATGTAGTATAGCATCATATTCTCTATTTCAACTGTTGGGGGGGGGGAGAGGAATCCATCTTTGGAAGTGATGGGGTGTCTTGTCTCGCTGTGCACATTTGTGAAAAGGATAATCCCCTTGCTATCCAGAAGTCAATAGTACCAGTCAACTGCCCTGTTGCAATTAAGGAACTTTTAAAATGATAACTAACTCAACATTAACTTTGCCTGAATGTTTAAAATTTAAAACAAAGAGGTCGGTAATTATTTTTTGTGTTTAAAAGGGGTGTGTGTGAAAAAAATAATTCACCTGAAGGGACCAAAGTGGCAAAACAGCTTGCAGACTTAACACTGCTCCTTGAGAATATCTTTTTATATAGAGATAGAATCCAAAGTGTATGTTTTCGGAGCTCGCCTTCTTTGGATTCTGAGAGAGGCTGGGCCTAGAAGTGCTGCCTTTGTGCCATACGACAGGTGAACTCTACAAACTCGCTAGGAAGCTAATATCAATCCGCTCAAAGAGGACATAATTAATATGATCTTCTGCTGAAGCTCTTCTCTAGTTGTCTTCTCTGTTGGCAATGGGTTATTCAACCACAAGGGAGAGCTTTTTCAGTAGTGTCGTCCAGGAACAGCCAGCCCCAGTAGGGCAATGCTGTGGAGCCAGTCCCCTGACAATAGCATTCCAGGCATTTACGATACTAGGAGCAAGGCAGGGTGGTGGTGAGGCTCAGGTCCTGTAGGGGCACCGGCACAATATAGTTGCTCAGGGCCTTAAACATCATTAATACTGACACCTTGAACTGGGTTTGGTAGCATATAGTTAGAACCCGGGTTTTGCAGGTCCTTTTAACTGAACCGCTCAAAACTGCAGAAGCCCGAATGGACTCTGTGTTTTGTGAATTACCTAAGAGCCACCAATAGGGAGCTCTAGAATCTGACAGCTAACTAATTGGGTACTACCAAACAGTGACCCCTATTGCTGAAAGCAGGTAACCAGCAGAGAATGCTTCAGCCTTTGCACTGTTGACTGAACACGCCCCCTGCTGCGCAGATAATGGAGAAAGCTCATAAACTGTATCCCTTCTGGCATGCTGGCCAACTCTATTACCCTGGTGTAAACCCTGGTGCACCAGAAGCCCAGAATAGCAGCAAATAAAATCCGCTCATACATCAGCGACTGATAAGACTTGTCAACCAGTTATTTCAAAATCTTCCTAAATTATAAAGCTCCAAAATACAGGCCAAAAGAGAGCGAGGCATACAATGGGCACCACCAGTGAAAAGGCCCTGCTCTGTGTAGCTCCTGCCCTGTCATTTGATAGGGTGCCCACTTGCCCTCCTTCTTGACATGGAATGCTCTCTATTGGAGTCTCCAGGTCCAGTACAAAGACCATAAGAAGGGAGAGCAGGGACCTTGAAGTTCCCAACAGCTGTTATCAAGCAAGCAAGCAAGCAAGCACACACACACACAGGTCACCTTTGTCACAGTCAGGGCGCCTATGTCCTGGCCAGGCCTGCACCCAATCTTGTTTTTGTACAATCTTGTGTGTCCTCAGTAACCAAAATTATATTATCAACATATACAAGCAGAAAAGTTGTTTTCCTTCATTTGCAAGGAATCATACAAAACAAAGTGGCACTAATAAAGAAAAGTTCCAGGGTGGCAACAGAAAGCAGACTAAAAATGCTTTTGCAGTTCACCAGAACTATCCAACAATATCAAGTTACAGGAAAACCGGTGCTATTAACAGTAATCCTTCTAGTTGGCTAATTGGTTTGGCAACTTCCATGCATCTGACGTGTGATGCTAATTATTTCCCCCAAGAGTTAAATGATAACTAATCGGAGACAGCTACAGTTGCAATGGCAACAAAATATCTGTGAAAGGAAGAGGAGCAGTGTGTTGCAGATAGACATACTGTTTGTAATGAAGTGAGAGCACTAGTTTACTTGCTCAAATGAACAAATAAGAATGTTTTGGGAATTTAAATTCTAGATTAAAATTAATTACTTAGTTGAGAAGGGGATTGTAACAAAAACACTGGGGCCTAATTTGATTAGTAGAGTGCCTGGTATCTGGTGGCCAGACCCAAACACTCATCAGGAGAGCTATGAGATTCAGGTGAGGATCAGATGCCTTGTCAATCTCAGCAGGTATATAACAGGAAGACCCGGCCTGCCCAGGTCACAAAAAGTTTATAAAGTTCAGTTATTGCACAAGTTTTTCAGTGTTAATTTTATGCATTTTTAAAAATCACCATGGTATTTAACAATAATATCTTATGTCCTTTAGAGGAGAAATTGTGAGTTGCAGAATTTTAAATACCTGTCATCATCCTTGGCTTCACTCAGTTTTGTTTATAACACTTCCACTTCCTTCTAGTTGTGAGGGTGGGGGATGGGGAGGGGCCTCACAAGTGGAGTAACTCGCCTAGGGCCTCTCTTGATCTAAATCTGGCCCTGTCAATAGAGTTGGACACAGAGGACCACATGCAGAATGTGGAAGGACTATCACAACACATCACCCACAAGCAGCACACTGTTTAGTATGTGTCCTGATTTTCAGAAGGCAGACCTCTGTGTGAAGGGATGTCTGGTTGAAAGATCATGATAACCCTAAAAAGGGAGAGAGGGGGTCTTGAAATTGCCCATCAACAGTTAGCACCTTGGACATCAGCCTACGCAGGCACTCTGGCCAGCAGGTCACAATCTTCCTCTCTATGATGAAATGTGTTGCATTTCAGTTTGAATATAATAATCTATTGCTTATTTTACATCTTTAAAATAAGCATATGCAAAATTCTGCCCTCTTTTTTTGATGACGCTTATGTGGTCATCCTAACATTGCCCCTGCCTCCCATCTTTTCTCACCTCACCCACTGTCAGGCTCAAATGAGCTCCTATATAATACCAGGAGAAGCCATCATTGCCTTGTAACCATGCCTTCTTTGTACTGTGAAACGAGTAAAAGAAGTGTAGTTAATTAAATCCACGGAGTGTCTCTAGATTTAGAGGAATCTTTACAGTGGAAATAGAATTTGGGGCTCCTTGGATGTAATTTCTTGTTAAAACTTGTTTATCTATCTCACTTTCATCTTAGTGGATAAAAACTGGCACTGCTTCTCTGTGTTACTCTGGGTACCTTTCATTAGTCTCTTTCTGTTTGGAAGAAAAATTGGAGCCTCTGGTTAAAATAAACCCTGATCTTCTGAAGAGACATACCCATGGTGTTTTGTACTATCAGAATGTTGCCTTAGTATTCTCTTGGGCACTTATGTGTAGCTTGAACTGATGATTCATTAATTAGCACTAATTACAGATTTGATTATTAATTTATCTGATTGTAGATTCATCTCTCTTTTTATTCATAACCTGAATATTCATAGCTCAGATTACACACACATGCACACCAAGGAGTATTTCTTATACCTAAAAAAGGGAAGTTGTATAGAATCCAATATGGAGTCCATAGAGCCCAATATGGAGTCTGCATGTCTGTCTAATCAGGAAAGCTGGCATAGAAGGGCAAGTTACTAATGGTTGAGGAGTTCTGTTGTGTGGGCAGGGCGGTCCCTCTCCTTACCTAGCTGATCCCCTGGCAACGCCTCCCCAGGCGTTGGGATTGGGCGATTGCCTGAGGTAGGCAAATTTTGCTCCTCCCAACTAAGAATTGCACTAGCACAGAAAATCTTGGTGGCCCTGAAATTGATATAGGATTAGATAAAATATATAGTGCTGGAGAGCTCTGGCTAGATTATGAGCCTCCCATATGAATTCATCCTGTCATTAAGATCTTCTGCTAAGGCTCTGCTCTGGTGTTCCCAACTTCTGAGTTGAGTTGGGAAGCCAATGGGAATGTGGTGGCACCCAGACTTTGGAATTTGGCACCTGCCAACAAAAAAAATTGCAATTACCTTATTGATTTACTGCTGCAAACTGGCAATATTGTTGCTTTTATTCTTGTTGGTATTGTACGGATTGTTTTAGCTGGTTGTGTTGAGCCATCTTAGGGACTGATATCAGTGGGAATGCTGCGTTCCCACTGGTTAGCTGGTTGTGTTGAGCCATCTTAGGGACTGATATCAGTGGGAATGCTGCATTATAAATATTATGTTTCAATAAACAAATAATCTTCACCTTGTCCAACGACACTTGGATATTAACCATCCAAGCCACATAGGATTTCAGCAGTTGGAGGAAGCAGGTTTTGCCTCTTTTGCCTGATCCTAAAACAAAGCTCTGTTTCCTCTTGCCCTCAGCTGAAGGAACCCTATACTTCAGGTACTAGTTTCATGTCTCTCCTGAGACTGTGGAAAGTCACAGCCCACCTTTTCGCCTATCTATCTGAAAACATGCCAAATTGTTTCCTGCTGAAAAAGGAAACATTGCATGATTTGATTTCAGTAACAGTGAACAATATATTACAGTGGTACCTCAGGTTACATATGCTTCAGGTTACGTACGCCTCAACTAATTGTTGAGGAGTTCTGTTGTGTGGGCAGGGTGGTCCTAGCTGATCCCCTGGCAACGCCTCCCCAGAAATAGTGCTTCAGGTTAAGAACTTTGCTTCAGGCTAAGAACAAAAATCGGGCTCTGGTGGTGCGGCAGCAGCAGGAGGCCCCATTAGCTAAAGTGGTGCTTCAGGTTAAGAACAGTTTCAGGTTAAGAACGGACCTCTGGAATGAATTAAGTACTTAACCCGAGGTACCACTGTACACAGTTCATGGTGTCCATTTTGCAACCCTGTTAGAGCAGGTGGACCTATCACGCCTCTCACCTGCTAGTGCTGATGCATGAAGAATACTGGATATGCCTTAGAGGATATCTTACTACACTGAGCTGTAGCTCAGTGGTCAAGCGCCCGCTGAACGTGTGGAAGGTGCCCAGTTCAACCCCAGCATCTCCAGATAGGGCTGAAGTCCTGGAAATCTGCCAGTCAAAACCTGGCTAGATGGACCCAACGGCCATCTGACTTTGTCTAAGGCAGCTTATTGTGTTCCTAAGTATTTCTGTATACGTCTGTGTTAAATGTGTTCTTTGAGAGCTTTTTGTTGTGGGACAGCTAATAAATATAGTCAAAGACTAAAGTATGGCAGGCCAGAGTGCTGAGACCACATGGGAAGATCTGTAATGACCTCCTGTTTGGTCCAGTGCCCCGGGTTTTTGAATTTCTTTATCTACCAAGTTCCCCAGATGTGCAGAGCAGGAAATAGGTAACTTGTCTGTGGTTTTGAGGTTCTGAAGCAGAGAGAGAAGATCATAACACTTTAACAGCCAGCTAAAACAAGGAATGTTTTATATTTTCAATGCTAATAAGCATACGTTTTTCTTCACATGGCAGCCATAAAACTGTCACGATGCTAGTGGTACGTCTTTGTTCTTTACTCTGCTTATGTTAATCAAAGACAACAGTGGTCTATTTTTGAGTTTAATACTGTAACAAAAGGATTGGTATTAGCGGTCATCATTACGAGTGACTCCTGGACATGTGGAAATAATTTCCAAAGTGTTTCTGAACACCGGTGGAGAATTTTGGCCTGACTCTTGCATAGAATGGAATGCACCACAAAAGTGAAATGGTAAATTCACTAATCATTCTGGTTTGGGGGCGGGGCATGGAAATCCTAGGAATAAAATGTATCTTGTAATAGGTTGATTATTAAGTCCTAATAATCCACACTCACCCTCATTTTCTTCATACTTTTCCAGCAAAGGGTATAGCGGAAAGCAGTTTAAAAATTGGTCACAATGTCAGTTGGCTGCATTGGAATGCCCTTGCTTGCTTTACTTCCTTGAGGAAATTAATCCATGTCAGAAAACTGGTCTCATGCTTCAGCTGTTTAACTTTACATAACCGAAAAGAAAAAAAAGTTTTAGAAAAGGTTGGAAAGCCTTCCGCTGAAATAGTATTTTTCTCCTCATTAAGGGACCTACCAAGGCTTGGTAGCTATTTGGAAACTGAATTATATATGTTATAAATTTAGACACCAGTTTTCCAGTGAGAAATACCACCCAAAACTTTTTTTATTATCAGTCAAGCGGTCTTCATTTATTCAGCGAGGCAGTCTGTTTGCATTGGCGGCCACTTCTGTGCTGTGCTCCTGCAGAACAAATCATACATTTTATGCATTCTTTCCTAAGCTCAAAGAAAGACACAACAAGTTAAATAACTTTTTGTTCCAATGCAAGCTATATGATCAGCCTTATTAATTTAAAGCTTTGACTCCGCATCACCCAATGGGATTCGAGACACACTGTTTTCCAGGGGGAAAGAACCACAGCTACAGTCTAAAGATTTGGTTGGAGGTAATGGGCCAGTATGAAATGCTGCAAGAGTTTATATTCATCATAGTACCTGCATCAAACATGGCTGGTTATTGTGCCCTGCATAATGTGCCTGTGTGCTGAGGTTGCCCACTGGGTGATAGGCAGGTGCTGCAGTTGGTACAAGGGAAGAAGGGCCATAGAACAGTGGCAGAACACCTGCTTCGCATGCAGAAGGTCCCAGGTTCAATCCCAGGCATCTCCAGGTGGGGCTGGAAAAGTTTTATGCCTGAAACCCTAGGGAGCTGCTGTCAGTCTGAGTAGACAATATTGAACTAGATTGGTCTAGTCTGATCTGGCACAAGGCAGCACCCTGTGTTCCTAAACGATGCAGGGATGATTCACTGCTCAGTGTTAGAACATCATTTAAGGTATGCAACAACAGCGGCAAGAATTATATTAGCACAAACTTGGAAGACAGAAGAAATACCGACGAAAGAGCAATGGCAAAGGAAACTTATGGAATATGCAGAACTGGCAAAACTAACAGAAAAATTACATGAAAAGGACAACAAAGACTTTAAAAGAGAATGGGAAATTTGCAACATATATGAAGAGGCAACATAAAGAAATGGACTCATTGGCAGGGCCTGTATACAACTGTATACAACAAAAAATATGACTATATGTATTGGGAAAATTTGGGGGGAACAATACGCAGGGTGTAAGGGACGCAGGTGGCGCTGTGGGTTAAAGCCTCAGCGCCTAGGACTTGCCGATCGAAAGGTCGGCGGTTCGAATCCCTGCGGCGGGGTGCGCTCCCGCTGCTCGGTCCCAGCGCCTGCCAACCTAGCAGTTCGAAAGCACCTCCGGGTGCAAGTAGATAAATAGGGACCGCTTACCAGCGGGAAGGTAAACGGCGTTTCCATGTGCGGCTCTGGCTCGCCAGAGCAGCGATGTCACGCTGGCCACGTGACCCGGAAGTGTTTCCGGACAGCGCTGGCCCCTGGCCTCTTAAGTGAGATGGGCGCACAACCCCAGAGTCTGTCAAGACTGGCCCGTACGGGCAGGGGTACCTTTACCTTTACCTTTAATACGCAGGGTGAACAATATGGAACTAAAACAAAATGGGAGTATGGGGGAAATCCAATGGAGGAGGGTGGACAATATGAAAAATCGTTAAAGATATTTCATTAGAAGAAGTATACATGGAAAAATCAATAATTTTTTTTTTTAAAAGAACATAATTTAAGGTGGCTACCCCGCCCTGTAGAACAGCAGTCCTGTTGAGATACAACAGGAACCCATTAGCTGCACTTTCCGGGGGGATGGGACCTGAAGGCGAAATCCAGATTAAATGTAAAAAAAAAAGTGGGAGCTGGCATTTTGATTACATTATATATATATATTGTATTTATTCAACAAGATTTATATACCACTTAATCAAAAAAGTGGTGCACAAAGAATCATAGAACTGTAGATTTGGAAGGGACCACACGAGTCATCTAGTTCAGTTCCCTGCAATGCAGCAATCTTTTGCCCAACATAGGGCTCAAACTCACAACCCTGAGATTAAGTGGTTCAAATATTCATGGGAAATAGAAATAATGATGCTGTGTGGACTCTACAGATAACTTACATGCATGTGCAGCACCACAATAAACTTCCATCTGGAAGCACCCCATGTTCTCTCTAGGCGTTGCAGTTCCTGTTGTCTCGGTGGAAAAGTAGGGGAGGAAGTCCCAAAATGATATGTAAATTATATGTGTGTGAACGGTCATACCTGGCTATAAAGGACCACTACTGTCGAGAAAGCAACCTTTGAATTTACCATGGTTAATAACCAAATAAAAGGGGGTTGTCATTGGAAGCTTTTTATTTGCAAAGTGCTACAAGTTCCCTGACCAATGGTCTGTCATGTGGAAAAATAGGATCTCAAATCTGGTGCTTAAAATAATTAAACACAAGTAGGATTATTAGAAAGCTCTGTGCCTACAAAAAAAAAAATAACCAAGCCTAGAGAAGGATTTTGCTGAAGTGCTCTTAGAAGGGGCATTCGGGTGGATTTAATTTCTAATTAGTATTAATTCAACTCTTGATAAACCCCTTCCATGTGCATTGCATCTTATATCTGTCTCTGTATCAAAAGGGGAAGACAAACTAAAAAGAGAGAGGGACTTTTTAAAATGATAATACCTGAAAAGTGTTTTTCAACAAACCCATACATCATTGTCAAGTGAAAAGATTAAACTTTATTGTTTCTTTTTGAACCAAGAACTCAAGGTGAGTGGAAATGTCTTGAAATGCAAAGTAGTTTCGCAGATAAAGTAAAATGGAGATGAAAACAGACAATAAAAAGACATTGGCTGTAATAGAGGAAACAGCCAAGAAGTTTACTCTTTTCAACTCTAGTCCAGAAGTTTTTATTCTATTCATTTTTTTATACTAATAATGATCATATTTAAGTGTTGCAATTACCATCTTTTTTAGCAAAAGCAAAAAAAAAAGTTTCACATTAAGAATGGCACCAAAAATAATTCTTGTGTGTAATATGAAACGTTAGTTATGTGCTGCAGTGGCTGCCAAAATAAACTACAACTTTCATTTAAAATATCAGGAAACTCCATTTAAGATGGTAGTTATACACCCGTTGAGGATACCATGTATATTATTTTTTCTCAGCATTAATCAAGTCTATTAGCAACAAAACTGCAGTTGATTCATACTGTCACATTTGTTTGGAAGTAATGGGTGTCAGGGTCAAATGGCTGCACCACAATGTTTGAAAATTATTTCTTCCTTCAAATATTTCAGTTATTTTTACTGCTCCCCCCCTTTTCTGCAGCCAACTGTTGCACCTATCTTCTGTTGAAGTTACTCTGTAATACCATGATGAGTTTGGCATGGGTAGGTTTAAGAATGGTGGCCAATAATGTAACTTCCTCAGCATGTATTGAATATTTACTTAAGTCTATTCATTCAGCTTTACAGATTGCCCCTGCTCCCCATGAAGATTCCATTTTCTTGTCAAACTCTACCACTCAAGAACAGGAATATTTTATCTGCATATAATTAGTACCTAACTGTTCTCCTTGATGCCTGATCTTGGTTATTTTCATTTTACAGCCAGTGGACAGAGAGACTCCAAAAACGCACACAGAGATGGAAGCAACCATTTTGTGCAATCTCTTCAATGTACAAACTTCTACTACTGCTACTAAATGTTTAGTAATTTATCAATAAATACATTGCATACAGGAATAAATCTGCGAATGCCATGTTTCTCTCAGTAGAGGGAAAGGTCTGTTCTAAAGATAACTTGAATTAAACACACTCTCACCAAGTATATTAATAATTCCACATATCATCACTGCCTGCTTTATAAATAACACTAAATGTACGTGGAAAAATCAGGAATAAGTAATTGGGCAGATGAATATTAACAAGAAGCAGCTATAAAAGTGCAAAGGAAATGAGGGAAACAATGGAGAAGGGGAATAATAATAATAATAATTATTGTACCCCACCCATCTGACTGGACAGCCCCAGCTACTCTGGGCAGCTTTCAATATACACAACACCATAATAAAACATTACACAGTAAAAAGCTTCCCTATACAGGTCTGCCTTCAGATGTCTTCTAAAGATTATATAGTTACTTATCTCCTTGACGTCTGATGGGAGGGTGTTCCACAGGGTGGGTGCTACTACCGAGAAAAACACAAACAAGCCACATTTGCTCTTTTCTACCCTTAACATGCTTTCACCACACACTTTGATGGTTCTGTGCCACCTCTAGCATTGAAATACTAGTTGCTGGGAGTCACAATTGGGGAAAGCCCTGCTGCCCTCCTATCTTGCTTAGAGGCTTCCTGTGGGCATCTGATTGGCCACTGTGAGAACAGGATGCTGAACTAGGTGAACCTTTGTTCAGACCCAGCAGGGGTTTTCTTTCATTCTAAGCCCCCTTGACTTTAATATCCATTTTAAATTACTATTTTTTTTGGGGGGGGGGAATCCATTGCTTTCAGTGTCATCTAAATCATCTAAATAAGGGTAATTTGATAGGTTGACATGTGCCTGTTCATCACACAAATGATTAAATCCATAAGTGGTAGCAATGAACCTCTTGATGAATAGTTATCCAGTGGTTTCACATTGGCCACCTTAAGGTCATTCTTAGAATATTCTTAGAGGTTGGAAGGTCCCTCCATGGGTTTTTTAATATTTCCACTTCTGGTTTCAGATTTATGCCATTTATTCTGTTGTGGTCTGTTTGTTCTTTGTAGGATGCAGAAGGGTTGGCAGGTGATGGAATGCATCATACTGCAAGATCAGCAGAATGAATGTCCGATATCATGGACAATATCTCCTGTGTCTTGGGTGGGATACCTGTACTGTCTTAGGAACAGCCTCCCAAGCACAAGGAGATATGGACCCAGACCAAGATGCCAACTGTCTATTTTACTATACTTTTATATCATGGAATGAAAACTCACACACAAAGCTTTTCAATTAAGAGGTGGAGAATAATAAGAACATTGCATGGGAGCAGTTCACAGAAAGATCAGTGCACATTGTCCCATTAAAATCAACATGACTGAAGTGCTTAGCTATGTGATTAGATTCCATAAATTTCAATAGCACTATTAACTTTCTCTGGATTACTGCGCCTTGGTAGCAATTGCATCCACTGCAATACAGGAGGACATGCATCATGGTGCAGATTGCACAGGCAGTGTATCCTACAGAAAATGATGTGAACTGGATGTTATGGAATTAAGAACAAACCCATGTCTGGAGATTGCTGCTGGTGTATTGCGTCCTCCCGGATCGATTTTTAAATGGGCGTTCCACATTGCTGTGGCTATGCCATCTGCTTTCAGAAACGAAGACTACATTTTAGAAAAGAGACCCATTGTATTTTTAATACCTTGAAATGAATTGAGCAAAATTAAGGACATGAAATGAAAACAATTTTATGTGCATTCATGACATTTCAGTCACAGAGCCTTCAAACATCACTGCAAAGACAGCCCTGTTTCTTCTGCCTTACCTCAAATTGCAGTATGATATGATATGACAAGGCAAAGGCAGAAGAACCAGTTTACTCAACTGGTTTACAAGGGTCTTGCCTCTTCAGGAAGATAACTGCAAAATCCTCACGCTCCTGTCTGGAAGTAACACGACTGGAACTGATTGGTATGATAATGTCATTGTTCCCAGAGATAGAGTCATAAGCTTCACTTTACCCTGCCGTATCTCACTCGCCACCATCTGTAGGAGTGATCTAAATTCTTTCTTAATTGGGATAAAGGGACTGAGGGTCAGTTTATACTCTTAAACCCCATTCAAGACTAGAGGAAGCTGATAACATCTGCAATTCTTATTAAAATCATTAAGAACAGGGAGTTTTGCTCTGTTTTTAATATGAGGGTGCTTAAATTGTACACGCAATGTACAAATATACCTACCACATACACATTTATGAGCTTAGGGAACAAATATATAGACAGTATCAGATATAAGTCTCTGGAAACTAGCACCACTCATAACATATGCAATTCAGGTATTCTCTTGTGCAAAATATTAACCATATTTTGTGTAGAAATTCTGCACTAAGGGAAAACAATTACGGCAATTTTAAAACATCCAAATTATGCTAATACTAAACAGGGCTGTCACCCAATTGAAGATTTCTTAGCTGATTAATCATACAAATATTATTTGATTAGGCTGCAATCCTAGGCACACTTATCTGGGAATAAGTAAGCCCCATTGAACACATCGGTATCAACAGGATAATAAAATGTTACTGACCATCACAATGTTCTCATATTGGGTTTGTTTCCCAGGAAAGACACGAAAAGCAAAAATTGTGTTTCCTGTTTGTTTTTCTAGACTGCTCTTCATCCCAGGGGATCTCAGGGAGGTGCACAAAATGTATCATCTAGAAAATCATTTGAAGCTAGTATTGCCGCTTAAGCCTATGCCTATTGACTCACAGAGGTAAACCCCATAGGGCCTACTCTCAGGTAGGTAGAAGTGGTGCAATAAGAGCCCTACTTACCTGATAGCCAGCTCCACTGAACTCAATGGGGCATAATCTGAGTAGGCACGTGTAGGCTTCCACTGAAAATATTTTCTCTTTAGTGTACCTTTCCCTTCCTTCCATTTCTACTGTTGGGGAAGGGGTATTTATTTATCTGTTTATTTATATTTATAAGAACATTTATAAACCACCAACTCATTAAAAATATCAACGTGGTGTACTGAAAAACCATAAAATTATAAAACCATAAAATACAGAGCAAATGACCAACATTGAATCAGATTCTCTTAAATTCTTTTAAAATAAAAAAATAAAAACCTTGGTGACACAAAGACAATTTCAGCAGGCAGGGAAATATCAGGATTGGAGGTGCCTGTCTGATTCCATAGCCAAAGTCTTCCGAATGACTGCTGCCACTATGATAAAAGTCCACACAGAAACTAAACAAAGATAAGTTGATTGTGGGGCAGTCAGGAGGGCTTCTCCTGATGATTGAAAGGATCTGGGCCAGCATAAAAGGGACAAGATGGTCCTTCAGGCAACATGGTCCAAAGCCATTCTGGGCTTTGCACACTAACAGCAATACCTTGAACTTTCCTCAGTAATGTACTGGCAGCCGGTGCAGGGCTTTCAGGCTGTAATATCTTTCTGTGATTTTATTATTAATGATATAATCATGAATTTGCTTCTGCATTTGATTTAGATTTGTGGCGTTCATCCTTATTTCATTTTGCAGGCTGCGTTGTGCAAAGGGCATTAAAATGTCTTAAATTAAATATTATTTAAAGCATCAGCTGGAGCCTGGAGCACCAGCTAGCTGTGGAAAATGTAGCTAAGCAAAGGAACCTGCTTGTATTTCTGATGCATTTCCCCCCATTTTGAGGATCAATAACCTTATCTAGTTATTGCATTCCTTGTGCCACTTTCCCCACAATGAGCTCAGAGTGGCATTCAGATGTCCCTGGGTGTTTTCCCATCCCTGTATTTTTTCAAGGTCAGACCTACTTGATTTCATAAGTAGGTTTCTTGTGTTTTCTTACTGTCGTGCGGCTCTTACTGTTATGCATGACTCCATTTGTGTTAGGTTCTGTGCATGTGTGTGCCCATCTTTGCACACCTGTGCATGCATCATCATGTGACAGTAAGACCATTTTCACAAGTGGCACCTATGTAGGCTGCAATCTTAAACCTCCCCCCCCTTTACCCTCTAAGGAATAAGCCCCACTGAACACAGTGCGGCTTACCTCTGAGTAAAGATGCATGGGACACCACAGTTTTTTGTTTTGCATTTGCCCTATTAGTAGGAAAAGCATCAATGCTAAAAATGTAAACTCAGTTTTTAAACAGCCCCTCTCTGCATCACATTAACTATAAACATAATTAATTAAAGCAGTTATCTTTTCACTGGTGAAAATGTTCTAACACAGAGAGGACAGGGCACTGTATGAGCTTAGAGGTGGAACATGTGCGGCAGTAACAAAGAGAGCACTTTTGCCCATATGCAGAGTGCTTTTCCCACTTCAGACCCAATCCTGACATATCTGAGATGCATAAAGAAAAGTTTGGTGTCACTGGGTTCAGCTGGGAAAGAATGTGAGAGAGCCAATGCCAGTCAGCATAGTAATCACAAGCTGGAGGAGACTCTTGAGAGTCCCATGGACTGCAAGAAGATCAATTCTATCCATTCTGAAGGAAATCAGCCCTGAGTGCTCACTGGAAGGACAGATCGTGAAGCTGAGGCTCCAATACTTTGGCCACCTCATGAGAAGAGAAGACTCCCTGGAAAAGACCCTGATGTTGGGAAAGATGGAGGGCACAAGGAGAAGGGGACGAAAGAGGACGAGATGGTTGGATAGTGTCTTCGAAGCTACAAACATGAGTCTGACCAAACTGCGGGAGGCAGTGGAAGACAGAAGTGCCTGGCATGCTCTGGTCCATGGGGTCACGAAGAGTTGGACATGACTAAACGACTAAACAACAAGATGGAACAATGGTCTAAGGTCCAATGGTATAAGGTGATGATCTATGTCCCTAAGATGAATGTCTAAGCCATGGGTCGCGATCTTGATTCCTGGATCTAGAACAGTAGCAGGAGGTTCAACAAGATGCCATTCAAGACAGACCTTCTCTGTCTTCAGTGCAGAAATGAATATTTCATCAGTGCCTCTATCTGACCATAGGTTTAAGGTACATTTTAAAGCACATGCCCCCCCCAAATAAAATAAAAAATCATGGGAACTGTAGTTCCAGGCACCCTTAACAAAACTATATCCGTGTGCTTTGAATGTGTTCTGTATCAGCAGTGTGTTCTTCTCCCTGTGCAAGAAAGAAGAGTTGGCCCTTCCATGAATCTAAGTAGATGATGGCATGGTTCTCCATAGGAAAAAATAATGCAACACACACATTATTATTAATACTGTAAAATGTACAATATCATGATTTGGACCTGAGCTGTGCTGCCATCTGCTCCTTATTTAAAGTGTTGCCTGTCTATTCCTGATGTCACTGCGATCAATGACAGTTTTGTCTTGGAGAACCCTGAGCTTTAACAGATAAGGTTACTTGGAGATTAATGCTAATTGGGAAATGGCAACATTTAGGATCCAGTTAATAATATTTGGCCAGATGTAATTAAAAAATAATCTGGACCTCAAGGGTTTGCCAGGGCAACACAACACTTGTTTAAGCAATAACATAACCTATAGCCCCGAGGGATTTAAAAAATGATTTAACTGCGGTTGCCTAACGGTTACAATGGTAATGGTGTATTTGCAAGAGTCACGTGACCCTGTGCGGCTAACACTTTTGCGCTGCATGAGCTTAATTTATCTGAGTAGTCCCATTGACTTTTATAGGCCATTTGTGTAAGTAGCTCTGTTCCCAAGCAAAAAAAAAAAATATCAGCAGATTTGGGCCTCAAGCCAGGAGAGCTTGGCTGGGCTCTTGCATGATATTTACAGAATGCCATCCAAAGCAAAAATGAAACAGCTTTCATATTTTAGCTTCATCAATCAAAAGCTTCTGTATTCGGCATAATAAAGAGCATTTGGCAGGAAAGAAGCAAAGCTAGTTTTAGGGGGGGGGGGGAATACAACCAATGCTTTAAGGAAAGCAAAGCAGGGTTGTTTTTTTGTGCCTAGACAAAACTGTTCAAAGCTCTGTGAATTACACACAAGCAACTGACAACTTTACTTAGCTATTCCATCTTTTAAGGACAAATCTGCACGCTAGGAACTTTCAATGCTATTTTAGTTATCCATTTAATCCACCCATTCATTTAGCAGGAATGGTAATTACGGGAAAATTACTGCCAAACTATGATGTGCAATTAAAATTCAGGCTGTTTTGTGTGATGCAAAATCCCCCTCCTTCCTCTCTCCCCCCCCATCATCTTACAAATCCTCTGATAGAAAGTTTGTGTGGTTTTCTTTTCTCATTCTCTCTCTTTTTTAAACAGGGCTTATAATAATAAGCCATCTGGCTTACTTAAACATGAAAGATTAAAATGATATACAGTATGAAGGCTTCCTATTCAATTGCTAATGTCCAAGAACTCAACTCCAGTGGTGAAAGCTGTCATTTGGGGAATGGGGGGTGGGAAGAGGTAATTAAAAGATTTCCTTGCAGAGATGGATCCTGGAGCAGGAGACTGGCATATACAACAAGCAAAACTAATTTTTTTTCTTCAAATGAGGACAGTGCTGGCCAAATGCCTTGCCAGCTAATCTTCTGTATCCTTTAGTTCGCTCACAACTGCTTGAGTGAGACTGAAAGGTGGGCAGGTGACTAAAAAGACAAAGGCAAGTAAACCTTGCTTTGTTTAGCATATCTAGACGGCAAATGTTTCATTGCATCGGATCTGGAGCATGATTAAATGTTGGTAGCAGTGGGGAAATCAGTTAGATTTTTTAAAAAGTAATGTACGTTTCAGATGCAATTGAAAAAGAAGGTGGGAACCTTTCAGAAATCTAAGCGTACAATGAGAAATCTACATACAGAATTGATTTTGTTTGGGGGAAAGTTTGATTTCAAAGCTGAATAGAAAAATGCCTGTGAGGCTTGGTTTTTTTTAAAAAAAATTGAATCAAACTCTGACCTCACTGTTGTTTCGAGACTGAAGGAGGCATGGAACTTATGTGCCCTTCTCAGTATGTTCTTTAAATACACAGATTTACAAATTGCTGGATTTTTCAGGCTGAGAGGAGAGCGCGAATCCCTTATCTCCTTCAGCCTCAAGACAGCACACAATCACACTATTGAACATGCTGCCAAAGGATACTGCAGTGTTAATATAAATGGCTTTCAGCAGGGATGAGATGAATATGTGGAGGACAGATCTTCCAGTGGATAGATCTGCTTGTACCCAGGGTCAGTATAGGTCAGGGGTGACCAACTCCCAAGAGATTGTGATCTACTCACAGAGTTAAAAACTGGCAGTGATCTACCCCCTTTTGGGGGGTTCAGATCAAAGTTACTGAGCTTTTTTAGGAAGGAGGAAGGCCCCTTTTTGGGGGGTGCAGGCCAAAAATGTTGAGCTTTTTTAAGGGGACCCAAACTTGTTGAGCTTCGTTGCAGGGGAGCCAGTGGTCTACAAGTGATCTGCCACAGACGTCCAGTGATCTACCTGTTGGACGTGCCTGGTATAGGTGAAGGCATCTTTCTATACATAGTATACATCTGGTAAGGGCATGTCTCCCTAAATTATGAATGGTTCCTTCCTGAAAGGGCTGCAGAATTCTTAGCAGTTCCGTGAAGCTAATTTTTCTGAACTTCTTCATGGTAAATTACCATTTCAGATCAACTGAAAGCCTGCAGTGTGTAGCTGTGTTTCAGATGCTGAGGGTTGACAATATTGGAAATGACCATCTTGCATTGCTTGTAAACAAGGTCCAAGCAATGTGGAAAGGAGACACTTTATGAGGGTCCAGGCCAGCCTGGGCTACAGATTTCGATACCACAAAAACACACACACAAACACCCCAGACTAGATTTGACTTGAGAGACAGAGGTGGAGATTGGGGAAGTGTTTGTATGGGAAGCTTTGGGACTGTGACTTGCATCTGAGAAACACATCCTCCGTCACTCGCATGAGGAGAAAATGGGGATGAGATCGCTGTCCCCTCTCTTAAACCCCAGCTGCCATTCCTGGAAGCTGAATGTCTACATGAATAGGCTCACTGTACAATTTATAACAGTCACACCACACATTTAAAGCACTATTAAACCAGTTCAGCTGTCATGGCTTCTCCAAAAGAATCCCAGGAACTGTCATTTGTTATGGGTGCTGATTGTTGTTAGGAGATCCCCTACTCCCCTCAGAGAGCTACTGTTCCCAGAGTAGCTAATCACTCAATCCCTATTCCCAGGGAAGTCTGAGAAGTGTAGCTGTGTCTGAGGAATAGGGGTCTTCCAGCCACCCTCAACATCTTTCACACACTACCTGATTACCCGACTAAGCCATGAAGCTTACTGGGCAGGTCCTAGTCTCTCAACCTAATCTAACTCACATCCACTGGCGGAGGAAGAGGGGGATGGAGAGAGCGCATCGCCCCTGGCACAACAATCCTGGTGGGCTGCCCCCCCCCGGAGCTCTTCCTACACTCGAGTAGGACCCTGGCAGAGACACATGCCCAACTGGCATGTTCTCTCCCTCCTGGGCTTTCATTCAGAAGCTTCAAAAGCTTTCTTCTTCCCGAACATCACAGCAACCAATGCCAACAGACACTGGCACACTTAGGGATCCACAGAGTGTTTGCAGTTTGCGTAGCAGACCTCAGCAGCTCAGCATTTTGGCTAATCTAATTTAGTTACATATAAGCACACACGGAGCACTGCAACATGGCTCCCTCTCCCCCTAGCATCAGACAGCAAAGAGAAAAACGAACAAAAGACAATAGTCCCACTTCATGGGACTATTCTATCCCATGTAACACAAACATCCTGTCTCTGTCACTTCCCACTCTGTGGAGTCAAAACATATACCGTCATGTGATAGACAAAAATCCCATGACTGCAATCATGGAGCAGGAATTCTAACAGGCGCCATGCCCCCGCAGGCAGCGTGCCATGCCCCCACCTGCTTTCCCCTCCCTCCCGGTGTCAGAGCATGAAACTCTGCTACTGCTCACATCATAGCTGTGAGGATAAAATGGGAAGGTGGAACACCATGTATGCCACCTTTCACTCCTTGAAAGGTCATATAGAACATTTGGGTCTCTGAGACTATTGGATTTTGTTTTATGTGGTCTTGAGCACATAAAGCATACCAGGCATCCGAATAAATAAAACTAAATCCCACTGGGTGTGCATTCGTTTTTAAAGAACAGGTTCAGAGTTTCTGAATGCCGTTGATTCCCCCCCCCTTTATATATGATCATGTCTATCCTTCTTTTATTCAAGGAGGGTGTCCAGAGCAGCTTGCAGATTCTGAAAGAAACTAAAATCAAAGCAACTCCTGCAGCAAGGCAACATAATTTCATGACATTCTTTTGAGGGACTCTGTTCTCATGCAGCACTCTGTCGCTGAATGGCAATAAATCGTGCTTAATAATGGAACTCATCTTATTAAACAAGTTGCCTTGCATGTTGTCTTTTGGAACATATTCTTTAATGGCAAATCATTTCCCTTTAAAGGTCCTTTCCAAACCCCTTACAGTTTATAGCAGGAACTCATGAATCCTGACATAATGGCAGTCTGTGCAACAGAAAAGCTTGTGGGTATGTGTGTATATGGTATATGTGTATGTGTGTATGTTTGGGTGCTTTTCTCCCAGGACTCAAGACCAGTGGAAAGTGGTCCATTAGGGTGAACTGGGCACTGCCCCACCAACCTCAGCCTGCCCCCAGCCAGCCTCTGTTTGCCTCCAGTCCAGGAGGTGGCAATGGCTGTTACCTTATTTCTCCTTAGTTGCCATTTTAGAACTCAGCTGGGTTGCTCTACCAGCCCCTATGGGAACCAGCTACCACTGCTGAGGACAGTTCAAACAGTGGCTCTAGAAGGGAGTTCGTTGAGTCTCCTATTACCTTAACTTTCTCCTCAGCGCTTGGCAATGCTCCAGTTTAATTCCACTGGGCTAGCAACACTTTCAAGCCAGGTTACCAGTAACTGAATTCTGGGATAAAAACCTCGACAAAAGGAATAATTGGTTCTTTCTAGCCCACTTCATCGTTCCTTTCAAAATGGGAGGAAATACATTTTATTACACAATCTCGCTTGGAAAAAAGAAGAAGAAAGTGCTTATTCTGCACTAGTTACTGTAACTAGCTAACAGGTACAACATGATTTGCTGCGTAGAAGCCAGGGAAGAAAGAAGGATGATTGAGGGGAGTGAGTCTACTGTATTTGCTTCTCTTAAGAAGCTCTTTTGCCTTCAGCATAGTTTCTTATCAGCTTCAGTTTCTGACATCTCTGCCTTTTTGCTCTCTGTAATTCTGTCTTGTAAATTGATGGAGATTGACATGGCCCTTTCATGTCAGAGGAGAGTGGATCTTCCCACACTTACAAGCACAAACAGCTGTAAGTAGGCCTAGTGAACCCGCTTGGTACAAGGATTTTCCCAGAAGGACTGTGATGAGGAAAGGAGGAAACAGATCTATTTAACTTGGAAGCACCTGCCTTTATTTTGGTGTGTTGGCTAGCAAACTTAAAAGTCAGCAGAATAGAACACTCAAAAAGAGTGTGTTAGATGTCTTGAGCATAGTTTAACTATGGAAAGGCAGCTTACTACTACTACTACTACTACTAAATAATAATCAACGTGGAGGTGGGATTTTTTCATTGATGGCACCAGTGTTGTGGAATGCTCTCCCTATTGACATATGAGAAGCCCCATCAGTATTGGCATTCACTTGAAGACATAACATTGCCCTGATCTCCTGGCCTGAACCTCTTGTTTTAATTGTTTTGTTTGCTGTTTTAATTGTTGTGCTGTTTTAATGGGCTTGTCTTAACCACACATTTTAATTGTGGGGATTTCTTTTAATGTTTTTATTTGATTGATTTTAATGTAATGATTTGATTGTGTTTGATTGTATAATTTAATTATGTGTTTTTATTTTTATTTATAATTGTCTTTATACTTGTAAACAATGTAGAAGCCATTTAGGTAACAAAAACTGCACAAAATGGCCAAGGATGCTACTCAAATTACATGACCAGATGCAGAGAAGGAGAAGGGTCTGATCCATTTATTTCCAGTCTGCCTCACTCTTTTACATGTGTTCATTCCTACTCTATTGCATCCTTCCATATTAATCTCATTCTTTTCTGTTTTTAAAAAGCAGAAACAGTAAAATTTAAAACCATGTTCTTGAATGCATTTTATGCATTTATTTGACATATTTTCTGTCTAAGTACTCAGTTTAAATATATTTTATACAAAACCCCACAAATTTAAAAACTTGGTTTTGGGGCCAAGAACTGTACCCCCAAATTTGGAGAAGTTCAAAATCTGTAAGAACTGCATGTGAGTCTGAGAGATCAGGTCAGTTCAAATCGTAATTCATAAATGACATTCCTATCCCATATGATTTGATACACTAGGAACCTCTCCTGTGCAGGCCACATTCAAAGAAGTGGTAGGTGTACTGGTGGCCTGGAAGCTGTAGAACATGTGGTTTAACTGACAGACAAGTAGAGAATCCACCTATGATCAGCTCTGTCTACATCTGAGGCTCAAGCTGAGGGTGCCAGACTAAGTCAGTGACTTTAGAGCCCAATAGACCCCTATTGCCAAATGGTGTCATGTGACCCTTCTGAGCTAGAAGCTGCAGTACCACCCTCTGGCCATTTGCGGTGGTGGTGCTGCAGCATCACAGCAGAGATTTGGCCTGCAGTTCTCACTGAGAGCAAGCTGCCATAAAGATGTACACAGTAATTCAGCAAATACCCAGTTCAATAAACTGTAGCCATTAACTCAATGAGGGAATTAGGGAAATGAAGCATATAGGTAAAGATCAAATATTACCTACCTTTAATTATCAAATGAATAATGTATATTGATGACAGCATTCAATTAAAAATAATAAATAATAAAACTAGTATCTATCTTTCTAGAGCAGAAGTAACTAACATGCTGCCCTCTAGCTATTTGGAGTAAAAAATATCCCTTACACTGGCCATGCTGGTCAATGCTGATGAGAGCTGTAGCCTAAAACATATGGAGGGCACCCTTTTGTCTACCTTTGATCTAGAGAATGCAACCACAGAGCTTTAATAACATCTTGCTGCATCTCTCTCACATCCCCAAGTTCACATCCAATCTCGATCTACTTCATCACAATGGCTTTCAAAAATTGTCTTTCTTATTGGGTACAGTGGGCTTCATTTATCTGAACCAGATAGTTCTCTGATGCATACAGCACTCATCCCTGTTAGTTCCACACAACAAATCCAGAAATTGAATGGAGAGGGTTCCCTGTCACCTCACTGTCTGATATTGCATAAGAAGCCAGAAACCTACAACATATTGCCCTTGTGCTTTGAAATACCTCTGGCTTCTGCTTCATATTTAGTTTGTTATTAACTTTAGCGGCTTTCCAATAGCTTCTGGCCACCATGACGGTTAATCTCTTTTGTCAGATGTATCAGGCACAGTCTGCAGTCAGAAACTTCTTATTGTGTACATAATTTCCAAATAAAACAACACATAGAAGGAGCACACGGAAGGGCAAGTATTTTGTGGGAATATGTGGTGAAAAGTGTAGGGGTGAGAAAGAGGAAAGACCATTTAAATTAGTAGACCTTGGGGAGTCTGCTGAACTTCAGCTCCCACCAGCCCCTGCCAGCATAGCTAATAAGCAGGGAGGATGGAGTCCAATGACATTTGGAGGGTCACAGGTTTCCCACCCCTGCCATATATGACAGTACAAACTATAAGCAGTGCTAGTTTCTAGAAAAAGAGGTGCAGGAACTCACTATGAACGCCTCCCTTGTTCTCTTATAATGGCAATGGCGCCCACCTGAGAGGTGATAGGACTGAGTTCTGGTGACTTCCAGCTGGGAAAAAAGCCCTGGGTATAGATAATGTTCACACGGGCAGTTACAATTCAGTTTGACAAGTCCTTATGTACTTTCACAAATTCTTGTACATTTACACTAAATATGGAGGGAGCACCTTTCTAGAGATGTCCTGTCTTTTCATAGGAATGAAAATAAGGTTGCTCCATGCACCACAGAGAAAGCAGAGAACTCTTGGCTAATTGTGAGGAATTACACAGCAAAAATGGTGGTGGTACCATCAGTGTGTGGCTCACTTTAGGATTGGGTCCTGACCTGACAGTTGACAATCAATGCACTACATCACACTAGCTGTCAAAAGAACATAAGAACTTTGCTGGATCACACCAGCATATTGCCTTCGACAACGGATGCAGCACATAGAAGATGCTCTTATCTTCTTTTATAAAGTTAGTGTCTATCGCATAGTGGTAAAGTTGACATTGGCAAAGGAGGTCAGGAGGTACAAGGAAGCCCCATCATGACTTACAAGACAATACACTTTCTTTACTGAGCAACATTTCCATTTAAATCCTGCCTCTGCTCTTATTCTTTTATATTCAAGACTCCCTTCTCTCAGGCAATGCCATCCAGTGGGTTATTAGCATTCCTGGCCATTATTTTAAGACTCTTCTCCTCAGCTCTGATATTTTTTAATGTCCAGAATCTACACAACATTCTTTAATTGATTCACTCCAAAATGATAAACCAAGAGTGACCAGTCTCTTGGGGTTGCACTGTCCTCCATGTGGAACAATCTAAGATACATTATCAGAATTGGGTGTTGCTATTAATGAGGTCTGTGCGTCTTAACACTTTATGCGCCACCATAAAATAAAAATTGCCCTCATGTATTTTGTATACCTCAAATGTAGATTTCACTCACAGGGGTTGTCCCCCCCCCCTCGGTATATTGTTGTTGGTGTTGTGGCTTGGCTACATTTAAGCATGACTGGGATGAGATGAGATGTTAGGGCTCTGTTGACGTGGTTGCGCAGCTAGACCTCGTGTGACACTAAAATTTCACAACGTTTTTCATTTGGGGCTGCAGAAATTTGCCTTTCAGAGTTTTCCGTGAGGGGAGAAATGATAATGAGGGAAATTTTTAACAAGGCAAGCCCCGGCGGTGACCCTCTTGGATCTAAGCACTGCTGCAAACTCGAGCAAAGTCGGAATACACGGAGACCATCTTGCCGAATCTCAGTGTGGCCTTCTGTTCTATCAGTACTATAGTTCTAGAAACAAGACTCTTAATGAGGCAAGATCAATCCCAACAGGGAAACCTGTGATATTTGAGATCAGTAGACATACACCCTTGCTGGTACAAATCAACCCCCCCCCCACACCCAAACCCCCAGTCTCACACTGCAACTAAAAATTATAATGAAATAAAAATAAAAATAACAGTGTCATTTTCTTTGAAAGATGCAGGATCAATTCATGTACCATTTAACTACTGATTCCGTCAGGCTTTTGAAGCTGCTTAAGTTCTTTTGTAGCCAAGTTGTTTAATGTTACTCAGACAAGGTAAATCAAAGTCTAATAGAGTGTGCAAAAAACAAAAAAAAGACAGCAAAGGCAGAAAATAGGTAAAAAAAAGAAAAAGAAAAATCACACAGGAAGTTTTGCTCTCTCTCTCTTCCCCTTTCTTTTTGTTATTATATTCATTGAGATCAAAGCCCTTGTTTCAGCTCTAATTAACAAAAGCTAATGCAGATTGGAGACCTTCTGGCACTGAGCGGAGCCTTGGAGGATACAGCTGAAATCTTCTGAAGATTTAAATAATTAATATGACACCTTGAGCTTTGGATAGGAAAATAAAATAATAATAATAATATTTAAAAAACCCAGCCCCGTGCTCAAGTTTGAGAAACAATGCCGTTGCAAAGTTTGATGCCATTTGTTCTGAGGAAAGTGAGCCCAGTAGACTGCCTGGACTTCATTGTCTCAATTGGTTGGCAGTTCAGTGGGTTGGATTGTCTTTTGTCATGCTAAAGGGGCCTTTTGTGTGTGGTACTTTGTTACCCCCAAAGTCTGCCCTGGTTGAAGGAAGATAGAAAGAGAGAAGGAGGGAGGGAGGGAGAGAGAGAGGCAAATCTGCTTTAGGGAGTTAGAGGATGGTCATTTAATGGTTTTTAATCCCCTTAATCCACGTAAGAATGGAGATTTCTGAGGGAAAATCCCATCCCAGAAGTCCTTATGATTCAAATGCCTGGCTCATGAGACTGTCTTGAGGGGGCAGGGGATGTAGCAACATGGTTTCTACTCTTTTGCAGCATTATAGTATATTACTCTCTGGGTTTTCCCCCACGTAAAAAGCCTAATCGGGCAGAAATAACTTCTCCAAGGTCTGAAAAAACTCAAGAAGATGGATTTCACAACCCACTTGATCTATTTGGGGGAGTCTAGAAGCTTATTTTGCTATCTTTAAACATTGAGGGCCCTTTTCCCTAATTGTCTCACTTGTATGCAAATGATGCCTAGTTTTGGACGTGCACTAATGCCCTTTCCAAGCTGTTTTTTAACTTGCATATTTTCTAAGTGAATGAAATCCTCTATTGAGTTTCAATCCAGATTAGTTCTAAACTGTTGACATAATCATAGCTAAGCCTTTTGGCTCAGTTCATTACTACTCCATAAAGGCAGGATTCCTCCTCACTTCCACGTTTTTTTTAAAAAAATAAAAGAATGGAAGAAAGACAGAAAGAAAAGAACACGGCTGTATCTAATTTGATACCATTGCATAGTACGTTAAAAGATGTCTTAAAACCAGCAGTATTTTTTTTGTCATAAATGCTGCTCAATAGCAAATAATCATAGTTGTTTCCTTTGCAATTTTTTTAAAATGAAAAATATTCAGAAATGAAGCTGATTATTATGTATGTTGCTATAAATGATATAGTAGAAAGATGCTCCAGAACGAAGATAGGAGCTTGTTATGCAATCTGTTATGATTTCTAAAGTTTTGGTACCTTGCCATTTATATTGGTGATGATAGCTAAAGGATGGTCTCATTTGTTTTGATGTTCTTAGCTATGTAAAGCCACAAACTTACATAGTCTACAGCCTTGAAAGATTACCCCACACCACTGATATTCTCAAAGCTGACCTCAGTGAGATTTGTGTAAATGGAAACTGTACTAGGCAATGTATCTTTGTGTGAATCTTTGCGTGATAGGAAAAAATTGCCCCTGAATTTATAGAGGCAGAGCTTATAATGGAGACCAGAGCCAGAGCCAGATGTTTGGAAAGGCTGCGCCCTGAGATTAGTAGAGAACCCATTGCCCTACAAGGGCTACCAGCTCTCACTTCCATACATGACTACTGGGAAAACCATAACTTTAACTATACGGACCTTTGTTGGCAAGGTGATGTCTCTGCTTTTAAAGATGCTGTCTGGGTTTATCATTGCTTTTCTCCCAAGAAGCAGGCGTCTTTTAATTTTGTGACTCCTGTCACCATCTGCAGTTATCATGGAGCCCAAGAAAGTAAAAATCTCTCACTGCCTCCATTTCTTCCCCTTCTATTTGCCAGGAGGTGATGGGCCCAGTGGCCATGAACTTAGTCTTTTTGATTCAAGAAGATTAGCTGCAGGCTAAGATCATTCTCAGTTTGCATCAGAGGTGCCAGCAGGAAAGGGTGATGAGGGAGCCAATGTTGCGTGCGTGATGTTGTGATGTCTCGACATTGCGCTCATGATGGCAGGACATCTAGAGGAGCTGGGGGCGTGCGGTGGCCGTGCGACTCAATGGCCAGGGGTTCTTCTTCAGCTTCCTCTTGGTGCCGTCATAGGCAGGCAGCTGTTTTGGCCCCTCTGTGACAGGAGGAGGAGGATTTGGTTGTTGGGGCCCACAGTGCCCACCTTCGCGCTTTGCCTCTGCACTTTGGGGACATTGGGGGGCCCTGGCATCTACCGCCAAATATAGGGAGGGACCAAAAGAGCCGGTGCTTCTGGTTTGCATGTTTCATCTCTTCCATTGGTGTGGCTCCCACTGAGGGTGCTGTGCCTGAGGACCCCCAAATTCCTGGTGCCAGTGCTTAATGGAGCAACATATTGCCTTCTTCAGAATAACAACGCACAGATCAAAGAGACTGAACACTTTTCTCATTTCAGGTTGCTTTCTGGGTGCTCTATGTTCAGTGATCTATCTATGTAACCTTTATGAACTTTATTTTAAATGAGCTACATTTGTCTGGTTTTCAGCAACAAAATAGTTGATATGGGGAGGAAATAAGATCAATCAATCAAAGTCATAAAAAAGAAAGATGACTGGGAAACACTTTCCTGCATGGTCCTCCAGTCCATCAGAAAGTTGACATTTTTGAAATTGATTTTCTGAGTTTTGTCAACTATTCCCAATGTCAGTGCAATGCACTGCAGACTTCAGAAAACTCATGCTGAATTTGATAGAGTTTGTCGTGTCTAGGGGGGGGGGGGAAGGCCCAGGAGCTTATGACAGTTGAGCTTTCTGACTGACTTGGATTCTGTTTGTCTCGTTACGTGGTACAATTATTTATTCAAAGGAAGAAGACAATGAAAGCAGAGTATAGAAGGAACAAGCACTTTGAATATATCTATTGCTATATCTATGGCATCAACTGGCAAACCCTGTATGGCATTATAGCACAACAAATGAGGATTGCCAAGGACAGAGAGTATCCCCCTATTATCAGACTACAAAGGTACCAATAACTTGAAATCCCCAGAGGTATTACAGTGATCAAGGAAAACAACCCTAGTCAAACCTTTGCTTGAATATATTTTGAAGGAAAACACTGACTTCTAAAGAGATATGAAACAGTGCGGCCTCTTGAGACACATTCTAATTGTTAAATATTCGGAAAAAGTCAGAAGCCCAAGGCAGAATAAGTTCCTCAACTACGTTTATTCAACATTTGTCAGTGGCAACAGCTCACTCATAGGAAAACAAGAACCGAACTGACTGGACAACACAATAATAATGCCCAGCATGAACTGACCGTTGACAGTTGAAAGTGCATGCGCTTACTTGCCATTAGAAATTTCGTCTACCAACGCTTATACGATTGGTTAGAACGCACCATGTAACATAAAATGTGTTAAACCCAATACATAACACTAATGAAACTGGTCGGTGGTTGGAATCCCCACGATGGGGTGAATTCCTGTTGCTCGGTCCCTGTTCCTGCCAACTAGCAGTTCAAAAGCACATCAAAGTGCAAGTATAGATAAATAGGTACCGCTCTGGCGGGAAGGTAAATGGCATTTCCATGTGCTGCTCTGGTTCGCCAGAAGCAGCTTAGTCATGCTGGCCACATGACCTGGAAGCTGTACGTCAGCTCCTCAGCCGGTAAAGCGAGATGAGCACCGCAACCCCAGCGTCTTTCGTGACTGGACCTAACGGTCAGGGGTCCCTTTACCTTTAAAAAGACCATTAGGCCCACAATAACAACATTGATTTTAAGGCTTACACCTCACCCCATTCAACTGATGAAGTAATATGTGGGGGGAATGAAGCTTTAAAACATTTTCCCCAGTGGGATGGACCTGGAGTGGGATGGGTGGGTACTACAGTATACCTACAGGGGAGGGAGTAATTGTTTTGAGTGCATTTTTCTCTCTGTTAGCATTGTGTTGAATAACTGCTGTTGGGAGCTGCAGAACTTTCTGTCTTCCGAAATGTCTGAAGAGCTTCAAACTGAGTAAGTCATTCGAAGCAATGGAACCCCCTTGGACTGCTATTGTAGATGTTGTCCTAGTACTGGGCATAACAAAATACCGTATTTTTCGCTTATAGGACGCACTTTTCCCTCCTAAAAAGCAAGGGAAAATTTGTGTGCATCCTATGGTGCGAATGGAGGGGGGAGGCAGGCGGGAAAAGCCCCCAAGAGCCACACACAAGCTCCGTGCGCTCTTGCGGGCTTTTCCCCAGGAGGGAGAAGGGACTGACGCGGCCAATCAGTCCCTTCTCCCACCTTGTAGAAAAGCCCACAGGAGCCACGCACCCTTTACAGAGTGCGCAGCTTCTGCGGGCTTTTGCAAGAGGTGAGGGAATTCCCTCACCTCCCAGAAAAGCCAGGAGAAGCTGTGCAGCCCTTTTAAAGAGCGCGCGGCTTCTGCGGGCTTCTGCGGGAGGTGGGGGAATGCCCCCACCTCCCGCAAAAGCCGGGAGAAGGTCTGGGAGAAGCGCACAGGCTGCCTGCAGCCTGTCCGCTGCTCCCAGAGCTGGGGGGGGGGAATCATATTTTCCCCCTTGATTTCCCCCTCTGAAAACTAGGTGCGCCCTATGGTCAGCTCCGCCCTATGGAGTGAAAAATACGGTATGTAAGAATGGTAGGGTTGCCATACATCTGGGAAATCCTGGACATGTCCTCTTTTTGGGGGGCCTACATGCCCATCTGGGGGGATTTTTACAATTGTAAGCAATTGTCCAGGTGAGGGGGGTAAAAAAATGTGTGGACAGCTCTGGCTCCGTTTCGGGCTCAGTGGTAGCGGCAACCCTAGAAATTGAATAATATTAATAATATTAATAATAATTTATTATTTATATGCTGCCCATCTGACTGGGTTTCCCAAGCCACTCTGGGCAGCTTCCAACAAATTAAAACATCAAACACAGTAAAATGTCAAACATTTTAAACTTCCCTATACAGTGCTACCTTCTGATGTTTTCTAGTTGTTTATTTCATTGGCATCTGACTGGAGAGCATTCCACAGGGCAGGCGCCACTACTGAGAAGGCCCTCTGCCTGGTTCCCTGTAACCTCACTTCTCACTATGATGGAACCACCAGAAGGCCCTTGGAGCTGGACCTCAGTGTCCAGGCTGAATGATGGGGGTGGAGACGCTCCTTCAGGTAGACAGGTTCTGAAGCCGTTCAGGGCTTTAAAGGTCAGCATCAACACTTTGAATTGTGCTTGGAAATGTTCTGGGAACCAATGGTAGATCTTTTAGGACTGGAGCTCAGTCACTTTCTTCAATTCTAGGGCTACTTGCATATTACCCAGTACAAGCATATAGATCACTCACAGATGAGGCCTAATTCATGTGGCCAAAATTGACAGACTGGAATATAGATGTACATTCTATATACACTTACACTTGTGGCTGTATCAGAATGAACTTGTTGACTCTTACTTCAGTAAGTATGTGTGGTAAGTATGCTGTCAGAGGCACCTGAGACTGAAGACCTGCCATTTTCCATGCCAGTATACTTCAGTCCTGCTGTACTACTCTGCATGTCTTCAGAGCATGCCAGGGTGCATTCAGAGGTGCATCCCCATTGATGTAATATACTGTTATGGACTGACTGGGTTAACTGGGGTGATGGTTCAGCAGTGGCCATGATCAGAAATAAAGCCGGGGGGGGGGAGCTTGGCTTGGTGCCTATGAAGCCCCACAACACTGCCATCCAAACCAGGGCAGGACCAGTTACTGCTCTGTGAATCACTTTGCTCAGGAGAAGACATATTCATGGTATAATAATAATAATAATAATAATAATAATAATAATAATAATAATAATTTATTTATACCCTACCCATCTGGCTGGGTTTTCCCAGCCACTCCAGGCGGCTCCGAGCATGATAAAACATCAAACTTTAAAAACTTCCCTAAACAGGGCTGCCTTGAAATGTCTTCTAAAAGTCAGATAGCTGTTTATTTCCTTGACATCTGATGAGCGGGCGTTCCACAGTGTGGGTGCCACTACTGAGAAGGCCCTCTGCCTGGTTCCCTGTAACCTCACTTCTCGCAGGGAGGGAACCACCAGAAGGCCCTTGGAGTTGGACCTCAGTGTCCTGGCTGAATGATGGGGGAGGAGACACTCCTTCAGGTATATGTTAGGACACCAAGGAAGGGAAAGAGGATCCCAGCAAGGGGTGTAGCCTGTTCATGACACCCAGCCTGTTTGGCCAATAGTAAGGAATGATGGGAGCTCTGAGCTGCCTCAGCCATTAGGCAGATTGAGGTGGCTGGCAAAAAGAAATGTAACAGTGACCAATTCTTCATCTCTGGGAATGTAAGAACTGGCTTTTTCCTAGGCTTGTATCTATTCTTACGATACAGGTTCCTTGAAATAGGAATAAAGGTGCAAAATGAGGGGAGGGAAGGTTGTCAGTAGTGATGTATGGAAGTGAGAGCTGGACCATAAAGAAGGCAGATTGCTGAAGAATTGATGCTTTTGAATTATGGTGCTGGAGGAGACTCTTGAGAGTCCCATGGACTGCAAGAAGATCAAACCTATCCATTCTGAAGGAAATTAGCCCTGAGTGCTCACTGGAAGTACAGATTGTGAAGCTGAGGCTCCAATACTTTGGCCACCTCATGAGAAGAGAAGACTCCCTGGGAAAGACCCTGATGTTGGGAAAGATGGAGGGCACAAGGAGAAGGGGATGAAAGAGGACGAGATGGTTGGACAGTGTTCTCGAAGCTACCAGCATGAGTTTGACCAAACTGCAGGAGGCAGTGGAAGACAGCAGTCCCTGGCATGCTTTGGTCCATGGGGTCATGAAGAGTCTGACATGACTAAACGACTAAACAACAATAACAAGGTTGTCAATGGCTGCATATTGTTTGCATTTCACTAGCTTTAAAGAATAAAAGAAAATGAAACTTTTAAAATACATCCTAACTTTGTTGTTTAGTCGTTTAGTCGTGTCCGACTCTTCGTGACCCCATGGACCAGAGCTAACTAGTCTGTAACAATTTGCAACACACACAAATAAATGTCTTCCTGCCTAATCTAATTTATTAAACCCATCAGGACCTTCCACCAAGCAATCATGGCATAAAAGTATTCCGTGCATGACATCCCATGTCTTAAATTAAAAGAGGAGTTGAGCAGCTCCAACAGAGTCCTGGGTGGTTGTTTTGTTTGATCACCATTTCTCTGTTTGCTACATACGTTAATAAATGTACTTTTACCATAATCTCTGTCCTCGGTCTTAGGAACCTTTTCCTACAACTCTTCAGCCAGAAGAAAACTACCAAATAGCTTTGGCCATAATAACATAACTTGCACCATAACCTTTCTTGTTGGAACCCAAATCTTTGAATGTCTAGGACTACATGACACATGTTCAATGGATGTCAAGCTGATCTTTGACTGTAGGCTTAGAACCCAATTTTACAACCCTGTTGGATTTGCCGTTGTTTATGCTGATGGCAAGCTACTACCATGAGTTGGAGTGTCATTACATGATTAGGGTCTCATGCAGGCAGTACTCTGAACACATTGATCGTTTTCAAACTCACCACATGCATCTTGCCCTGACCAATAGTGGGCAGTGGGCACAGAGATTCTACATGTAACAACACCCCTCGTACAATTATTTGTGCTTATTGTAAAGGTAGGTTGTTGTTTTTTTAGGAAAGGTGAGGTCTACCTGTAATTTAAATTTAAAATAAAAGAGCACAAGGCAGCAACTTTGGTTCTAAAACACACACAGGTTGCACACACACCTTACATTTAAAGCACATGACTTATGCCAAAGAATCTGTTAAGCGTGTTGGGAGTTGTAGTTCTGTGAAGGAGAAACTGAAGTTTTCACAGTACAATTCTGTCCAAAACTACAACATGAGGTTTGCAAAGCACCAGTCTGTCTGATATTTAGGGACAGCCTTCCTAACTACGCCAACAACTATAAAACACCTCTTCTTTGATGAAAGTGAAGAAAAAGAGCGTTTCCTTAGCTTTAATTTTGTTGGCTATTTTTTGTGTGATGCACCTCACTTTATAACATGGTGGAAGCTATAATGAGTCCTTAGCTGTCTGGCTGATTTTAAAAGGTTTATCAAACTTCAATCCAGCAGTTAGAGATTTAAGGCATACTTCTATCACATTCTATAATATCCAAATTGAGGGAGCTTCTTTGAGCTGGAAGCAGGGAAAGGCACTTTAGGATTCCACCCTCTCATCTGATCCTAGCAAAAGGAGTGATAATATTTTTTATTATTATTATTTCAAGTGTGAAACCATCAAAAGGCTAATATACACATGCATGCTCAACTCATCACTTAATGACTGCATACTGTATGTGAACCAGCTACTTGAAAAAGCATGTGAGAAAGTCCTGGTGCTGTGAAAAAGGGAGGAAAAGGTGTGGATAACCTAATCAAGAAGAGAATTTTCAAACATGCATGAAGTAACCACATCCACCCTCGTGAATCTAGATTCAATCTAGATTGAAAGCAACACATTGAAGACGAGCATAAGCCTTACATTTTTGGTGCTACGTGTGCGTGCGTGTACACAGCCTCAGACAAAATGTCCTCTTTAGTTTCATTCTTTGTGTTTGTAATCCTGGAGTGTGGGAAAATGATCACTGGAGGAAGAGAACTGATTCCTAGATGTTCAGATAAGGAAAGGGCTCCTTTGACAAGAAAGAAAGAAAGAGAAAGAAAGAAAGATAATTTGCTTTATACTTCATCTTAACCTGGTTGGCACAGCAGACCAAATAAAAATGCATACCTGTAATATTTTTCCTAACTAGAATTCACTCAGTTATCTATTTTATTTTACTTAACTTCTTATTGTTTTATTTTATTTTAAAAAGCCTCCCTCCCTGAAAATCAGTGCCACGTAATGACAGAATTCTTGAAGTTCAGAGGAGTGTAAAGGTCAGGTGAGAAATTAGGTTAGCTGTTTCACTAGTTAGACAAAGCCCACATCAAAGAGGCACCTAAAGTAGAATTAATTTACATCTCTCTACAGCGGCAGAAATGAAGAGAGGGGCTGAGAACATGGGGAGGGGGGCGGGCCCCAGAGAGAAGGAGAAAAAGGAAATGCTGCCCTCATGGGGTGGAGGAACATCAGACACCTGTCAGAGAACAGATGTTAGCAGCTGAAGAAGTGATTACGTGTGTGAGAGAGAAAGTGCAACCTGGTGCTTTTCTTCTCAGTATGAACTCAGTGATTGTGCTAGCAGTGCCGTTTCCTCAAGGAGAAGGAAGAGTCGCTGAAGGGTTCCTGAGCAGGTTGTGCTGGAGGGTTGAGCTACCACATGATGACGAGCTTCCATAAAACCCACCTAATTGGAAGTACTGGTTTCCAGGGAACATTTCCATGTCCCTAAATGTCCTCTCTTTCACACAGGAAATGTTCTCTACATGCAGTGGCGTAGCGTGGGGGGTGCAGGGGGGACCGGCCGCACCGGGTGCAACATCTGGGAGTTAGGGTTAGGGGGCGCAAATCCACGGGTTAGGGGGCGCAAATTACTTGCCTTGCCCCGGGTGCTGACAACCCACGCTACGCCACTGTCTACATGACACACAAATCACAGTAAGTGACTGAGTTTTGCGAGATTCTGGGAAACAAACCAACAAATGATTTCCAGGAAGAGCAGCCTTATATACAAAATTTTAATTTATTTATGTTGACAATTTATATACCATTGTCTCTTTTTTTTAAAAATAGATATTTATTAAGGTTTTAAAAATTATATTAAAAACAAAACATAACAACAATACAAACAAACACAAACAAAAAGCAAGTATAATTTCATTCCCTTATTTTCTTATACCTTACTTTCCCGACTTCCCCATACCTCCCCTCTCTGTATTCCAATTTTTATTTTATTAATTCAGCAAATCCTTTCCTTTAATTTCATTTAGTTTTTAACCCTTCTTTTCTTACTCCTTATCCAATCCGGCTGGAAACCACACAGTTTCTAAACCAACGTCATTCTAACATTCATTAACTTTGCAATATTTCTTGAGATAGTCCTTAAATTTCTTCCAATCTTCTTCCACTGTCTCTCTCCCCTGGTCTAGCGGTAAGCATAACAAACACGATGCTCATAAAATCTGTTTGAAACTAACTATAAAATCAGAAATGACCCACCCACAATTGTGTTCTCGCATCCTGGTCTCACTGCTGCAGTTGGAAGAACATGGCTTGATAAGGACATAAGAAGGCACATTATATGACTGAGTGAGGATGGTAAGGTTGCTTTTATTAATATTCTAATATGCACCTTTCCTTCCTGGATATCTGCTGAGAGACTTCCTGTGTTCCAGCTTGCTCCCCATCTATTTCTAGCATCTCGCCGTACACCCGTTGCATGTGAACAGAGTCCTTCTGAGTATATTGCTTTTGAAATGTTGATTTATATGCTCCTAAACAATCTTTATTGCACGGCTGCCTTTCATGCAATTTACTTTGTTCGTTGTTTTTTTTTTTAAAAAAACACATTCCCACTACCCCCCCCTTTCCTGGTTTTATTATGTCACATTCCCAAGAGGCCATAACCAGCAGGTGTGTCATAATATACATAGCAGATAGGCTCATCTATCTTCCTCCTCCAAGGCTACAATCCTGTGCACGCTTTCCAGGGAGCAAGTCCCATTTAGCATAGCGGCGTTTACTCCTGAGTAAGCCATGCTTAGGACTGCACTGTAAATCTTCCTGCCTTCTTTCACACCTAGGGTTATATACACCAGAACATCTATGCATGACATTTATTAAGAAACCAGAAGCCTTTCTACTTGGAATAACAGGTGTAGAATTGCCCAAGAAAGATGTTAGATTGTTTTTGTATGCCACAATTGCAGCTAGAATTTTGCTGGCCAAAAAATGGAAATTACAAGAAGTACCAACAGTGGAGGAATGGCAGATGAAGATGATGGACTTTTTGGAGCTAGCCGACCTGACCGGAAGAGTCGGCGACCAGAAGGAGGAGAAGTATCAAGAGGAATGGAAGAAGTTTAAAGACTACTTAGTTAAATATGTTAAGATAACTTAAATAGAATTACTTGCAAGTAACAGATTGGCTTAGGATTTAAATATGTGTTGTTGTAGAATACTATGGATAAAAGTCAAAATGAAAAGAAAGAAAGATGTTAATTGACCAAGTAAATTTTATGTGAAAATAGTTTTGGAAAACTGCTAAAATGATTTATATGGAAACTCAGCCAGGGGGACTTGAGGAAGTCACCCAACAATGATAACAAAAGTGGGATTATTACAGTTAGAATAAATGTTTGTTTGTTGATGTTTTTTCTTTTATGTTTGTTGATATGTTTGTCATAAACTTGGAAAATTAATTTTTTTTAAAGAACATCTATGCATTAACTATGGTGATCTGGTGAACAAGACAACTGGGCTCATGCAACTTTAACAGTTGTGCAGAAGAGGGACTTTCATCAGTGGGTAGCTCATCACACAGACAGAAAAACCATACTTCCTTACCTCTTTCTTACTTGGGCCAATGGGGAAGTCTTTAGCATATGTGCCGCTGGGCTGCAAAGATCCGCCCAGCGCCTCCAAATTTAGTTTAGACCCCAAATTAACTTTTATTATGCTTATGTCAGACACCATGCTTACGCCTTATTTCTTGTTTACGAAAGAAGGGAGGAAAAAGAAACAAACTTTTTTATTGCTCATTTATTTATAATACACTTATACTCGTTGAGTCTGACAAGCACTGCTGTTGTGAACAGTGGCGTAGCGTGGGGGGTGCAGGGGGGGCCGGCCGCACCGGGCGCAACATCTGGGGGTTAGGGTTAGGGGGCGCAAATCCACGGGTTAGGGGGCACAAATTACTTGCCTTGCCCCGGGTGCTGACAACCCACGCTACGCCACTGGTTGTGAATGACAAGCGCCACTGCTGGTGCGGCGCGTCTTTGGTAAATGAGCGCACAAAGTCGAAAGTCCTTTAGTGAAAGAATAGGTATACATTTTAGTAATACCTAGGTATATATGTATTTAGTTTTTCTAGCTTGATCAAAATTATTTATTATTTCATAACAGGTAGATAGTTGAGAGCTTAGGTGGCTTCAGCGGCGGGCGCCTGGCACCCCCCTCCCAGAATTCGGTGCCCAGATGCCCTGCACCCCTTGCACTCCTGGGTAAAGACGGCCCTGTGAGCCAATATAGAAATTAATCAGGTTCCTAATGGGGTGCTGAACTGCACACCATAATTTATGTTGTACTCATCAAGAGCCTCCCTTGGTCACAACCACAGCATACACCTAAAGTTCTCCAGAAGAAACCTGGGAACTGTGGTTTGTTACTGCGGCTGGGGATTATAGCTCTGTAAGGAGTATAGCACTGTTCCTAGGATTCTTTGCAGGGAGCCATGTGCTTCTTAATGTGTGTTGAATGTAAGGCTCTCCCTTGGGTGCCTCTGCTGCCTGAAATGCGGGTGCACAATGACTGAGGAGTGAGCCTTCATGGTGTGTGACCCACTGTTACACGATCCTCTCCCCAGAGTACTTCACCTGGCACCTTCTGAGATGTTCTTTCAATGCCAGGCAATACCTTTTCCAGATTTTTAATCCATAGTGAAAATTGCTTTACCACTCTACTTCTACTTACATAAGTTTTCTACACTATTTTTTGTGTTATGGGTCTTTCTTAACACTGTTTCGCATTGAAGGGTGGGATGTACATTTATAAAATGCAATAACTGGTGAATGATGATAATGTGGAGATTGATTTGCTAGTCTGACTTTGTGGTGAAGCAAAGCATTAACTGCCCTTGCTGCAAACAACATGACAATGCAGCTGGCTTTGAGACACACATCTCAACACACACACAAAGATAATTTGAGTCAGTCCTCAAGCGGGTTGCCAGGTCTAGCAGGCGGCAATCAATTCTTCACCATTAAAAGCAATTAGTTGTAACAAGCATCTGTGGTATTATGAAAATAATCTATTAGTCCACCCCAAAAGCTCAAGATGGGGAAGAAGATGTTGGAATCAAGCTGTATTGAAAATAAACCTTAACCTTATGGTAACGTCTCTGGCCACCAAAAGCTAACTTTTTATTTCTGAATAAACAGAGAAAATGTTCACATTTAGGCTTTGGCAAATCTAGAGGCGAAGAATATTTTACAGATGCTGAGTAACCAAGGAGATTGATTCTTAGTGCAAAGAGGTGTCTCTGAGGATGTTAGAGATTATGAGGGAACTTGAGAAGGTGGAAGAATTTTCTCAGGTATGCTGGGTCAAGACCATTTTCATTGGTTATCATAACCAGCTGAACTGGTTATGAGTCCAGAAACCCCAGAACATTTTCTTTAAAAAAAAAACACCCTACAACTACAAACCCTACAACACCGAATATTTATATGTCAACAAATCCATAACTGAGAGAAAATAGATTTTTATTATTTTACCCAAGGAATGGCGTGTGCTTCCATGTATTCAGCTCTTCATCAGCAATGGTAAGGATTTCACTACTGATCTGAACAGGGGAATTATGGAGCCTTTGATATGTTGCCAAGCCATGATGGTTTTCGTGCTAGAGCTTGAACTACACACTGAGCTACAACACAGGACCCAGCCTTTCTATGTGTAATAATTACTGTTTTGTAGTGACCATTTCAGAACGTTGGTGGGGAATCGGTAGATACAAACTCCCTGCAGAGAGAAAATTAGCAAGCCAGGAAAATGTTCACTCAGGACCCTTCCTCCTAGTGAGATGGAGGTCGTGATGTGAGGTAGCATTCAAACATGTGCTCTCCAACTTGAATTCTGCACTGGTACAGTCCACCTAGAAGGATTGTATCATTTGATATTTTTAAATCACTACATTAAGACTTACTGCTAAACCACTGTTTAACGCTATGGGAATGAGCCTCAGGATTGTGTTTCCCCCTCTTCTCTTCTGGTGCCTGCTTCATTACAGGTTGAGTAGATTGAAGCTGATTTACAGCCTCACTATTTTGCCCAGAGGACCTCAGCTGGAGCTGTTGCCTGGCAATTCGTAGATATCAGCAAGAGAAGACTTGCCTCCATCATGGGTTGAATGAGATCCAGCTGCTTAGTCCTCCTCCTTTACCTCAGAGAACACCACCAAAGAAGACCAAGCTTAAAGACAGGAAATGCCACCTTAGTTAATCCTGTCACTGTAGCGGCACTTCTTTGATATAATTTCTTCTGTGGTATTATTATTATTATTATTATTATTATTATTATTATGTAAGCTGCTTTGAGAGCTTCTCGGGGTTATAAAAGCATTCTAAATAAATAATTTTTCACTATGTTTGGTGTTAACTAAGGTTTACAGAAATATGACAGGAAACCATGGTTTGAACTTGACTTGTTTCCATAAACCACAGTTAATAAGACCAACCTCGGTTTGTCTGGGTTTGGACATAAAAAACCAACTGCAGCTAGTGGAAAACAGGAGCAAAAGCTTCCAACCACCTCCTTGTGGCCACATTAGAGGGGCCATGCCAGAGAAGGAAAGAATATGTGAGCTGTGAGGCTTGTGTACATACTACCAAACCATGGTTTAATGCTGCACTGTGGTTTTGGGTTGAGTATCTGTAATTTATGATGAATGATTAAGATCCAGATTTTTCCCTCCCCATTTGCAATTAGAGAGTAAAGCCTTTTTCATGGTATAGTGAGGGTGGGCGAGTGGAAACAAAACGAGCTGTTCTGCATGTTTTCTCTTCTACTTTTGGAAGCAAGGGAGACAAGGGGGTGGTTAAAGAGAAAAAAACACACACCATCAGCCTGTCTTTAACCTCTTGTAACCCTGCCATTCTTTCCACTAAAGCATCTGATATTGAGGAAGATTGCTTTCATGCATCTATAAGTAATATCATATGCTTCACATCAGTCTATGCTCTAGCTAACTGAAATCCCACTGTGGTGTGGCCTGGGAGGCCCAATTTAAATGTGACTCGGGTGAGGAAAGAATAATTTAACCATGTGGTTGTTGTATGTGTATTGCCTTCTACTCTTTATGTATGAACTCACTACCAGGCGAGTTAATGGCAAATCAAACTTTATTATTAATAAGGCCCAGAAGCCTGCACAAAGCAAAAACTATTTCCTCAACTCAGGCCACACCTTTGAAGACTCGCCTACGTTTCTGCTTGCCCTGTTCCTATAAAGCAGGGATCTGAGCAGTTCCATGCACAGGTCCAGTGGCGTAGCGTGGGGGGTGCAGGGGGGGCCCGGCCGCACCAGGCGCAACATCTGGGGGTTAGGGTTAGGGGGCGCAAATCCACGGGTTAGGGGGTGGATTGCTTGCCTTGCCCCGGGTGCTGACAACCCACGCTATGCCACTGCACAGGTCCAAGCTGTTTTCCAGAAGCCTGGAAGAGCCCTCAGTCAGCTCCCAAGGACCTGGCCTCCTGGGACCGTGTGTCAGCTGATAATGCGTACATTGCAACATTTCATTTAAACTCAGCCTTCAACTGCTGAGCATGCCATTTTAGCATGCTCTCTCACTGGCTACTTAGGCTACCTGGCGTGCTAATAGCTCACAGGCAGGAGAAGCAACCTGGTTAAAATGAGGTGTTGGGTGCATGTAGCACAGCCTAAGTACTTCTTGTTTGTTAATGTGATGTTTGTATTAGTCTTCAAGTAAAGACTCCATGCATGCTAATAATAGTCCACCCAAATCTACTTGCCTTTCAACTTTTCGAACAATATTTTGGAACAGATAAACAACTACCTGATTTTTAGAAAGCATCAGAAGGCAGCCCTATATAATGAAGTTTTTAAATATTTGATGTTTTGCCATGTTTGATGTTTTAATTTGTTGGAAGCTGCCCAGAGTGGCTAGGGCAACCCAGTCAGATGCGCGGCATATAAATAAATGATGATGGTTTTTTGAAAAGGAGTTTTATTGGTTGCCTTGGTTGGAAGCACAGGATTGGACATCATACAGTTTGTGAGCGTGTGTGTGTGCATGCACATTCCCACAGAGAGAGTTTGCTAAGGTATGTCAGAAATGTAACACTGGCAGAGGCAAGCGCAAAAACAATGTTTACCTCGCTGCTGCAACAACTCATCATCAATCTTTTGCCGGAGACAAGTTCGATCTCAGACCACAAAAGTGGGTTAAAAGGGATTTGGTCTTTATTTATGAGCAATTTGCTTAACAACTTTTTTCCTTCATTTTAATCAATCGTTATTCAATAAGAAATGTGGAGTTTATTTGACAATTGATTTTGTCTCAATTGGGATGTGATTTATTGAGAACATTAGGAACTCTGGGGGCTTCTCTGCTGTAATATTTGAATTTCCATATTCCTCTTCATCATATCTCAATTTCTCACACTTGAGGATTTGTTGTTGTTGTGGTTTTTTTTCAGTTAGACATTTATAGAGGTCAGTTTTGTCCAGCAGTAGCAGTCATTACACTGGATTTACATAGGTGCACTGAAAAACAAACACAATCCTGAGAGATTTTTCTTGTTTTGATGTTTGCAGTTTCCCATCTGGCTTGTTACTCTGAACACTGGTGCTTGTCACATTCTCTTCTCCACACAGCCCGGATCCACAGACCTGCATACTTATAAGATGACGGTGAATGGTATCCCCCCCCCCCCACACACAGCAAACCCTCATGCCATGTGGCAAACTGCTTTTGAAAATGACAAGAGTTTGAGGGTGCAATCCAAACCTCACTGGAAAACTGGTGTGTATGTGTTTTTATATTGTAAACCTCTCTGTCAGGGACTGGACTGAGGAGGAATGGTGGGGGCCACCCTCCCTTCTCCTGGACCTTGCCGTGAACAAGAGGACAGTATAGATTTAGAACAGTGGTTTGCAGAAGGACATAGCTCAGAGGCTCCAGAGGGGAAAACCTGGGAAATATTGGATAAAGAATAGCAGGGAGAAGAAGCACTGGGGGAGAGACAGCTGACAGTGTCTTTGGAGAGCATTCCTGAGCCCCCCTCTCTCAGGACCAGGCAGGCATTGAGAGCGGTAAAACAGAAAGCTGAGATCAGCCGGCACAGGGATGATGTAGAATAAGGGAGACGGAGGGTGTTGGGCTTTCCTTTGAGCAACGCCATTATTTAATACAGACAGTGTTCCTTTGTCTCTCTCTGTGAATACTGAATAAATTACGTGGTAAGAACTCTTTTTGGTTATCTGCTTTTTGGCTGCTACTGGGGGAGGGATAGGATTCCCTGAAGCCTTGACACTCTCTGAGGTCCTAGGATGGACAGTATATACATTTAATAAATGAAATAATGAAGCTACTTGAGTGAGCCATAGGAAGAGTCATTGAGTGCTGCTCCTTCAGCAGAGAGAGAGGTGTATAACACTGGGATGACATCTACACACACGCTCGACATGCACAGATTTTCCACCAGTGACATTCTGCTGGTGGACTGGGGGAACAAGGATGTGGCAGGGGCGGGTGTTTCCTCCAAAGCGCCTTCATTTCTCTGACACACTCACAGGAACGGCTCTGGGGTTGCCATAGTTAACCCCTCCCATTGTAGTCAATAGGAGGAACAAAGAAAAGCCACTTCCATCTTAACTATGGTTTCTCTGAAAGAAATCAACTTCAAGTCATGCCATGAAGTTGGTTTGTTTCAACAAACCAGAGTTTAGGGTTAGAGTGACACATTGCACTATGGGTATTCTCTGTTGCGGCACCCCATTTGACCTCCCTTTCCAGGGAAGTTTAGTTGTCCCTGCAACCGACAACTTTTAAAAGTCAAATGAATGTGCATTTCTTTATCCAGGCCTTTGGTACATAGCTGGAGTGAGGAATCCATCTGCTCAGGTTTCACTGTATCTGATGTGCGTTCAGCTTCATGGCCTTGAGTTTTGATACAGTTTGTACTTATTCTTTTATTATTATTGTATTTTGTGTCTGGTGTGGGCTGTGCTCCTGCAGGAGGAAGGATAGAATAGAAAACTAATGAATAAACTAATAAACAACAATAATAAAACCAGAGGCAAAAGCTTACAAGCTCCCCCTTGTGGCTGCATCAAAGGACAGTGTAAACCTGAGGCTTGACTAGGCTTGTTCCATCACAATAAGCCAAGATTTGTTATTGTAATAAATTATATGTCTGAAAACAGCCATAATCTCGAACAAAATAAAAAGAGACTTGGGTTTTCCAAGTTGAATAGTGTATTAGGGTGTAATTCAATAAGCGGCAAGGAATTGGGTTGTGTACTCTAAAATGTTATGGAATGCAGAAATATTAAAGTCCAGTTGGAAGCAGCCTTGTGAATGAGTTACTTTCTTGAAAAATCTGGAAATCAAATCAACTGCACAATTATGAGAATAAGGGGTTTTATAGATCACAAGTGAGCTCTATTCTCACACTGTTAACACCTGCATTTTTAACCTGAGGAAATAACAAATCCAAAATTATTTGGAAAATGTTTGGAAATTACATAATAATACAATAATTGAAAACATAATGCTATCCATCATCATCATCTATAACCACCTGTTCCCCTGAAGGAACACAAGGTAGTTTACAAATAAAAACAAGAATTGCTAAAAACATAGAAAAAGCAATCATTAAAACACAATTAAACCTTAATAGAATTAAAACTATATACGTATTTTTAAAAATATGTTTAAAACATATAGGTAATTGCAATAAAAACAGCATGGCACAGCCCTTTCATTAAGAGCAGTCAATTCCCTCAAAGCCTATGGGGCCTGCAGAAGGAGCCAGTCCCTCCTGCAAGGTGGGAACCAGTCTAACTACTCTGGGGAGGGATTTCCAGAGTCAAATACTTTCATATGAGGAAGGGCTAACCAGGTTGCAAGAAGCTGCTCCCCACTCCCTTTTATCAACATTTCTAAATGAGACACATTTGTCACTTTAATTATGAAATATGGAGAAGGTCCAGATCAAATTTTGATATGCTAAACATATAGCCAGCTGTAAGAGGGGCTCTCAAACTGTTATGTAATGAAATTATGGATATGGATGGTTTCCCCGGTGTCTCATCTAAAAGGTAAAGGTAAAGGTAATGACCCCTGGATGGTTAAGTCCAGTTCATTTCACTTTCAGACTGAGGGAGCCGCTGTTTGTCCACAGACAGCTTTCTGGGTCATATGGCCAGCATGACGAAACCACTTCTGGCACAATGGAACACCGTGACAGAAACCAGAGTGCATGGAAATGCCATTTACCTTCCCGTCACAGCAGTACCTATTTATCTACTTGCACTGGCATGCTTTCGAACTGCTAGGTTGGCAGAAGCTGGGGCAGAGCAACGGGAGCTCACCTTGTCATGCAGATTCGAACCATTGACCTTCTGATCGGCAAGCCTAAGAAGCTCAGTGGTTTAGACCACAGTGCCACCCGCATCCACCTTTACCGGTGTCTCATCTATTCCAGCTTAAAATGGACATTACTCTGGAGAGATGGAAGTAGTGATGGCATAATAGACCTTAAAGGCCATCATGCACATATTTAAAGGAAAAGGTGTATAAGCTTATGCTTGTGTTTAACTCCACATAAATGACTGCATAAACATTTATTATATTTACATGCCAACTTTTCTCCAAGGAGCTCCAAGTGGCATAGATGGTTCTCTCCTCCATCCCCTCCATTCTATTTTATCCTTACAACAGCCCTTTGAGGTAGGTTAGGCTGAGAGTGAGTGACAGGGCCAGGGTCACCCAGGGAGCTTCATGGCTGAGTGGGGATTTGAACCCTGGTCCCCCAGATCCAAGTCCAACACTGTAACCATTCCACCGCACTGGTGGAGGTGTTCTAAACTGTGAGGTGGACACCCTGTGTACACTTGAGCATCTCTACATTGGGACTTCATGGACTCCTGAATGCTAAGCTGGAAGTAGAGGAGGCAGAGCCGGCAGAGAACAGTTCAGCTTTGCTTGGGAGTTGTGAAATTCAGCACAAGGCAACTTCCCTCATGCTAAGACAGGTACCCCTGCCATTTGCTGTGCTTCCAAATGGAAGGATGGAAATTGCTGCATGCTGGGCTTGGTCTCTCCAAAAAAAGAAGAATAAATCGTCACGCAGAAGTGTCTTTAGTAAGTGCAATGTGAATGCCTGAAATTGCAATTTAATCCCCGTTAAGTCAAATAAGAAAAGAATAAGTGGTTTTTGAGAATGCAGTCATCCTGGTCTTGTCAAATTTATTGGATGCAGCCACCATTTCTCAAGGACTGATACCTTTGGGAAAACGAGAATAGTAGCTTAGTTACTTTCCTGTTAGGAGTGTGGAACAACAAATGCCCTTCTTGCCTTGAACAGCTTTTGCAGCATCAAAGCAAACTCCTCCTCCTCCTCCTCCTCCTCCTCCTCTTCTTCTTCTTCTTCTTCTTCGTCTTCGTCTTCGTCTTCGTCTTCTTGTGCAGTGAATTTTCTATCATATTCAGCAGTCTTACGATCATAGTTAACATGCTGCCCTTCTCTTATTTACCTTTGACAAGACAGGAACAGGCTGAAAACGGAATCATTTTATCCCGAGAAAGTCTCCTCCTTGTGGAAAACTATAGGGTGCTCCTCTCTGATCTGAGTAAGCATGACTGCACCATGTCAGCATCATATTAGCACCAATGTAGGCGTGTTGTACTTTTTAAATGCTGTTTCAACATGTGTCACCGGATCTGTGTTCCTACAGGCTTCACAACAACCTGCGCCCTCATAACTACAAGTTGATTGAGGCACCCTTATGAAAAAAAAAGATATAAATGTTTGTGGTTAAGGTGATAACCCTTTTGTTTTCTCTGTAATCCATCACAGGGCTTGTCAGGGCTGACAGCTCAGGCAGATTTTTTTTTTTTGAACACCTCTTTATCTGACAGCTCCATGCATCAAAAAGCAGCAAATAGAATTAGATCAAAGTCTACCAGTCGCTCCAGCCTTGGTAAAGTATGCAATCCTGTTTGTATCTTTATCTAGGCTCTGACAGTTCATTTTAACTGGCAAGAGGGGGAAAGAATAACAGGGTGGGGTGGCAGCGAGAAGGAGGAGAAAAGTTTCTTTCAAGAAGACAGGGAAGTGCTGCGTTTTCTAAAGTACACTGTTTTCAAGGCATCGCTTCCCCATGACATCTGTGATGCCCTATGTACTCAGGTGTGCCGTATATATTTCATGAATGTTCCTGCTTCACTACACCGCCACTGGAAAAGATCAGTATGGACTTTGTTCTAGGTCTTTCCTTTTCTTTCTTTAAATATGCACTGGGGTTTTAAAAAAACAAAACCAATTCTAGAAGATGAAGAAGAAGAGGAAGAGGAGGAGTTTGGATTTGATATCCTGCTTTATCACTCCCCTTCAGGAGTCTCAAAGCGGCTAACATTCTCCTTTCCCTTCCTCCCCCACAACAAACACTCTGTGAGGTGAGTGGGGCTGAGAGACTTCAAATAAGTGTGACTAGCCCAACGTCACCCAGCAGCTGCATGTGGAGAAGCGGGGAATCGAACCTGGTTCACCAGATTATGAGACTACCGCTCTCAACCACTACACCACACTGGCTCTCTAGGTTTTCTAGGTTTTCACAACTGCCTGGCAAAAGAAACCTTGAAGCTTCAAATGTGTTGGGGATGCCTTGCCTACCAATGCCTGCTTGCTCCCTGTCTGCTCAGCCCCCGTCTCTGAAAATCAACAAACATTATACAGAACACCATGCAACTCCCTAGCACTCCCATTCCTCCAAAGGGAACTGTTTCTGAATGCTGCCCTGAAACTTCCTACCGCTTAGGGGAAGTGAGAGCATGAAACAATATTTTAAGCAGAGAAAGCAAGGCAGAGAGTGGTTAAGCGCCTTTTAATCTATAGTTCACTGACTTGGGTAATTCACGAGGTTGATACTTCATGATAACCATGGAAACAGGGAGAGAATTTCCTTCAGTTTCTCTTACATATAAACTAGCCAGCTGATTTATTTGCTTTGCTTGAAATGCCTGTGGGTGAATCTATAAAAAAAAGAAAGAAGGGTGTGTGTTAGATTTCCAATCTTTATTTTTTAAAAATTCACTTTATGGTGGAAAGCCAGGTAGTTTTTGCTTTGTGAACAACTCAGATGTGCATTTAATGTCTTTGGCAGATGGCCTTCTGAGGCTCATTGAAGTTATGCTGGTCCATAGAATAGTTGCTGAACTTTATTACAAGAATGGATTTGACGACCCTTACATATTTTAATTTTTTCCTCCTATCTGTCAAAAGCTTGCAAAATCACCAAGCAGTTCTCAACAACTGCCTGCCTCCCTACCCACCCTAGGCTGAGGCCTTACTGATAGGCTGATTGTTGGAGCATAAAGCAAAATCGTTCTAGAAAAGGAACGCTGTAGTCAGTTTAGCAAATAAAAAGCTACTTACCATTATCCTGGCCTGGGATTTTAATACTGCTTTGCTCACAGCCAGACTGCTTGTAACTCTTCTATTTAAAAAGCTAAATCAAGAGCATTAAACAGCTTCTAATTAAGAAGGATATTATCACCTCAATGCACAGGGAGTTTTGCATGTACAGCCCTTTGCACTGAAGGAGAAGATACCCTGTTGCTTGTTAAAATAACAAATAAAAGTTTTAAAAGAGCTGGAAGTGGGTAAAGGAACCGCTGGCAAAATGTGCATTTTATTTTTAACTATACTAGGTCTTTTATACTAGGTAGAAGACATTCAAAAGTAGGCAGAGGGAGAGAGATTAATTTTCTTCCAAATATTCCCAAATGAGTAAGTAAAATAAAACCTGCCCTCTTTTGGCCTGTATTTTGGAGCTTTATAATTTAGGAAGACTTTGGAATAACTGGTTGACAAGTCTTGTCAGTCGCTGACGTATGAGCGGATTATATTTGCTGCTATTCTGGACTTCTGGGGCACCAGGGTTTACACCAGAATAATAGAGTTGGCCAGGACGCCAGAAGGGATACAATTTACGAGCTTTCTCCATTATCTGCACAGCAGGGGGTATTCAGTCAACAGTGCAAAGGCTGAGCTTAAGCGTTTCCTGCTGGTTACCTGCTTTCAGCAATAGGTGTTGCTGTTTGGTAGTACCCAACTGGTTAGCTGTCAGATTCTAGAGCTCCCTATTGGTGGCTCTTAGGTAATTCACAAAATACAGAGTCCATTCATAAAACATAGTGTTCATTCATAAAGCAGTAACATAAATCTCCATTGCTACATATTGGGTGTGTATTTTAGCAGTTGAACGTACAGGTTTATGGCCATGCTGTAGTGTAGTGCTTATGCGACTGTGAATAAAAGGTGGCCGGGCTCATCGCCGCGGGGTTGGGGGGGGAAGAAGGTGACAAAACTGATTTCCAATAAGTGCCCCTCCTTTATTTCCATAACAAGTCCTTGAGTCTGTACTCTGAATAGCGACACCAGGGACCTAGAAGGTGCAGGGCTTGTCAGTCCAACCCCTGCACAGCCTCATCAGGGCTGACCTTAAGGCAATTGGAGCAATTGGGCCAAATTGGGCTCCGCGGGCCGCTCCTAAGGGGCTCCCTGCATCAGGGCAATCTAGATGGATTTTATTTATATCTATAAGATTTTGCGGACTTTGCAGGGGCCCTACAACCCCCCCTAAAGTTGGGCCCCACGTCTTCAAATTGGGCCTCATTGGCTAGCCCTGAGTCTCATAGTTGCTGGGCCTGAGTTGTGCTGCCCTCGCATGAAGTCTTGGGTTTGCAATTTTGGGAGAGGGGAAGTTGCCTGCTGGGGAGCGGGCAGGCTGGTGAGGCCCCCTAGATTTAGAGACCCTAGGCTTCAGCCTACTTAGCCTATACATAAATCCAGCACTATTTGCATCCCATTTCCTTCTTGCCAAACTGCTTGCAAAAAACACAAATATTTTATCTTTGGCCTACTTTATTGCACACTGCAATTCTGCCCCTCCCTCCTGAAACTCTGGCCTTTGGTCTCTGCTAACTATGGTTGAATCTATACACATATAAAAACTGTTCTGAAAATGCTTCTTTTTAAAAGCTTTTTTAAAAAAATACATTGGATTTTCCATAAGGCTCACCATCTCCATCTAGTGTCACATTGTCTATTGCACTTAAAACACACTTCAAACATTTTATTTGCAGCTCTATAGCTGAGTCCTAGCTCTCACCTCAGGGAAGGGCTTTCTTCATTTTCCTTTGGGCCTAGAGCAGGCATCCCCAAACTCAGCCCTTGGGATGTTTTGGGACTACAATTCCCATCATCCCTGACCACTGGTCTTGTTAGCTAGGGATGATGGGAGTTGTAGTCCCAAAACATCTGGAGGGCTGAGTTTGGGGCTGCCTGGCCCATTCCTTTGTGCTCTTTCTAATGGTCCATCTCTCCAGGCGATTCCTTCATCAGGAAGCCTGGCTTATTTTTAAAAAACATGGCCAGCCTAGGCTTTGGTATGGGATTGGCAGAGTTCTTACACCCAACAAATGTATGGCAGGGTGAAATTTGTACCAGAAGTCTCAGGGCCTCTGACATGGCCTCGGATGTTGTGTCAGGCCTCTGAAACCAGAAGTTGCATCAGAGCCTGTGCTGTGGGTGCCGAGCCCCTGGAGCCCCCTATGATTGGCACTATGCTACAGGATAAGCCTTTTATAATATGGAAATACAATTATGGGGGAAATGTCACCATGAATGTACTCTCTCTCTCATTTTGTTTTAAGTCACCCCTCCATGACAACCGTGTTGTGTCATTCCATGTTTCCCATGAGAGTCTTTTGTGACTGGTGCCTCTAACACTCTCTCAAAATCTAAAATGTACCCACCGGTCTAGAAAGCTTGACAACTCCTGCCTTAAAGTATGAGCAGGTCTTTAAGGTTAAAATATGCTTTTTGGGGTATCAAGATCTTAAGTTGCTTTTAGGGCTTTGTATGTTAATACAGCGCGGGTGGCGCTGTGGGTAAAACCTCAGCACTTGCCAATCGTATGGTCGGCGGTTCGAATCCCCGCGGCGGGGTGAGCTCCCGTTGTTCGGTCCCAGCTCCTGCCCACCTAGTAGTTCGAAAGCACTCTTAAGTGCAAGTAGATAAATAGGTACCGCTTTATAGCGGGAAGGTAAACGGCGTTTCCGTGTGTTGCGCTGGTGCTGGCTCGCCAGAACAGCTTCGTCACACTGGCCATGTGACCCGGAAGTGTCTCTGGACAGCGCTGGCCCCCGGCCTCTTAAGTGAGATGGGCGCACAACCCTAGAGTCGGACACGACTGGCCCATACGGGCAGGGGTACCTTTACTATGTTAATACAAGTGCTTTGGACTTGCCTCTGTAGTGCTTCTCTATATAAAACAATTGCCTGCACATAAAAAAAGCCATTTCAGAAAGAAGGGCACTAGATTAGCCTTCTCCTCAACATGTCAGTTTTCTGTGGGCAGAGATCTATTTACTTTATGCATAACATGTTTTCTCGACTACAAGTTGTATCTATAGCTGTAGGCTTAATTTTTCTCTCTCTTTGGCAAATGTAAACTAAATGAATTGCATAGAACCGTGCACTGAGAAAATGAATAAGTGCAAAGACATTTAAGAATGCCACTCATTATCCTCATGATTTGTGGCACCAATATTCTGACAAGTGATGGAGGCTATTCGCGAGTAAAACAACATAGCAATGGCTTGGAAAGCAAACAGAGCAGTGTAGCCCACAAACACAACACAACCATTCAACATCAGCATGCCCAGAAAACTATTTTGGCTCTTTGTTATATTTTATTATTAGCTATAGGAACAAACCATAAATTCAGGGCATTCAAAACATGAGAAAGGGGGTTTGAGTTGTTTTGTCAGGCTAGATCTGTAGACAGATTGTCTCTCTCTCTCAGCCTCCATACCTGGTATGGCGGGGTCAGTCTGCGCATATTTATGGCGCAAGCACATATTTTCCAACCACACAATTTCCGGTTCATCCCAATGTACGACCAACATTTAAACTATGGAAGAGGAATTTTTGTGCCTCTATGACCTTGGGTTGAAACAAGAGTTGGGTTTTGGGGTGTGGTTACAACTGGCTTGTAGTTCTAGATGCCGCAAAGCAAGAGGAATTGAAATATAAAAAGAGAAACATTAAAAAAACAACGGGGTCAGCTTGCCATTTCTATTGAAGATATAACTACAGGCAAAGGTTGGACATATGAGCAAAATTGAAGCCCCACTTAGTTTACTTCCAGACAAACTTTTTTAGGTTTGTCTCCTGACGCAGCAAATTTGGTGAAAACCACACAGATCTTCTCCTAGGCCTGTTCTCCTATTCAAAGACAGACACGTGGTTTCTTATTGCACCCCAAATTGCTTATAATAACAATATGAAATCATGACCTGTGATTTTTGTCTACCTGTCCTTTTTATATGGTCTGCATGCATAAATTGAAATCTTTTCGCAACATTTTTTGCTTTAGGGCAGGGGTGAGGAACCTTATTCAGACCAAAGGGCACAATTGTATCTACAAAACCTTCCAGGGGCCACATGACAGAGTAGGTGAAGCAATAATGCAACTTTTACCTTTATTCTGCACTGGGTTTTATTATCATTACTTGATTTCTCCTTATCCTGTAGCTGAAAGATAATTCAGATCCTCAAAGTTTCCCTATTATGCAGGGACAAGCCCCAGATTTACAGAAGCTGTCCCAGTTTCTGATTTGATCCCAGAATGTCTTTTCCTTAAGACATCCCTGTTTTCATTGGAGAAATGTTGGAGGGAATGGATAATTACTTGACCAAAGCCACAGAATGAGAATATTAAATTGCATATTAAAACTCAAATATCAAGCTTTCATGCCTGGCTGATGCCAGTGTTGTTTCCCATGTTTAAACCACTCTGAATATGGGAACAAATAAAGACCTCTTGAATGACTAGGAGATTTCACGAACGGGTGCTTAAGAAAGTGTAAGCCTGCAGATTATTAAGGCAACAAGAGATTTCTGGCATTTGACAATGTCTCATTGGGGAATGTCCCGATTTTCCTTATGAGCAATTGAGGCAGAGGGAAACTAAACTGGAGAGAAATTAATTTGAATTCCGTCTTGCCAGCCAGAAAACCTCTCTGTTGTAAACACCAACCTCTTAATTAGACAATTTGCCCTTTTGTTTTCTAATAACAGCCCAATAGGTATGTTTCTGCCATACTGAGCTGTCTTATGAGGATTAGCTAAAGGAAACTGCATTTTGAACTTCACCTTTTAATTAACTTTTAATGAATTGTTTATACAACAGAAGTAGTCACAGAGGGAATCCAAAATTTGGGAGCAGCTAAAGCAATATATTTTGAAAGGTATATCGCTTGTATATTATGAGCTCTCTCATAAACACACGTGTGTGTGTGTGTGTGTGTGTGTGTGTGCACGTGCTCTGTCTTACACATTGATTAACAGTTAATCCCATGTTATTTAGAATATGCACTATAAAGTCATCACAGAACAAAGATGAGCAGGGGGAAAATAAAATCTAATTATGTAAACATGCCATCTTTGTTTGTCAGTTTTTGTTACTGGGAAATGGATTTTCCTTATTTATGACTGCCTCTGTAGTTATCTTAAGTGAAAGGATGGTTTGGCTGCGACGCCCTTGGCTGTTGGCAGCCTAGCCCCCTGTCTATCTTGACAATGATTGGATTCCAGGAAAAAGCTGGATCGAGGTGAGGATCTCTGGCGTGGTGTGTGTAATCACTCTTGGCACTTGCTGTCAGGAAGACAACTTTGGTTCTGAGTCTAGAGGATCATTAGGAATGATACATCAAATGCCTGAAAACAAATGGGGGCTTAATCTTCAATGAAAGAGAACATCGGCAAAAAGGTGTCTTTCATGATCCTGGTTACCTTACATGCTGGGAGGAATTGGCAGGCTTACCTGTATTGCATTTTCTCTCTAGTATTTACAAAATTCTGCTGGTGTTGCATTATAAGAATGGAATACTGTTCCACTGTGCAAGAGGCAGTTCATTCTTAAGGGGCCAGCCTTTTATTGGTTTAAATCAATAGATTTTCTCCCTAAAGCATAAGTTGATGGGGGCATTTCTTAACTTGGGGATCTGAGTGTTAAGAGCAGACCACGTCTGCATTTTGAGGCTATTCTGCTGGGCTGAGGCAATAGGAAATGAAAACGAAACTTCAGTTTCCCTTTCTAAAAATATGCATAAGCTGTTTGTTTGTTTGTTTAAGGGTAATCACACATTCCCTACAATCTCTGAAAAGGACACCTATATTGAGGTCTAGGCGACATGCAAATGTATTTATATTTATTAGGCAATTGATTCATTTAGTAACAAGAAGATGATTAATCCACTAAATATCCTTTAATTGATTGACAGCTCTAATAGTTTTGGCTCCTTGGCACCTGCACACGGATCCATTTGAAACACCCTGCAGGTGGAGTCAGGGGTTTATTCCGCGTCTGATCATTTAAAACCTCACTGGAATATTAGCAAAAGGACAGGTGGTGTGGATTTAGGGCCCTCCCTGGAGGTTTTATTTTCTGCTCCATAAATTATAACATGGTGCTGTAAGATTATGGCAAGATATAATCCTATTCCATGGTATTTATAGGGGATCAGAACTCATTTCTCTCAGCAGCCCAAGGTTACATATTAGACTCTTTTAGACTGAGCTCTTCAGCAATATTTAATCCCAATTAGCTGGCTGAATGCAGCTAAAGAAAGCTATACATTATTCCAAGAACTAGTGTTCTGTGGTAATGCCTATGATTTTGTGTATTATTTCTAAGACCTTTGTTGGCTGTATTATTTCTAAGACCTCTGTTGGCTGCTAAAATAAAATACCTTAATTTTTCATTCAATAGGTGTATTTTACAGTTTATGATCCTACTCTCTAGCAAGAACCCCCATATTTAATCATTGATAGTTTGACTTCTTTTCTTTTTTAAAAATAGATTTTCACTTGGAGTACTTCGCTAATAATGTTGTCTCTCGACAAAACATCAAAAACACAATTAAATATCAAACATTAATGACTTCCCTATACAGGGCTGTCTTCAGATAGCTGTTTATTTCCTTAATATCTGATGGTGTTCCACAGGACATCTGAAGGTGATCCACAGGGCGGATCTCACCACTCCTGAGAAGGCCCTCTGTCTGATTCCCTGAAACTTCAGTTCTTGCAGTGAGGAAACCGCCAGAAGGTCCTTGGAGAACAAGCCATTGCTCTGTGAGGTCATGGACTCTGTCATGCCAAGGGATTGGTTCTCACTTGAGACTATCAGTGTGGTGGACAGGAGCTTCTGCAGCTCCACTGCCATGGTATATAGTAGCACCACCTGGATGTGAATGCAGGAAGAAAGGCTTATTCAAACAAACTACTCTCACTTGAATGTTCAAACTGTCTGCATTGGGTTTAATGCCAAACAATGTGATTTTTTTTTTGTCAGTGATCATTCACTTGCATGTGACCTATGCAAGTCTTCAGTTGATGCTACAATCAACCAGTTATAAATGTGCATGTCCGTGGGGGGAAAAATCCCCCAGAAAGCAACCTCACCTATTCCCAAGTGGAACCTGGAAGAGGTGCATTTTGTTGACTCCGGATTTCTATAGTAAGCAGAGGAGCCATTAAGCTGCGCCAACTGCACACTCTAGGCTGTTCCCACTCGACACTGGTATCTGTTTACCTGTAAGCACACACCTTTAATTTCTTTTTTTTATACAAGTTTCTCAGTCTGCCAGATTTGCACAAAACAGTAGCCGTGTGTGTGTGTGTGTGTTCCTCCAAGCCAGGAAAGCTGAGATCCATGGGTAGATATTTACATGTGCATGTATACTTTTTGTGATCTACCATGCTTGCACAAAAGAGCAGTCCCAAAATAAAAATAAGTGATGCCTCACTCCAAACTAGGTAAGGATTTGGAGTTGTTCACACGAAAGGCTGCCTGTTGCTTCATTTCCTCCCACCTCCTGTACCCATGGGTGTAGCCAGGGGGCTCACAGGGGATCCACAAATATTATTGAAAAGCCTTCCCTTTCAACAAAAGCTCAACAACTTTGGCTAACAAAAATCCTGGCTATGCCCATGCCACTGGAATGCACAAGAGGCCTGAGAATGGGATTGGAAGAACTAAAAACAATGCCACTGACCTCTGAACTTAGAGCTCTTTTGGACATGCCTTCAGGTAGCCATTCATACAGTGGCGTAGCGTGGGGGGTGCAGGGGGGGCTGGCCGAACCGGGCGCAACATCTGGGGGGGCGCACTCGCACTAGTGGAAGAGACTCGAGTGCTAAAATCCACGGGTTAGGGGGCGCAAATTACTTGCCTTGCCCCGGGTGCTGACAACCCACGCTACGCCACTGCATTCATATAACCAACAGTACACAGCCAATGGATTAGAAAATTGCTCCTGCTTAACCTTCAAGGTATCCGAGTCAAGCTGAGCAGATGTTCGATAGTTTGTTCACAATGGGCCATCTCTCTCTCTCTCCCAAAAAATGATCAGTAGAGAATAAAGTCTCCCTTGTAGTGCCATCTGGCATTTACATAGAAACACAGGAAGTTGCCATGTACCAAATCAGACCATTGGTCTATCTAGCTCAGTGTTGTCAACACTGACCAACAGCAGTTCTCCAGGGTTTTCGGCAGAGGACATTCCCAGTCCTATTGGGATGAACCTTGGGCCTTCTTTGTCATCACATGTGCTCTGCCACTGACCTATGACCCCTCCACAACTTGTTTTCTAAACATCCATGTAGCTGTGGCATTTGGTATAAAATTAAAAATGGGCTGAATGGGTTGAGTTTGATTAAAAAGCAAAGTCAATGTTCCAGACGCATTGCTCCTCAACACAGCAGCTTCCAAGGAGGAGGAGACTTGTCGCTGAACCTGGAGGAGTTCAAAATCCACTTCTGCCATCAGGTCACTGACCTTGGAATACTAGTCTGTAAAATGGGAATATAGCAACAGCTCACTCTGCAGAGATATAGCCAAGGTTGTGAAGCATTTTGTCCCTTTAATCTTCACCAGCTGGAACAACTTTTATAGATTTCACTTAAAGTTTTTTTAGAATCACAATCTTAACAACCCATTCCAGTGTGTATGAACTTGAATGTAAATCACACTGGATTCCTTGAGGCTGATTTCTGAGTAGTAATGCATAGCATTGTAGCAAAAGATCACAGTCCTAACCATTTTTACTTGGCAGTAAGTCCCATAGGACGAATCCTATGCTTCTGAGTGAACATATTTTGCATGGGGTCATTAATGCTGTAATAATAATTTAGGAATTGTGAGTGCCACCCAGTTCCATCAAAGTCAATAGGATATTTGTCATTAACTTCAATACAATGTGGATTGTGCCTACTGAATTTTGGACGACTCGTATATGCATTTTTTCTCGAATGTAGAAAAAAAGCAAACATCTTTTTTTCTGATTTTTAAGTCTCACCCTGTAACTTAGTTACAACATTAGCAGGCTAATGAATACTGCATTGTTGTTGTTTTTTTAAAGTATGAATATACTTCTTCTGTAAATTATCATTCTACAGAACTGGACATAACCTCAGTCCAGCCAGATAAACAAGATAAAAGTCTTGGGTATGTGTGGGATGAACGACAATGGCTACTTCCTCCTAGTAGCCACATTTGTAGCCATATTTATTATAAGTAGCCTTGGGCAAAAAAGTTATACGTCTCATTAATCCAAATCAGCTTCCCGGATTGTATGCTAAGCATTGTCGCAGTTGCCACATAGTGTATGTTTCCTCCCCTCCTCCCTTTTGTTCTTCAATACAGCGCTTACGAAGCTAAGGAACCATTGTCACGTCCCATTGCATGAACAAAATGTACGAGAATTGATGGGGCTTTCTACCTAATGTGGTTACCATGAACCTGGTTTGTTTATTTAATGAACAAAATGTCACAGCGTATCTGCATCCTCCTGACATCTGAAACAGTGGCAGCTGCTGGTGGCAGATTTGCTGAAAACAGGGGTGCAGAATTAACCAATTCAATTTGCATTTCGTCCAAAACAGAAGCTCTTTTGAAAACATTCTTTAAAAGAGCACACACACGTATGTTGTGCACAGATGTCCTGTGTACTATTCTACTGAATAGAAAGAGACATTGCGGGTGGCGGGTGGGTGCTGGGGGGCGGGGGGGAGACACACCAACTTTAATCCTGCCATGACTGGATCTACTTCAGCACAAGTATATTTACAGTACTTCATTTAGATTATATGTGATTTCATTATCAGTCAGTCGAAAGGCGGATATTAGCTACGGGTGGATTTTATAGCATTTCATAATCACAGGGTTCCATGTTGCCTCTATTTCTTCATTCATACTGAGCTTCAGTTATAGAGGGGTAATCATGGGAAACTATGCAATTATGCATAAATGATGCATCTCTTTAAAATTAATGCAGATATAAGAGAAAAAAGATATGATGTATCTAACATTTTACACTTCTGAGCATGCAAAGAAATGTGAGGTTCATCTTGATTATTCCCCCCTTTTACATATGGGGAAACTAGGATCAAGTGAGAATAACTGAGTAAGAAAACCTGAATCCAGTTCTTCCCCAGTTCAACTCTAACATTGCCTAAGCCTGGGGCTGCAAACTGATACCCGTTTTTTTTGGGGGGGGGAATAAGCCCCCCGCTAGAGTCAATGGCTCTGATGTCTAAATGAGAATTGCTTGAGTTTAGGGAAGACATACACAAAATAGCTAAATGCCCTTAAGAAACAGACACACCCAGACACAAAAGCACATGCAAGAATCAAGAATAGGGGTAGGGCTTGATGGGCTTTTGGGAAGAGAGGAAAGCAAAGCAAAAGGTAAAGGGGCTGAGATGCTTGAGACAGACCATTTTCTGAGAATGAAGCCCACAGTTTTGCCAGGATGCTGAATTCTCTCTCCCCCCCCCCCCCCCCCGGCCAGCACCCATATGCAAAAGTTAACATCCCTCATTTGCAAAAGGTTGCTGTTTAGAATAGCTGGTGCTATGTAGTGACATTTGCAGGCTGAGATTTGTCTGGCTCTTTCTACAGTGTGAAGGCAGTGTGTCTAGTCTCTACAGCCTCCAATCAAAAGCAGTGAAAAGGCAATTGCTTCTGTTTCTTGTTTGGGTTGCTTGCAATACACATTCTTGGCTGTGGCCAATAGTACAGCCAGCCTTTATATTCACGGGAAGGCAAACACTATCTTTGTGTATATTACATGACAGTGCATGGCTCTGAACCGATTGGTAAAAGGCCCAGTTATGAGTATGTCTGGCAATTAAAAATAATTGGGAAGCAGATTTGCCACTAACTCTTCCAAGAATGCCAGTTATGATATAATGATGTTTCATTAGACATGCTGAAAGCTGTGAGCTCCGTATGGCAGTGGCAATTAGGAAGGATCATAAAGAAAAGGGGAAAAAGGAGAAACATTAAAAATACCCCAGCAAAGATTAGCATAGCATTTAATGGCCACTTCATTAGCTAATTGATTTCTTATTAGTTACAGGGGAAAGCCCGGTTAGGGGCTCTGCACAGCTAATTAACAGCATTTACACAATTAGTCAGTTGCTCATTTTGTAACCAAAACAGCCTTGGAATTGACTGTGGTAGTGATGCTCTGGGCCATTTGATTCACTTGACTTTATTTTATTTTATTTCACTAATATTGGCTTAACCTTCAAATCAAAAATTCACTCCCTAGGGGCCTCACCATTTTTAATCTCATATGTATATATGTGTGTGTACACACACACACACACATTTCTTAACTTAGAATGGAAAAATCTGGTTTTGTTTCTTTTTTTCTTTATTTGTTACAGTGATTCCAAAACAGAACGGCCTTGAAAAATTAAGCCGCCATCTTGAAAGAATCCACCACACTGTGCGCCACCCCCCACCACAAACATCTTGGCAGAGACATCATCCCAGATGATCCATGAATATCCTTGTTTGTTGTGTAAACTACAAATGACCTGGGAGGGAGATCCTGAAGAACAACTGTTGCCCAGAAATCCCTGAATGATGGCAGGGAGGGAAGAAGACAGGATGCAGAGGCAATATTAATTGGACTATTCTGTTCCGAAGTTGAAAGAAGAATCTTTGTCTCTTGTTCTGGGATCTTGTAGTCAAAATACACGCAACATGTTTGTGACTGTGGAGTGTGCCCCTAAGTCAAACTTGTAAGAATCTCTGCTCTAGTGAGAAGTCTGCACAGTAAATATGGGAGACAGTGAAATGCATTTTTTATTTAGCATTCCACCTTTAAATATTTGCACCTATGCTACTCCCTACAACACTGGTGCAATGTTATAGTCTGGTATTCATTGTCTTTGATGTAGCTGTTGGAATGACACACCCAATACATTTATATGCTGGCACAAAAAGCATTAGGATTGTTCCTATGGCTGTGTTGACTTGCAAATGAGAAATAACATATGCTACCTTTGATCACACAGGTGTTTTGTATAATATTTATTTATCTAGATATTTTATCCTGCTTTCCAAGGCTGAAACCTTCACAAAGTGCCTTACAAAAACTTCTTTTTTAAAAAGAGTAACATAATATGGGCTGCAGAAATTTTCAGACTTTTTTGCTAATTAGGAAGGAGCCAAACCACTGCAACAATATACCTCCCACTTCCAACTCACAGAACTGGTCCAAGAGGCTACCATCGTCATATCTAAAAGCTGGTGAGAGATGAAAGAAGGTTGTCCTTTCCCTGGCCAAAACTAGAAGAGGAATAGCTAGTGGATTTGAAATAAAGAGGAGTGTTAAGCTATACCTGTAAGACAAGGATGGGGAAACTGTGCCTCTCCTGTTGCTGCTGATTACACCTCCCTTCATTCTTGACCATGAGTAGGGAACCTAAGGCCCGGGGGCCGGATCCGGCCCAATCGCCTTCTAAATCCGGCCCGCAGTCAGTCCAGGAATCAGCATGTTTTTACATGAGTAGAATGTGTGCTTTTATTTAAAATGCATCTCTGGGTTATTTGTGGGCCATAGGAATTTGTTCGTATTTTTCTCTCCAAAATATAGTCCAGCCCCCCACAAGGTCTGGGGGACAGTGAACCGGCCCCCTGCTGAAAAAGTTTGCTGACCCCTGTTCTTGACCATTGGCCATGGTGGCTGGGACTGATGAGAGTTGGAGTCCAATAACATCCCTGCCATGGACTGGCTGGATACAGAGGAGTAGAGGGAGGTACCAGCTTGGGAACCACTAAAGGAAGAAGGCTCAGAGCCCAGGGAGTGGTGGTGGGACAACGATGACTGGTCACAGGGACAAGAGGGAGAAGACTGGGAACAGAAGGTGTGGGAAGCTGAAGAAGTAACAGCGCTTAGTGAGCTGGAAGAGTCTGTGGCAGAGAGGAATGCAGAATCAGAGGCAGAAGCTGAAACAGGCAAGCGGGAGGAGAGAGGCCATGGAGCAGAGATGAGTTAGGCTGATGAAGAGTCCTGGGTGTCTTCCACTCTTGCTGTGGCAAGCTCCCTCACCCTGTCTCCCAGATCCAGAAGAGGGCTGAAATGGGCGGAGCAGCAACAGACTTCATGCAGGCACAGTCTCTGATTGGTTAGAAAAAGCCCTGGAGAAGAGGGCTGTGGGGAGGTGGTGACTTTCAGTCTGAGCAACTGATTCATGGGACAAGACCTACCCAGGATGAGCTGAAGATCATGTGTGTTTTACTGCTGACTAGTTTAACAATGACCACCCATGTTGTAGGAGATACTTTCCTCCTCCGTACACTGCTGCGAGCACTGAACATTAACCCTTTGTGAACTGGATTCAGAGTATGGCTAGACCCATTGCTAGTCAAGTGGAGATTGGCTCTGAGCTTAAAATTAAACCTTGCCTTTCGCTCCAGGTGGACTGAACTATTATTTATGTTGTCAGTGACAAAATTCCTTGACTCTGGACACATCTTCTGCCGACTTTGTTGTAGGTTGCATCTCAATATTGCTAGTGAGAAATGATCGCCAATATTTTTTATTTCCAGCCAGGGGAAACCCGAAGCTCTTTTGTTACCAGGTTTTCTCCCAATGGCTTCAGCAAAGTCAACACATTGCCCTGGGATTCTCACCTAACATGAATTAGTTAAATAAACACAATTAAAAAGACTCAATGACTGATTAGCTCTGAGGTGATTCAGAAATGCCAATATATTAATTACTCTGCTTAGGGTTTGTTTTTTTCCCTCTTCATCCCTTTGCTCTTGTTCTTTAATGCTTCTTTGCAATAAGTGCAAAATGGGGCATAATTTTAATTTAGCCTTAGTGTACTAGTTGTGGCTAATGGAAAAACACTCTCTGAGATGTGGAGTGGTAATTAATCCTCCCCCCTCCCGCCTTTCCAGATAATTTGTTCCTTAATGTATTTTCAAAATGTGGCCTCTAATGGATGGCCATTTCAGTGTGGCAATTTTTTTATTATATATGTAGATAATATATTGTCTATTGTCCAGATTATTGTTCCCATTGTGCTGATAATGAGCATTTATATCTTGTTTGTTTACACCTAAGGATAATTAAAACAAAAATTGATGATAAAGAAGGCTAGAGACCCTAGCATCAGGTTTGAAATTTTGAGGAGAAAAATGTCTCTGGAACAAAGCAATAACCATAATAGGCCAGGGTTAAAAGTGCTTAAAGCTGCAGCCCTTGCTAGAGAGTAAGCCCCAATGAGCACAGTGACACTTGCTTCCAAGTAAACATATATTTACACTCCACTCCACAATTATTAAATTTTGGATCTGCACTTCAGCCCAGAGTTGCTTGTTAGACTAATTGGGCCATTTGGGTCTGTAAAGTATCAGACCCAGACTATTTAATCTCTGATTTTTCAAGTGCAAAGTAGCTGGAAATAGGTTCTAGTGTCAAGTCATCAAGTGAGAAGTCATCAAGTGATAAAATATTGAGTGGGATACATTCACATATGAATCTTTCCTTTTGCTTCCTGCCATTTCAGAGTGGCAGCCATAGAAAATGGACTAAGAATGATTTCTAGCAGAGACCTGACGAATCAGGACCGGAGAGGTGCATAAATAATTCAGCCCTTTTCCTTTCTTCGTTTAAAAAAGCTTGTTTTCCTGTGCAGTAATTTCAACAATGAATAATGCTAGTGTGAATCAGAGGCCTTGTGTCTACTCCTATTTTAACATATTTTAGTTTAAATCTATTAGAAAGTGAGCTTTTTGCACAGAAAGACGTTAATAACATAGTTTTGTCACCAGCCCAAATGTGAAATAAACTGTTTTTTTCAAGCTACGTCTTTTAGAAAACACCTGCTTTAATCCCCCACCCCCGTTTAGATTAAAAGGCTACACTTTTATAGGTTAGATGAAAGGGCTAAGCTAACAACAGAGGACCTATTGAACTAAGCTCAAGCTTCTTGTGTATAAGCCCTATATATCTTGTGACCACGATACCTAAAATATCATGTCACCCCACTACATACTGAACTGATCATTGTGTTCTGCAGGAGATGGCAAACTGCAGATACCATCACACCAAGAGGCCCATCCTGCACAAGGTTGGAGCTGGGCCTTTTACATACTCTTTAATAAGTGTCCTGATTTTCCTGGGACGGTCCTGGAATTACAGAAGCCATCCCAGTTTCTGATTTGACCCACGAACGTCCCAGTTTTCCTTTCCCCTCCCCTCCATGTCTCAAGCTCAACAACTTTGCCAAAAAAAGTTCACTTTTTATTTTCACTTTTTGGAATATGTCAACCCTAGTTGATACTGAAAATAAAATCCCTGCACCAAATGAAGGAAATGGCGAAGCTGGCATACCAAGCACATCGTGTAATTTGGGAGGAAATCTCACCAATCCACTTTAAGTTCTTTAATTGCAAGGCTTCAGCAGTCTGCCATTTTTTAGGAAGCGTGTGGAGTGTTTATTCCTTTTTTGTAAAGTGACCCTTATAGGGCAAGCTTTTACATGTCTACTCAGAAGTAAGTACAACTGTATTCAATTGAGCTTAGTCCCAGGTAACTGGGTAAAGACTGGGCAGCCTTACACTGCAATCCTAAGCATTTATACAGTGGTACCTCAGGTTACAGACACTTCAGGTTACAGACGCTTCAGGTTACAGACTTTGCTAACCCAGAAATATTACCTCAGGTTAAGAACTTTGCTTCAGGATAAGAACAGAAATCGTGTTCCGGCGGCGCAGCGGCAGGCCCCATTAGCTAAAGTGGTGCTTCAGGTTAAGAACAGCTTCAGGTTAAGAAGTGACCTCCAGAACGAATTAAGTTCTTAACCAGAGGTACCACTGTACTCAGAGCTACAGGTAAGTCCCACGGAGTTCAAAAGGATTTGCTCTCTGGTATGTTCCTGATCATTCTCACAGTTCCTGTTGAGGTTGTTGTTGCTGTTGTTATCCGCCTTTTTTCCTGTCAGGAACTCAAGGCAGCTTACAGATATATATTTTTTCTTTTCATTTATCTGTTGAAGGTGTACACGATCCCTTCTCTCACACCTTTATTTTTAACAAACCTGTGAGGTAGACTAGACTGAGAGGTTATAATTGGCTCAAGGTGACCGACGCATATGTGTATATGCCATATATGTGTGTGGGAGGTCAAACACAGGAGAAGCCTTGTGATGTAGAATAGACTATTCCTGTTTGCATCTGAGAAATGTTGGAGGGTATGCCCTTTAAGTGTGGGGGCACCTGCCCTTTTGAACTCCTTCCATATCAATTCATTACATATCAGACAGTCACCTTCTCTTTTTTTTTGCCACTGCTCTCAAACAAACCCCCACAGGAAAGATGCATTCTGAGGATTAGAAAACGAGGGCAGCAGAGGGAGGGGCAAGTCCACTAAAGGGAAAAGGGAAATTGCGGCTCTTTAGGACCCTGGGTATATCTGGTGTTCAAAGCAAACACCCACTTGTCAAGCACAGCTCAGACTTCAGCCATTGGCTAAAAATACTGAAAGGTGGGAGTAGCCAGGCTAGAGCAAGGAAATCTTTAAGGTTGCCTGTACATTTTGCTTTATAACTTTCTACTTTTAGGAAAGTTAGAGATTTCTTTAAAACAAACAAACCAAAAGCTAAGAAGCATTGCTAGCCTTACAAAATTCTTTTTTTTTTTTTTACAGAACTATTGTTGATGTAGGATCTGTGCCCTCCATTGCATCTGATACCCTTAGACTGGAAGTATAAGGGGCTCCAGAATTTTGTGAGCTTTTCATAGAAAAATTTGGTAGCATGAGGGGCTAGGTTTTTCCAGTGCAGGCCTGCCAACATTTTTCCTTACAGACCCTTCCGATGTGTTTCAACAGCAACCTGGCCCCAAGCCTGCAACTGTTGAAAGAGGTGTTAATGATATATTTAATTCTAAGTAAATTGTTCTGGGCTACTATATCCTATTTGCTGAATGCTTGTGAAATGACACATATTCTTGCTTACCATTTCTCTCTCTCTCTCTCTCTCTCTCTCTCTCTCTCTCTCTCTCTCTCTCTCTCTCTCTCTCTCTCTCTCACACACACACACACACACACACACACTATGAAAGGCACTACCCCATGTGAAAAAAGTGAGCTATGTTTTAGAAATTGATGAGTTCTACTAATAAGAGCTTATCTGGGTCATAAAACCATCAAATGCAAGGTAGCCATCAGTGATCATTCATCCAGATCCATAAAAAATGTATGTTTCTTTGCCTGTGTATATCATTCATATGGAGATAATGAATACCTTGTGACATTAAGGCCAGAGGTCAGCTCCCAGACCTTATTACAAATCTAGGGAAAATTACCTTTCCACTGACCTGTGTTGTGACCTAATGGTCTAGGAGGAGTTCAAGGCCAACTGTTCATTCAGCATCACCAAATTGTGTATATATGATACAACATTGATGCAATGAAATCTCACTTTAGTAAGAGGTAGATTTACAGCATGTCTGCTGGGATTTCCCCCCGCAGATCTTGGAACTCTAGAAACTGCAACACAACTGTACATGATGTTGGTTGATGCATTTATAGATGGCACATGGTAGCGCGGTGTTTTCTGACCCCGGTAGTCAAGGACAACCACGAAAGAACATTTGTACAAATGTTCACATCAGGAACTTCCTCCGAAAGGAACTTTCTGCCATTTTATGATTTTTGCAGGTAACATGGCAGTTTCATGTTAAATCAATTTAGACTTGTTTGGCTGTCGTCGTCGCCCCTCCCCCCGGCTTTCCTTGGCCATGCTCATACTTAATATATGGAGGAGAAAGTGAGACTGTGCCTGCTACCATGGGATGCTATAACACTTGGGTTAAAAATACGTGGGGTCCCCCCCCCTTATGACATGTACATGGGAATGAGCCCAGGAACTTACTTATAGCTGGATTTGCTGTCATGCACTGTTTGCAAAAACATTTTTCACCAAAAAAAGAGGTTATTATGATATCCTTCTTATTTAAAAGGCCTGGTGCCATAATGAGGGTCTAAATAGTCACATATGTTTTCCACAGTTAATGCGCTCCATTCTGCGCATTCTCAGACACACACCCTGCTTCTGGGTCATGCACACACATCTTTGTGAACTTTTCTCCTGACTCTTTTCCAGGGTGCTGCTCAATATCCTTTCCCATATGCGTCATTCTGTGTCCATGGGCTGCCGGACACGCTGGTCATTCCAGCCAGGCTTGATTTGCAAGTTTGCAGCCCCGTAATGATAGACAAACAGGCCGCAGATTACTTCCATTTTTTACGACTTGAGTTTAGGGAAATTGAGCATCCTAACTAGGTGCAGATGTCAAGTTAAAACGCCAGTACACAATCTGGGCTGGCTTTCATTTCCACCGAGCCTTGATTCATTTGCTTCCATAGCAGTCACAATTAGAAAAAAATATTTTGTAAATGTTGAAAGACATGTGATGTAGAGCTGATTGGATTAAATCTGAACTCATGTGAGTTTGGGCAAGTTCAATTAGGAGAGGCCCTTGCAAGCGTCTGGTGGAAACCCTCCAGTGGTTTCACAAACTGCATGTGGAATCCTAGCACAAAACACTACAAGTGTTGACAATGTGCCATCTCAGAATAGTGTGGAATATTTTTTTTTTATTTTTTTGCTATACATGATTCATAAAGTAAAATAGCAGACCCTGACTCTTTTGAAGGTTCCCAGACTGTGCACATTAACAGGTGAGAAATGTTGGGATGTGGCTCAAATAAGACAGATCTAACTAAATGCTTCCAAATGGAGCACATTCTACTTAAGCTGTACCTGCTTAATGTGAACAGTCACTTGCTCTGTCCAAACCCTAGAAACCATTTTTAGCCTCGTTAGTTTTAATTTTAAAAGCTCTAATTAAGACTTGCTTATACTGCCAAGTGTTCCTAGAATATTTTTCTGAAAAGCTAGCTACTTACAGACCTTCCAAGGGTCCCTGTTTTCCAGGGACAGTCCTGGCTTTACAGAAGCCGTCCCAGTTTCTGGTTTGATCCTGAAATGTCCTGCTTTTCCTTAGGGTGTCCCTATTTTCATTGGAGAAATGTTGGAGGGGGTGGTAAAGGTAAAGGGACCCCTGACCGCTAGGTCCAGTCATGGATGACTCTGGGGTTGCAGCACTCATCTCGCTTTACTGGGAGACCAGGTTTGAATCCCCACTCAGCCATGAAACTCACCTTGGGCCAATCACTGCCTCTCAGCCTAGCCTACCTCACAGGGTTGTTGTGTAGATTAAATGAGGAGGGGAAGAACAATTCACCTTGAGCTCCTTGGAGAAAAAGGAAGGCTGCAAATGAACAAACAAACAAACAAACAAACAAACAAAAAATCTATTTTCAAAACGGTAGCATCCTACAAAACCTTTTAATATTCCCATCAATTAGCATTTGCTGGAGGCAGCAATTTCACCAAGATGACATTTCATGTCACCAAAAACGTTTCTGCATTATGTTCACTGTCATGTTACAAAGACACACGTGTTGGAAACAAATTGGAGAGCTTAGTTACAGTGCTACTGAAGGTTACATTGTATTTTTTTTATTATTTGCAAAGAGTGAAGAGTTTTACACCAGTTCATATGTAGCAACATGTACATAGGTCTGTATTTGATTAACATTTCGAGACTGCAATGTTTACTAAAAAAAAAAGTAAGTCCCGTTGATCTCAGGGAGATTCCTTTTGGAGTAAACATGTTTAGTATTAGGCTGTTAGTGATTTTGGTTTTCAGTGTTGGTGGAATAGTGGGAAAGTATATATATGACCTTTGTCTCTTGGAGGGGTATGGGACACCAAAAGTGGGTTTCAGTTACAGTAATGAGTTACAGAGAAAAACAATTTCCTTGAGCCAAAGTGTAATTGGGATGTTTGCATATACATGTGCAACACTTGATTTCTCAACGGTTGACGGTTCACCGCTGGCTTTATGGTGTAGATCTGTCAAAAATCATTGCACATAAAGTGCCTGTGTGTCTGGGAGAGTTGCATCTGTGAGACTTGATCCATGGTGGCTCGTTCCCACATAAAAGTTAGTTACAGTGTGTAAGAGACATGTGTTCACTTGGTACTCCACACAACCATGTTTGCCAAGCGATGGACATGTATCCATGCATCAACCCTTACTTGGAAGTAAGTTCCATGGATCCAAATGGAATTCACTCGCAAACAAATAGGATCAAGATGCAAAGGCAGTGCATTCTCCTCCTCTTAAATTGCACCGTTTTTTTATATATATAGTCCCTTTTGTTGTCGCTGTCTGGAAAAAGTCTGGCTATATTAACTTTGACTAAGACGTAAGTTGTGGAAGCTGTAAAAATAGTCACTATCTTTCCATATGCATTCGCATAAAGCGCCATTGTTCTTTTTTCACATTGCCATTTCGTTTTGTGAATTAAGTGGGCAATAAATGCTTCACTTGCCTTAATTTTTTTTAAAAAATACGTAAACAAAACAGACGACAGCCCCATGAAAACAATTATTCAGACCAAACAAAAGGCTATAGTCGGAGCTGCAGAAATATGGCAAGCAATAAAACCTTCAGGAACTTCTTTCCTCTTTGGATAGGTTGATTCAAGTATCCGTGAATTTGCTTCAGATTAAAAGAGTATAAACTCCAGAGCTGGCCATATGTAGCTCTCTCATATGCAAAGTCCAGTTTTTCCTGTAGCTTTCCTCTACTTTGTCTGCTCTGTCTGATTGGTGGCATGGTCAATGGACAATTGGCTTATGGAATTCTGCTCTTTTCTCAGTGAATTGTCTACAGATTTAATCCATTTTAAAAATTACTTTCAAAAGTCACAGCTTTCCCAACACACTGTTGTTCTATGCAGATACATTTTGGATTGTAATATTTTTATTTTGGGGGAAGGCTTTGCTGTCATGGCGATTTGTGTTCTCTATTGGAAGAATAATTCCTTCTTGGGATTCACCCTTCCTGAATCAGTCACATGTTCATTTCAAGTCTTCAAATTAATCCTTTCTTCAAATCAGCGAGTTCACTCCTCTCTTCACAATCACTATAGCCGAAGATAGAGAAATGCAAGTTTAAGGTGTCACAAAACTCTTTGTTCTTTTCTCTACGGCGAAACTTCCACAACACAGTTATGGAATTTGGTACTGTTGTTTTGACTTTTATTAAGCCCCAGGTGGGTGCTTGGGAATGTTCAGAACACTAAAGTTACATTATCAACATAAGATGTGCCCAGTGAAGTGCTCTAGGTCCAGAAGCCTCCTAAGGACTAGTGATATATGAAGGATCCATTGAAAGGAGACTTGGAAAGCAGTCTCTAAGCTACCTGAAGTGTAGGTGGGTTCCCATGAGGTAAGACACAGTGATAACAACAAAAAGCTTTATTGATGTGGGATGTGAAACACAAGAGCAGTCAAGTATAACATCCCTAGAGTGGATATAAAAGGGGATGTCTGGACCAACCAGTCAGAACTTCCTGTTTTCTCCTAGGCTGGGACAGACTTCCTCTGCATGTGACTAGAGGTGGGCGTGACCTCACCTGCCCAGGTAACAAAAGAGTAGGACTGGTCAGCCATCTCTCTCTGACTACATTCATTGAAGAAGCAACATCTGCTTAGCCTAAAGATGCTCTCTTGGCAAGAGAGGACAAAGGGACTGTCTCCTTATGGGATAGTTTCCAGGTGTACATTACTTTTCTAAGCTAAGTCTGCCTTCTGGGATCCAATTGTGAACAGAATGTGAGTGAGTAAACTCTTTTTATACTTTTATAGAAAACTGTGTTGTGTCTTATCTTTTACGAGGGAATAAGGGGGAAATACCAGGACAGTTATTATAGAGGCTTTAGCGAGCCTGAGCAAACGCATCCACTGTTTAAAAAGGGGAACGTTACTCTGCTAAATTGTGGAACTTGTTAACACAAGTTGAAAAGGATATAATCAAACAATACATCCTCTCCTGCATCCCTGAACATTCCCACAATTGACCTAACAGAACTGGACAATAGGGGCAAAGCAACTGCTTATATACATTTCAGAAGGCCTGGGCCACTCCCACTCCCAATGTGATTGGCTGTTTAAACTTCCAAGCTGTGAATCATAACTCAGAGTTTAAGGACCAATGGCAGATGCTTAAATCCTGAAATGTTCTGAGATTGGATATTTTGTATCAAATCAGAAGACAGGAGTTCAGAATCCTTAGTCCAGACTCAAGCTCACTTTGAGTTCCTTACCTGAAGCTTTATAAATCTATATATTGTAACATCACAAATGGAAATCAATGATTATGCCGCTCTTGACTAAGGGATTATTATTGTAACTAAATGTAACTGATGTTAATTAAGATTATCGAACGCAGTGGATGGGCAATGCACCCAAACCACCATGCGGGGAGCCACTTTAACTAAAATCTATTAACTGGAAGTTGATTGGCATTTTGATAATTGTATAATTTGGGAATTAATTGTTATTGTTATAGTTAGGTTATTATCGGGGGTATATGGGAAAACTAATTATACACCCACGCACACCCACACATAACCTTGTTAGGCCCTAGAGATTAGGATGAGAGAACAAAGGCATGCACAAAGGATAGTTAAGTGATAACAAATACAACATGGACTCCTCTTGCTTGGAAGCTCTGTGGAATTCAGGGCTTCCTGTCTGAGAGGTAACATGGTTGACTGGAGTTCCAGCATGGCTTATGTTTCTGGTCTTTGGTCTTGACTCCTGGCTCATTCTCCAGTCCTGCCTTCTGGTCATTCTCTGGTTTGGATTCCTAGTTTGTAGCACCTGACACACTCCAGACCGCCGCACAGCGCTGGCAGATACTCTGCAAATGAGACAGACTTTATTTGCAGCATTTGTGTGAACACTATGAACAGCCAGACATCGTCTTTGGATCCTAAGCACAGTGGGATTAACTTCCTCTGAATTGCCCTGTTGATCAAATGCCATGTTGTGTGTTCTCTGGTATATTGCATGCCTTCTAGAGGTGTCAAGGCCTGTGGGTGGGTGGGGGAACCATAAAAATTTGGGATGGGGGAACCATGTCCTCCGAAAGCCTTTTTTTGTTTCTTTGTTTTCTGAAAAATGGAGACATTTTAGTTTGTGACATGTGAAAGGGCAGAGAAGTTTTTTTCCATCCAGGCAAAACCCTCCATTTTTAGAAATCACAATAAATATAATGACAAACACAAAGAGGCAGAAGAAGGAGAAAGTGATAGTAATCGCTCAGAAAATAAGACTGATTAAATTTCATGTAGTGTTCATTGAATCTTCTTCCACCCTCTCTTTTTCCAGTTCTTTTTATGGAAATGAATGCGGTTTGAGTCTGTGGAGGACCAGAGGAGACATAATAATCTTCAGAATACATAATAATTCTCTTTGTTTTACTATAATCTTGATGGTTTCTCCTGTTTTCATTGTTTTGGGCGTGCTCCTCATAAACCAGCAAAACGAGAAAGGTGCTAGATTCCTTACAGTTCAGCAGCTTGTGGCTCCAAGGCAAAAAAATAATATATAATTTTTTAAAAATTCAGTTTGCAATGATTGTCTGAGCAAACTGTGCTTTTAATATACCCAGCATGATTTTTTGATTTTTTTTATCACAAACCAAGTTATACATAATACATTTTAGGTTCCCAAAGTAACAAAGTGACTTTTGATCTGTAAAGGTCACTAAAAATCCAGCTGGAAAAAACAGCTCTTTTTTTTATTATGAATGTCTGCTTTATATGGTTTTAATTTTGTTTTAAATGTATTTAAACTGGGGGTTTTTTGTATACAAATGTGTGTTTTTAACTGTTTTTAACTATCTTTCCTGTACATCATCTTGTTTAGAAAGTGGTTAATAAATCAGTGATGATGATGATGATAAAATAAGTATTGCGTATTTTTCCACCCCCCCCCCAAATTTCTATTTTTTCCCCGGGAGGGGGGACAGGGGGAAATGGGTTTTCTCACATGCTTTCAAAATTTACATGATTTTACATCTCTAGTACATACATAGAAATCCTGCCCAGATAAACTTTCCCATTCAGTTCAATGGAGGGGCAATAGCATGTCTTTGCATGCAGGAAGCTACTGTCCCCAATAAACTGATTAGGTGATTCTTGTGTGTGCATCAGAGCTCTGTTCCAACCAAACCATACAGGATCAGGGTGATGTGCTTATGAACTGGGCATCAGTTTGGTCTTAGTCACCTATCAGAGAGTGTTATCAATTATCACTTTAAAACAAATAAAGCTACTTATTCTTCATAAACTTGCAAAACATATTGGCTGAATGAAAGATATAGACTCTTAAAAAATAAATTTTAAAAATGATAGCGTCATCAGCACTGCAACCCACAGTGGACCACTTAAATTATCATTTTGAATCCAAATCTGAAAGTGCTGATTTATTAATTAAACATGCCAATTAATCAATTAGTGTTTGCAGCCCACTGGAAGCACTTCTTTCTGAAAGGAAATTATATGAACCTCATTCAGGTTTTATGTATTTTCAGTGTGTGTGTGTGTGTGTGTGTGTGTGTGTGTTTGTGTGTTAATTGTACTCTCCCAGTTCTGGACATCACTAAAGATATTAGTATCTGAAGCATTAATCACATTCTGCTGTATATTTAGAGGAATTCAGAGCTTGGCAAAGGCAAGTTGCACATTTGGGTTAATACTTTCTGGGAATGAAGTACATTCCTGAAATCATTACCAGTCACAGCTTGTTAGGCTACGGAGTTCCCTGCCAGGGGAGAGCCCTCCTCTCTTGTAGGTCCCTGCTGTTTGGCAAGGAAGCGCTGTTGTTCCCAAGCTTTGATTAAGTTATATATTTGAAATCATTTGTTGCATATAGTTATCGTGCAGTAACCCACCCTGTGACCTTTGGGTGAATGGTGGGGTATATATACTCCAAATATTTATGTGGTTCTTGTTCCAGCAACTGCTGGACCGATTGGACTAAGGAGCAGTAGCGGATGGCACATTGCTTCTCACCTGACCTCTGGTTCATCGTCTTACTGCTGCTTACCAGAAGATAGAGGAAGAGGCTTGACATGGTGGTGAGGTCAGTATGGTGCAAACACACCAGCAAGAGCACTAGATTGGCTCTACTGGTGCATTTGCACTGCACTGACCTTGCCATTGTCTTGCCTGCCTACTTTACCTCCCAGTAAGTACAGACCAGAGGTCACATGAGTGATGGTGCTCCACCACATGGTTCACTGCTGCCAAGGTTTTTAGTGAATTAATTCCTTTATGCTTTTTTTAAAAGCTGCTTTTATCTGTTGCAAATACGGCTTGTTTTTAATGTATTTGCGTATTTCTTTTATCATACATGCATCTGTTGTCATTTTTAACTGTTGCAAGCCACCTTGAGCACACTCCAAGGCTGGGGTAGAAATCTCCATAATCTATCATATATTTGGGAAATGGTTTGTCCATTTTTCTCTCTAAAGGTGTAGCCACCTCTTGAGACACTGTCACCAAAGTTGGCACAAGGGGGTGCCACTCTCCGTAGACCATTGTATGCCAGCCGCCATTTTGAATAAAGATGTCAGACTGAAAGTAAGATGCCCACAAGACTGTTTACATCAGTATATATGCTGTGCCCCCCCCTATACATCCATGGAGGGGTGATCATGCGCAAAGCATACTCTTTTCCTATCTCTTCAGACATGGATGCTAAAATCAGCCAACTTTCTACTCGTCTAATGCTTAATTATTGGTCTAAATAGTGGTCTGATCCATAGTGCACCTATTGACTGTTGTGATTTAGCCACCCTGAGCTCCTTGGGTAGATAATAGGACAGAAATGCAAGGAACATGGTTCAGTGTTAAAGCATCAGCTCTGCATGCAAAAGGTCCCAGTCCCATCCTCCGGCATCTCCAGGTAGAGCAGACTTCCTGTCAGTTAATGAAGGCAATACTAAACTAGATAAACCAATCAACTGGCAGCATCCTCTGCTCCCACTCCTATGTGTTGGGCCAAAAATATACAGAGCTGTTAGAGAACTGAATAGATTCTGACCGCCCATGTTATTTTGATTAGTTTCTAGAAGTTCTTTCCCAGGATGCATGAAAAAAAACTGGTTCAGGATCTCATTGGATGAGTAGGCCCCTGCCTATGAAAGTTTACATCTTGATTGAATTTGGTAGCTTTTAAGATGTCATATGTTGTTTTTGAGGAGGAGAGAGGATACCGGACAGTGACTCACCTGGCTGCCATTTTGGAACTTTGCCCACCATCCAATGGCATGCTTGATGGAAGACTGCAATGTAAGCCACCACCTGACGCCATGTTTCAAGTATCATCCCCACACTCCACTGACCTTGTACCTATTTTATTTACCTAGTACTGAAAACAAAAATACGAGACTTCATTGAAATAATCATAAAACTATTTTTCCTATACTAACGACAGCTTTGGGGCACGTTTCTATGGAAACCGTTTTCCTTATGTGCTTCTCTATAGCTAAAGGTCTCAAATGGACCTTCTGTCTACTTATTGCCTGTATAAACTGCAGATTCTGTACAGTGATCTCTAACACAGATCAGCTGAGTCTCCTGAAATGTGTCAGAAAACATTATCAGGAGGCAAACACCAGTTATTGCAGATTCCCATAAATTTATAGCTAATCAGGTCCTTAGTGGCAAGTTGGCAACTGAAATCTAAGCACCGTATGAGGAGGTTTATTATTATTATTATTAGAGGTCATTTTCCAATCCTAAGCTGCAAAGCAACGGTAACGATGAATTCACCTATTATACTAGATTTAAATGTATTTGTGCTGAATAATTTAAATAGGGCACATGGTCTTTCACCTGCAGTTTAACTGAAAATTAACTCAATCTTTGTGGATATAAGCCAAGTATAAATAAAGTCCAGTTCTGATCTTGAATTAAAAACACAGCCCATTATAGTTAATATTTGTTTTTTGAAATGTGCAAATTAGGGCATTCAGAAAAATGGATATGGAGGAATAAGGGCTCTAAAGGTTAGATATCTAGTTAGTGAAACATATTTATATATTTTTAAATAAGCAATTTCCATTTTCCCATATGTTTTGAATTGGGGTGGGGATATGTCTTGCACATATTTTTAACCTGTTCAGATTATGCTCATTTGGTGTTAAGCAGTATAGGTGTTGCACTATACTTAATAATCTGGACTCCATCCAAAAAGGAAGAATGGTAGATTGATAACACATTTCCAAAATGTGGTTTTACTCATTATGGCTATTATGGTGTGTAACACAGGTCACCATCAGGCCATGTGTATATTTTGGGTATCAACCAATGAAATATATTTCAGTTGATTGATTGTCTCTCTTTTAACCAAATTAAAATTTAACCAATTAAATTTGCATGAATTTGCAAATGATCAAAATCTGAACATGGATGACTTTTGAAATAATGAAGGAAGCATGAGTTAATGTACATTTAAAACAAAAACAAAGTTTATTTTCAATATTTCCTTCTCCATTCTATATTCCAGAGTAGCAGGGGAAACCCAGCCAGTTGGGTGGGGTATAAATAAGAATACATTATACTTATGATTATGATTGCACTAAACCACCAGAACCAAAATAGCCCACAAGAATAAAGAAATGTAGCTTTAATCTGCAGACCCACCAGAGTTTTCCTCAGCTTATGAAATTTTAATTGCTCAAACCACTGGTTAAGATGCACACTTACTGGGAAATAACACCTTTTGAACAGAGTTAATATTATTTCCAACTAAACATGATTATTATCATATATCAAATTTGTTGGGTACTTGCATAAGCAGACCCTCCAAGTGTCCTTATTTTCCAGGAACAGTCCCTTTAGAAGACATCTGAAGGCAGCCCTCTGTAGAGAAGCTTTCTTAATGTTTCATTTTTATTATACTTTTATATATGTTGGAAGCCACCCTGAGTGGCTGGGGCATTATTATTATTATTATTATTATTATTATTATTATTATTATTATTATTATATAGGACATTCCTATGCTGGAGGTTATGAAATCTCCAGGGCTCTTCCTCTGAAGGGGAAAGCAGCCTGTAAGGTAGGGATGAGAAACATGTGACCTTCTGGATGCTGATTGGCTGCAGCTCCCATCATCCCTGGCAGTCAGAGTTGAGGGGAGTCATAGTACAACAGCTGGAGGCCCACAACCTCCCTATTCCATCTGCAAATGAACTTCTCCATTGCACTTGAGAAAAAGGAGCATGAAACCATATGAAGGAACAGAGAAACCAGGGGTGGAATCCCGTACTCTACAGGACCCCAAAGCCTGTTTCAAAGAGAAGAGGTGATAAGAAGCAGTTGACTTAACTGCTCCAGCTCACCTTGCACTCTTTTCACACCCAGCTTGTAGCTTTCATGAGGTGCTGGAAAGGTCTAAGCTGGGTTTTTTTCCTGCTTCCTCTCTTTTTCGTACAGCAGGAGACCTTTAGCCTCTGTCCCTGGGGCTTTGCTCTCTAGCAGCTGCTGTCGCCCTAGCACAGCTGCCTGTGATGAACGTTTTGGGTTGGGTTCCCTTCTCAGCCTGGAAAGGATCTCAGGTTCTCAGGATTCCCGTCCTATCCCTCCAGTTGAGCGTTAATGGGGAAAGCAGGCCCTGAGCATCATAAGGGGAGCTGGCTGGCACACTCCGTAGTCATGCTCCAGACCTGCTTAAAAGAGTCTCTCTCTCCATTCTCTCTCTCTGCGGCCGACAAGTCCACCCCTGACAGCTGCTAATCTTCTAATTAATAACACGGAGTGAGTGAATTACTCATTCTCCACAAGGAAGTCAGCACACTTGAGATCTCCAGGCAGCCGCCAGTGTTGCCAAGGCATGGGGGGGGGGGATGAATTGACATCTGTGGGCCATTTGGCTAACCTTACAGCTTTTCACAGCTGCCTGCTTACAACAGTCCTGGGATCTCAGCTAGCCAATAGTTAAAGAAGTGTAGGAATCGCCAAAGCCTATAAGGAGGCCTTCCTTCCACCTGTATGGCAGTGGGTGAGCACTCGAACTGTCCTTTACCTGTGCAAGGTTTCTGCACTCCCACAAAGGTAAACTAGATTTGATCTGCTAACTAGCTAACTAACAGGATTTATGTCATGCTTGTTCATTGAAACCTTTACGCAGTTTACATGAAATAGAAAATTAGTGTTCCTGATAAGATATTAAAAAGTTTGCTTAACATTTTTCAAAATAATCATCAGGTTGTTTTTTAAAGTATACCTTATAAAATAAAATTATATATTAAAATGCACATCATGTCTAGATGGGCTTTCTTGAACATAAAAGTTTTAAGCATACATTGAGAACCATACAGTGAAGGTGTCAGCCTGAAATCAGTGGGCAGGAAATTCCTATGTATAGGAGTGGAATCAGCCAATTCACTATTTTTCCGCATTCTGCAATGACTTTTGCTCTCACTCTTTGGAAGACAACTCATAGTGCTATGTTGTCTGAGAAAGCTAATAGGAAAAAAATTGTATAACCATCTGCACCCTTATGACAAACTACAAAAAGCTTTGGTGTTGCTGTGCACAAGAGACTATCATGATAAGTTTCTCTTTTACTTTATCCCTACCATGGTCCCATTGAGTCCTTGTAGAATAGTACAGAATGCTATAGTTATGACTTAGCTGTTACTGAGCTGATCCTACATCTATTTAATGGAAAATAGATAACCATTGCATGTGGAACTCCAGACAACCTAGTTCCAATAGTTTTCCACTCCAAAACTGGAAACCTGGGCTCCATACACTAGGGCAGGGGTAGGCCAGATGCGGCCCCATCACCTTCTCAATCTGGCCCATGGACAGTCCAGGAATCAGCGTGTTTTTACATGAGTAGAATGCGTCCTTTAATTTAAAATGCATCTCTGGGTTATTTGTGGGGCCTGCCTGCTGTTTTTACATGAGTAGAATGTGTGCTTTTATTTAAAATGCATCTCTGGGTTATTTGTGGGGCATAGGAATTTGTTCATTTCCCCCCCAAAATATAGTCCGGCCCACCACATGATCTGAGGGACAGTGGACCAGCCCACGACTGAAAAAGGTTGCTGACCCTTGCACTAGGGCATAAATCTTTTAATGGAAATATGGATAGTGTCATGATATAGTTTAGTCACTAGGTGACACTGCACTTAGTTGATTTGTTTAGAATCAGAAACTTCCTGTTGCTTGTTCTTGTTGGAGAAAGACAATAAAGTTCTTCTCTAGTGTCCTTGTGCTTGGTGCACTTTCCAAGCCTTTCATGACATGGGGCTCTCCCTGAAGTGAATTTGAACCCAGATCTGGCCTCTCCGGTGCCTAGCACTGTCCACGCACGCACACACACACACCTGCCCAGGATTCCAGAGCAGGGCTGCCTGGAAGCCAGTTGATATTGGACCGTCTGGCGCGGGCACAACTTGCTTTAAAAGCTGTAGCTGCGTGAGAAGCAGCGGAAGCAAGACCACCAGGAGAAGTCTGCAATCCTAGACTCAGTCCTGTGAAAGTGAAGGTTGTTCAGGATCGGGCTGTGAACATATTTAGAATGGGAGTGGGAATTTCGCTCGGTGCGGGGACGGGTGGGTTGAGCTCTCCAAAACAAAAAGTTTCTAGATCATCTGGAAGACTAATGAAGAGGCGTCAATCCTAAAAGTTTGCGTTTCATTTATGGGTGGAGAATTTTCACTGAACTTGGGTATTCCGATGTCAAGCCTCGAGAAGACCGTGGAAGCGATGAAGAATCCGGCGTGGGGGATTTTTTCCTTGCAGGAAGAGCGCAGCTCAAGGAGGTTTCAGACCTATTTGCAGTCGGCTTCATTCAGAGATGCTCCAACCCAGATGTAGCACCTGTCCATTTGAAACTAAGGGGGCGAGTTGGGGCGCCTTTGTCTGAGGTCTCCTCGCTTTTAAGTTTTCGCAGAGCTTCGCATCCGACCAGGATCGGGGCCTCCAAGGACTTTGTATATCCCACACACTGTAGAAACAAAAGATGAAGTGAAGAGAACGCAGCGTGCAATTCTGTTCTAGGAGGACACTCTTATTTTCTTTCCTGAAGGAAAAAATGGAAACTAAAAGTCTCAAACTCCTAGTGACACATTAGTCTAATATTTAAACGATCCAGCCCCTCTGGAAGAAATTCCATTTTCTTTCAGTTTAGGAGCAAAGGGCAACATTCACTAAGATGCATCACTTCCACTGAGGGCAGAACCTCTCACATGAACGAAAACTTCAGCCCTAAATGCCATATAAATTCAATAAATAATAACACATTTCAAGGAACGTGTTTAGAGCTACGAAGTCCTGAAAGCTGCAACCCAATCCTCACTTACTTGCGAGCAAGTCCCCTTGAACACATCGGGGCTTATTTACGAGTGGACAGATATAGGTTTGTACTGCCAGGACGAGATCCTATTCACTGAGTCTCAATGGGTTCAGAAAGGGACCTATTTCTGAGGAGGCAGATGGTGGCTCTTCCCTAACAACAACACTTGCTAGGGAGCAAGGCTCCTTGAGCATAGTGGGTGTCCATCTCACTTTAGAGCAATCATTTATAGGATTGCGCCATAAGGGCCTGGTGGTCGGCGCCCTTAACTCTGCAGAGGATCGAGCTACGGTTGTGTATCAGAGATCCTGCTGGATCAGGCCCAAGGTTCCTCTAATCCAGTAGCCTGTTCTCTCAGTGGTGCAAAAGATGCTTATGGGAAGTCCACAAGCTTGTGATTCTCTGCAGCAGAATGCCTCCAACAGCGGAGGAAGAACGCAGCCACCGCGGCCAACAGACGCCTCCCTTATGTCAACAGCTACCTTGGCACGATGGAAGCATTGCGTTGACAAACCCTATCCCTATCCCTCTCTTCTCCTCATTGTCAAAGGAACGTGGGCAGCAGCGGGAGCAACCCAGGACGGCTTTTTGCGTTGCTGTTCCTCTTCGTTTGCATTTGTTTCTGCTGTCCCCCATCCAACGTTGGAGAACTTTCCCTGACTCCTACCAAGTTATGCTGATTTACTCCAAGGTGGGCTGGTCTACGGAGAAGGCAGAATTCTTCCCCCGGTTCAAGATTCGGAAATCTAATTCCAGTGACACAGAGCTCTTCGTCAAGCAGAGGAGAAGGGGAAGAGGACGTCTCAGGTTCTATGTAGAATCGTATCATTGTAGAGTTGCGAGGGTCCAACCCTCTGCAATCTTTTGCTCCACGAGGGGCTCTAACTCAAGTCCCCGAGATTGAGAGCCTCGTGCTCTGCCGACTGAGCGGTTTAAAGCGAAGCTGGCTACGAAGAGAATATTGTAATAACTGGATAATTCCCATGCGTACTTTTCAGGACCAAGGGTCTCGGGACAACCCGGCCCTTGGGAGGTGGTCCTGAGACTGGGGAGACTAAAAGGGCCCCTTTACTCGCTATGTCCACAAGACTGAGCTCCTCTGTTTGAACTAGGGCTGGCTAACCTGCGCCTCTCCAGATGTTGTTGGACTGCAACTCCCATCATCCTTGGCCATTGGAGCTGATGGGAGTTGGGAGCTCTCCATTTCTGGAGAGGATTACAGCGAAATCCTGCGCAAGTCCCCACTGGCTTCACTTAATTGTACAGAACTGCAGCTAGGCAAACCTACTTGCACCCTCACCCTTGCAATGGGGGCGTTAATAATAGTAGCCTATGCTGTAAGGTTTGTTGTAAGGTTTCTCTGGCCACTTCCCTGGTGAGAATTCCTTTTTCCTATCTATCCATACCCATTATGAGATCTTCCCCTTCGCCGGTCCTTTTTCAAACCGCTCTGAGTGCCCAAACTTTGGGTCCTACCTTTTAAATGTGCTTGCCCAGACCTCTGTGATCAATGGGACTTACCCACATGTAAATCTATGCAGGTTCGCAGCTCTACAGCTCAATAAAGGTAAAGGGACCCCTGACTGTTAGGTCCAGTCTCGGACGACTCTGGGGTTGCAGCGCTCATCTCGCTTTACTGGCCGAGAGAGCCGGCGTATAGTTTCCAGGTCATGTGGCCAGCATGACTAAGCCACTTCTGGCAAACCAGAGCAGTGCATGGAAACGCCGTTTACCTTCCCGCTGGAGCGGTACCTATTTATCTACTTGCACTTTGACGTGCTTTTGAACTGCTAGGTTGGCAGGAGCAGGGACCGAGCAACAGGAACTCACCCTGTCACGGGGATTCGAACCTCCGACCTTCGATCGGCAAGTCCTAGGCTCTGTGGTTTAACCCACAGCGCCACCCACATCCCTTCTACTCAGTACCAAATGCCCCTGTGCCCAGTGAGGCTTTCTCCCCACCAGGGATTCAGCCTTGGGTGTGCTGTTGGAGAACTGACCGTGAGAATGCCTGTTTAAATATTCAATTCTGGGGAACTGGTGCCCCCAGAAACAACTAGGATTGCTGCCTCCAAGGAAGGCAGTCTAGCGGTTTTCTGGGACCCCGTTTCCCCCCTTCCAACTCAGAGATTCTTTGTTGTCCTCCTGTTAGCCTGACTCTTGGCGCTCGGGGTTTCCTTCCTTTGCTATAATCTCAGCTCTAATAACCCACCTCCTATAATCCCTGACATAACCACCTCTCTGCCTCTCCAGAACAACGGAAATCCTTGTTTTAAAGCGAGAAAGAAAAGTGTGTGTGTGTGTGTGGGGGGGGATCCTCAGCTCGCCTCCCAGTTCAAAACAGATTCGGGTAGAGTTTTCATTCCAGAACTGGGTTTGGTGACTTCTTCACCCCTCTCCCAATATTAAAAAAAGAGGACCACACTCTCTTCTGGTTCAAGTCATTAAAAGCTCTTTATTGCTTCGAATTAATTGCCCTTTAATTTCAAGGCCTTTTACAAGTGTTTTTTAAAAAGGTATTTTCCTGTCCTCTGATACTTTGCTGACGATGGGCCTCAGCTCGGCGAGGTTGCGGCTCATTCCAAGGGAAAGGGCCCCATCGCGAGAACGATCCTGAGGCCACCGTCGATAGGGAAGTCCCGCGTATAACGCGCTCCCGAGGGCATTCCCTTTGGTGTAAAGGCCTTCCACATCTCAGCCCTTTCTATCAAATGTGCAAGCCGTCTTCAGCGCCGCTCCTGACTGCGCCTTTGCGGACGCTAATGCGCACAGACCAGGCATAAGAATGAGAGGGAACCGTCCACTCTGCCACCTCCTCGGCTGCCGCACAAAAAGAGCTCTTTCAGAGGGGTTACTAGTCCGCTGGAAACACGATGGTGGGTCTACATTTGTGGTTGTTGATGGGGGGCGGGGGCTTATTTGATTCTAGATTATGGAAAGGACCGATCGCGAGCTCGAGGGTTCCAGCTCGGCTCGCACCCTAGAAAACTGGAAATTTTCTCCCCGAGAAACCTAATGACTGGAGGTCAGCTGAGGTTTTTCATCTCTGCGGGAGAGAGTCTCTTTTCCACTCTGACCATGAGGTCTTGAGTTGCAAACAGTTGCTGTTTAACCCTCGGCTTGATTTTAAACTGGATGGGTGACATCAAGTAGTCTGGGTCTTCTGTTGTCGCCCCACACTCCCTCAGCTCTCCCAACAAACCCATTTTACACGCCAAACCAACGAATCCCACTATACGAGCCTTAGCTTAGGTCCCCTTTCCGAATTGGATCGTATTGGATCTGTGCGACAGTCTGGCTTCGCCCCAAAGAATTCTGGGAAATGTAGTTATATAGGATATACCCTAACTGTGCCCCGACTGGTAGGATTTTCCCCCAGGACCTAGAATGCCGTCAGGGGTCAAAATTCCATAGAAATATCAACGTTCTAAAGGACTCCCGCCTCGTCCAATAAGGACTTTTGGAACCCGGCAGCGCCTACAGTTTCCTGCTTCTTCAGGGTAGAAGAGGCAACAAACACCCAGCGCTCAGGGAGGAAGATCTGGCCCTTAGCCTCGGGGTAGAGAGTGTTCTCTTCAAATCGAGGGGCGGCGGGGCCTCCTGGCGAATGAACCAATGGATTCAAGTGGCAAGAAATGAGATTCCAGCTAAACATCAGGAAGAACTTGCTGGCAGTAAGAGCTGTTTAACCGTGGAACGGCCTGCCTCAGAAGGTTGTGGGTTCCTTGGAAGTTTTTAAGCAGAGGTTTGGTGTCCATCTTCCATAGATGCTTTAGTTGAGATTCCTGTATTTCAGGGGAATTGCACTAAATGACCCCTGGGGACAGCTTTCAGCTCTACATTTCTTTCGAACTGGGAGTTTCGGCCACCCAGCTGCAATTCAAGAGGAGTTTTTCTTTCTCCACTTTCGGCTTGGCGTCCCTCTCCCTTGCTACTTCTTGCTACTTGATCGCTCAGGTCGCCTGGTGGAGTCGTCTGAGAGGCTCCCACAGAAAATCAGGGGCCTTCTTTCTCTGTGTGTAAGGAGGTGGGGGAGACCTCTCTTCTTGGTGGTTATTACGTTTTGGAAACACGCGTAAGAACCAGCTCATTTATTTGCTCATTTATTTGACTCATGTGGATCCCGTGGGTCCTTTAACCGTGAAACTCGGGGAGCTTTTCTTTGTGTGCGCCCGTTCTCATAATACATGTAGGGTCGCATCCAGGCCCTGATCAGATCCAGCTCTGCCTCGCTTCAGCACGGCGGGTTCTCCACAGGCCCTGCTGCTTTTTTCTCCATGCCATCGATGAAGATTGCGCTGAAAAAGAATAAGAATAAATCTGTTGCCAACTTTCCTTTCAGAATACAAAACTGTGGCTGTGCCCTGAAGCAACGCGGTCAGTGGCTGTGTAAACCTTGGGTACCAGCCGCAGAGGACAAATAGCAAGGACAGGGCCTTTAGCTCCAACCACTTGTTCCGTAACACGTGTTAATCACTCTGCTTAATTTTTTCGGGACGGGAATTGAAGAGGGGTTTAAAGGGTGTTCTCGTTTTTAAACGTGAAGATTTGTGTGTGAGCGGTGATTATTCCGGGTACATCAACTGTTTAGGAAGCTGGCTGTGATCTTGTATATAAGAACATATTATCAGGCAAAATGATTCGCAGACTGGAATCCTGTCCGTATTAACTCAGAAGTAAGCCCCGTTTAGGACCTCCCTCCCAGGTAAGTGTGTATAGGATCGCAGCCCTCTTTGTGACCTATCAGAAGTATAGGATGACAATGGATCATGTATGAACTCCACTGGTTCATACATGATCCCCTTAGTGTAGTCCACCAAAGTGCGACTTGCTGGCTGCCAGTCTAGCCCCGAGGAAGGAAGTCCCACTGAATTCAATGTAACTCTTAGGCCCCATCTGCACTATATCTTTAAAACGCTTTGATACCGCTTTAAAGCGTCATGGCTTCCTCCATGGAGACTTGAGGACTGTGGTTTGTTAAAGGCGCCGAGAATAGTGTTAGGAGGCCACTGTCCCCACAGAGCTACAGTTCCCAGAGAAAGAGGGATTGATTGTTGAACCACTCTGTGAGGGCTCTCTTAACAACCCTTAATAAACTATCGTTCCAAGGAATGAGACGGGAATGAGTGTTTAAAGTGGCATGAAACGGCTTTAGTACAGATGCAGCCTTACTCTCTGGCAAGTGTGCATAGGGTCACGACTTGAATGGGCAGTGGTGGAACTTTAACCCAAGACTCGCAACTGGGTCTCCCACTTTTTTTCTTTCTGTTGGAAGGACCACTTTGGAGAAAGTGAGCATCTCTCCATGTGCTGTGTGGCAAAGGTGGGGGGGGGGGCGGGGAGGGAGAGAAGGCAGCCTTCTTCATTCTCCATCCAGCCTCTTCTCTATTAGCATAGGCTCTCTTTCTCTCCGGCAAAGGCAGCTTAAGGACCGCTGCGCCAAGCCAGGCGGGCGTCTGGCTGGCGTCCAGCAGCCAGGTCGAGCTGTTCTTTTCGCCCTGGGCTTAGCCTGGGGCCAGAAGCCCCTGCCGAGGGTGGGAGGTGGAGGAGGGTTGGCAGGGAGAAGGAGCCGTCCCTAAGCCCTGGCTAGGAAGCCCGTGTTAGGGAGCCCTGGGCTGCAGCTGGGCTCCGGCTCCTCAATTAGTTGGCCCAGGGGCCAGGCGAGCTCCCGGGCCTCCCTCCTGCATTGTCTGCCGTGGCCTAGGGAGATTGAAAGCAGATGGGCCGAGTGAGGGCAACTCACGGCCCCCTCCGCTCCTCACGTCCAGCTCGAATGGAAGACCACTCCGTCCCTGGGTGGGCAATTGAACTCATAGAATCATAGTGTTGGAAGGGACCTTAGGGACCATCGAGTCCAACCCTCTGCAATGACCTATTGCGCCACTGGCTGGCGCAAGTCGCGTGTTGTTGAGAAATGGAGCTGGGGGGGGAGGCATTTGTGCAGGATTCTTACCCAGATGGGAAACAAGCTCCATGGAAATCCACGGGACTCAGGGACTGGTGGGGACGCGTGCACGCGCGCCCCTGGGTCATCTGCGCCACGCTCGCACGTGGGAGTGGTGGCAGAGTCGCGGTTCCGTGGCTTCCGTGACTCTTCCCACGCGGCTCTTACCGCAGTTCACACCTCTTCCCATCCGGCAGAGAGTCATGCCACGCCTCAGCAAATCGCGGGATACTTGTGCACGTGTGAACCTTTCGAACCCGTGTATTCGGGACAAAGCGCGCGAGTGAGAGCGAGGAGTACGGTGGCGATGGGCTTGGCGTCGTTACCGAAGCTAAGCACGTGGCTGCTGCAACCCTAAACAGATAACTGACCCGGGAAAGTGCCTTTGGTTTCCTAGTAAAACTGAGTTCAGTCTTTTGAGGAATCCAGTGTGCACTTGCAGTCCCACAGTTTCCAGTGCGCCGCTAACTTTCCCTGCGGTGATTTGAACTGGCCTCATTCAGGGTGAGTAAAATAGATTTATAAACTGGGGTTGAATTTCCGAATAAATGTAGTTGGTTGGGGCAGGACTACGCAAAGTTCGAGCAATGACACCGAAATCCTGAGGGGGGTCGGAGGAGTTCCTTTGAAACCAGTAGGGCCCGATCCAGACGGTACTAAGCACTTTTAGGCTGCAGTCCTACTACTCCCCCTCACCCAGGAGTAAGTCCCGGGGAACTCAACAGGGTTTCCTTCTGAATACAGTAGATTGGTATAGGGATTTCTCTGTCAATTCCTGAGAGTTGAAATGGAAAGCACGCCTTTCTCCCTCTCCCATTTAAAAACAAGTGCTTGTCTTTGGCTGGATCTTGTTCGAAATGACCCGAGGCGGTGCAGTATATTAGTCTTAAAGTAGATCTCATCCAAGAAGGGATTTTCGACTTGCCATTTTAAGCATAATTAGTTGCGAGTTAAAATTCCGCTGACATCACCCAGGCCTGTTTCTCCTGTCCGGACATAATTCCAAATGGGTGCTTTAGGATTGGATTCGAAGGGGTTTCCAGAGACACAAATGAGATTTACCTCCAAACAGAGGCAAAAAGGGCTGAAAAGGTGCTTTTCATCTTCCCAGTTATTAGAGGAGGCCGGCTCGGGGTGGGGTAGGCAGGGAGCCACCGGCAAGGCGGAATTTAATCGCTTTCCTTGCAAGCAGCGGCGGTGTCTGGGTCTAATGGGAGGGTGTGTGTGTGTGTGCAAATACTCTCTATGCCCGCAGAAATCGCTTAGGCATACAAGCGTAGCTGGGCACCCCTGGGTGAATCGGGCCCTTTTAGCCGTGCCAGTTTCATACTGCCATTTTCTTTCCAGCTCCAAGGGGATCGTGTCTGCAAAGATTACTAAAGTGTGTATATATAGTTATTTTGTGTGTGTGTGCATTTTCTCGGATCCGGTATGTATTCTGTGTGCGCGCGCAGGACTGTCTCCTCGGCCTCATCTAATTCAGTAAGGAAATGACTTCCTTTCTAATACACTAATTTGTGTGTGCGCACGCAAAAGATATTAACATCTGGAAATGGCTATCAAATGGTGTGCAATCCCAGAGAGACGGCAAACTTCCACTGTATAATATTTCCACTAGCCGCCTTCGTGATCCCATAAATCGTCCTTGAGAATTGGTGGAAAGTAACAGTTCCTTGGAATGGAATGCTAGTTGGGGAAATAACTGGAAAAAAAATGTTAACAATTTACAAGACTTTCTCTCTTCTCTTCTCTTCTCCTTGCAAAATATTCCATTGAGCGCCGAAAAGCCATCGAAAGACAAATATGCCGAGTTCACTCAGTTACGAATCGTTATTGCGAGTTTGGAAAAAAAAAGAAGAAAGAAAGAGTCGCCCTTAACGATTTCTTCAAACACACGTTCCTCTCCTTCTGGTCAGGCGCAGGAGTCTGCAGGCCACATCCGAGCCTCTCCAGTGCCCTCTCAGTCTCAGAGGCCAAAGATTTCCTCTGCAGCTCAGACTTCCTCGTATATAAAAGATGGGCTGGCTACTCTGGCCATTCTCTGTCATAGAAGCACTGAGTGAAGAGACCCGGAGTCTCCTCCATCCATCCCCCTATTGGTAGGGGGGTTAGATCAGCTGAACCTCTTGAATCCTTAGTTAAGAAGGCTCCGGGCCTCCAAAAGGCATAGGCGACTGCCACCAAGTTTCCATGGTTTAAATATTACATTGAACCGCCTTGCTGTCAGGGTGGCAGGGATAATATGAAACAGCTTCCGGCTGCAGTAGAGCTGTTCCTGGCTTAGGTAGGTCAGTTTTTCCCGTGTAATTTCTAAAATGAAGGTCCTGGGGGGGGGGTTTACATTTATCCGGGTGTCTTACTCTCCGTCCTGGAAATTCTCACCTCGAATCTCAGATCTGTGGGAGTGTCTTTGGGGATCAGAGAAAGGCGCTCTACATATGCCTCCAGACCCAGGCGCAAGGCATATGAAACAGGCTTTGGAGCTGAGCTCTGAGAAACTCCGTTCAAAAACTGGGATCAAATGGGCCGACTTCACAGGGTTGTTGTGAATGTGATGAATGCCTTACGGACACGCCCACACCCAAAGGGCTCTGTGGGGGGGGGGGGGGAATAGTATGATTGCTTTGCTTTCTTAACTGGAAATACGAAGCCGCCGCTTCCCAGCCCTGAATGAGTCAAGAGATATTTACAGGCTAATTGTAACGAGATAAACAAACGAGCGGGTTCCTAGAAAGATAAGCTGCGTTTTAAAAACCACCCTAGATTAATAAATCGATCGACTGCTCATTGTGATGAATGGATTACTCCCCCGGGTATTGGTTAAAACTAACTTCGATGGACTAGGAAGAAGTTGATCTTTCTTTCTCTTGAGTTTATTTCTCCCTTTTCTGTAAGCTGGAAGGGGATCACCATGCAGGCAAGTCCAGGTTCCCGCCCAGCAGAAGGAGCAGAATGGCCCCCAAACAGATCTGGGCTGTCTAAACACATTTTAGATAGGAAGCAAGAACGCGCGTTATCATGGGCCCCTTTCCCAAGACCAGGACGCCCAGAGCCTAAAACCACCGTAACTCCGCTCCTTACTGCACCCCCGCCTTTAACGTATAAGAATACGAGTACACGACACGTTCTGTTAATTACCGTAGAAATTAACCCTGAAGCTTCTGAACAAATCCTTTCTGCGCTGCTGTGGACTCAGAGAGAGCCTGAGCCTATTGCTAGTTTGAAGTAGAAAATCTCCGTCTTAAAAAACAACGCCAAAAGCCACTCAAGACATCTGGCTGGTTCCTAAAGAAGCAGGAGTGTGTTTGTGTGTGGCGAGGAGTTGGGGGAGGGGTAGTATTTGTTCCTTTTCTTTTCTTTTTCAAATTGGGAAGCATTTGAAATCCCAAAGACTGTAATATAAATCTTTGGAAATTCAAATGCTTCCCACTTTAAAGGGGAAGGGCAGGGAAGCAGTATTTCTCACGGAGATAGAGGCGCACACAAATCTGTGTGCAATCGGGGTGGGGGGATTTATCCTGCGAAAGTCCCGCTGAAATGACTGGGGTATATGCGCAAGAGCACCCCACAGCTCCCGTTCGGGTGCGCGCGAAAGACTCTCCTGCCTGTGTTCAGAATATAAAAAGCTGATTCATCCCACCGTATTTCCCTCCTGTGGCGACCATCAGGATGATCCCAAAATAAATCTTTAAATTGGGGGATGGGGTGGGTGGGGAGGAGGGATGTCACATGACGACCGCCACGCATTCCCTAGCCATAATCACGCCTTTTATTAAATTTTCTAGATGGGCAGTGTGGCTGGGGTGGATCAATCCAATCCATTCATAATCACCATTGAAGGCCCCTATTTGAATTAAAATCTATTAGCCCCTCTATGGGAGATGCGGCTATTGCTTAAATCAATAAAGAACATATACAGAGAAGACGCGGGCTCTTTCTTTCTTCCTCTCTCTCTCTTTCTCTTTCTTTCTTTTTAACCTCTCCTATGAAATGTGTTAAGGAAGAGGGAAAAAAACCCCTTCACTCTGAAATCTCTCGATCGATCCTTATAAATATTTAAAGGCTTCGGAGAGGAAAGAAAGAAAAAAATAAAGGAAGGAAGAAGCCCATTTAATTATTCGCAGAAAAAGCGAAACGCATTAACACTGCATCCATTCGGATTAATAAAACAAATTGTCCCTAGACTGATGAGCAGCGAAAATGTGGGGAAAGACGAGAGAGAAACGGAATGGAAAGGCCAGGTTGATTGTTTTTTCTGAGAAATATTATTTGCTCGTCTTCATGTAAGGTGGTCAAAAGACTCTCAGGGTCGGGGACTCTGATGGACAATGGCCAGAGCAGCTTTAAAGTGGGGGGGAGAGATGCCTTTGCTAAACGACATTTTAAAACTGGTTAGGGTCTAATGACGCCCAGGATTAAGATGCTAAAACAGCCGCTCACTCTCAACTTGGTCTTTACAGCTGATCTCGGGAGCTTGACCAGCATCACCGCCTTTGCTCATCGCCGGCATCCTTCGGCGTCGCTGTCTAGCTACTGGGGAACCGCGCCCCCACGGCGCCGGGAGAGTCAGCCCGTCGCCCTCGGCCTAGGGGAAATGCCAGCTTGCCAATGCGAGAGCCACGTTCAGGAACTGTTTCCGGATTAGAGGCAGGGGGAAAAGAAGAGAAAAACTATCCAGTCGTCGCCAGAGAAAGACGAAATGAAGCTAAAGACAAATGGCGTTAAGAAAGAAAGAAAGAAAGAAAGAAAGAAAGAAAGAAAGAAAGAAAGAAAGAAAGAAAGAAAGAAAGAAAGAAAGAAAGAAAGAGAAATAAGTTCTCCTGCAAGACCTCTGGCGAAATGTTCTGTCTGAGGCTGCTGCGGACGAGGACTTCGTTATGTTACTCTCTCTACCAATTAACATTTCCCCAGGGCTTGGTAGGCCTCCCTGGGGCACGCGGATCTTAAGAGTTATGTTAGATTAGGGAACATAAAGACGCATTCAGATGCGCAATAAATATATACGATAAGCTTCTCCTCTGGGCATCTAGACGCAGCTCACATCCCTCGCTTCCGCGGGGAAAGGCCCGGGAGTCCCACATTCATATTCTATCATCTCCACACACACACACACACACCGCTCCCCCATCTATGTGAGCTAGCACGAGGAGAACTAGCCCATCGCCAGATGCCATGAAAAGAAAATGTGGTCTGCTGCGCCCTTACAGCTGCCCTGTTTGTCCTCCCACTTGACCGCTGCTCCGTGGAAATGTTCCGCTCTGACCCGGGGACCCTGAAATCGAAGCAAAGGTGCTTGTCTTTGGGTGAGGGAGTCTCTGGAGTCCTTCAGACGAGGCGGGCCGCCTGGGAAAGGAGGGTTGGAACTGAAACCAGAGGCAAAATCGAGGAGGTCCCGAGCCAGTCCCAAACAGCTGTGTGGGAAGAAGAGGGTGCGGTCTCCCCTTCTCAGACGAGAGTTTTGTTTTGTTTTGTTTTTAAGCCACAGGAAAGAAACCCAGTATTTTTTTAAAGCCCTTTTTCTGTAAAACTAGGAGGAGGGAACGAGGGCACAGAAGACGAAGGATACACTTCATTAATCCGGATCCAGATGGAAGGAAAAGGAGAAACTGGTGTTGGGGGGAGAAACCATTAGATTCGGATTTAATAAGGATACAGGCTAAAACACTGGCATAAAATTTCTCTCTCTCACTCTCAGACACACTCGTCTCCCTGGGCTTGTGAAAACGTTAGCAGTTGGCATGCAGATTCTGGTTTGTCTGGTTTGTCAGTTCTGTTTCTCCCTGTGTGGGCACCCCTGGGCAGTGTGTCTCCTTGTCTGGCGGAGGCAGGGAGAGGGGAAAGGTTTCCCAAAGGACTCATTCACTGGGACAAGCAGCGCTCCCACTCCCAGTCGTTTGAACGGGAGCGAGGGCTGCGCCGGGTCTGGATCCAGCCGCCAAGCAGGCAACTCGGAGAAAGTTCCCGAGTTCCACTCCAAGGAACAAAGTTGCAAACCCCAATTCATTTTTCAGATCTCTCCTTCCTGAAAAATCAAATGTCTGGCTTTTCATTCTCCGTCTCCCCCCACCCCTTCTTCCCTTTGCCCTCCTTTCCCCGCTTCCACCATGGCCCAATTCATCAACTCCGAGCAGAGAACGAACCCTAATTTGTGTTGCAAATAGGCGAACCTATGTTTGCCACGGGACGCTCGTAAAAATGTCAGGGCGAGAAATATGGAAGCGGTTTTGCTTCCCCGGCTTGAGTTCAGTAGGGCCCTTATATGGAAGCAGCAAGCCGCCCCACTCCCTACCAAACGCCTCCATTCTTCCTGAACAGCTGGGAGTGGTATCGGCCCTGTCTGCTTCCCGGGGCCCTGGAAGTACCGAGTTGCCAGGCCCAGAGACCAAGGCTAGATCATATCAGCCTTCCAGAAGAAGGGAGCTTTGAAATCCGTCATCTGACGAGGCAGATGTGGGAGGCATGCGGACGACCACTTTAAGCGCGCGCGCGCGCAATCTCCGCCAAGCATCTGCACCTGATGCGCGCTTCAAGTCTTCCTTGCCACGGGGAGGGCGAGACAGGCGACCACAGGCGCAGCTTGGGTGTCTACGAGGGCTTACTTCTGTTTAAGAAAGGGTGCAAGAGGGAGCTTGGAGAGCTTTGTTAGTAATGGGGATTACCGCCTCCGAAGTCACCAGCAACAACAATACAGTATTTGCTGGTGCTTTGAGATCCAAGGAAATTAACTTTCCTTCAGGGCTATTGGAAATAGATTAAATAGCCACTCTGTTTTGCCGGTATTACCGTGAGATTTGCCAGAGAAATATCTCTGGGAAGTACCACCATCATCCAAACACTCTAGTGAACGTGGAAGAAACGTTAATTTGGAATTAAATTCCACCAGTTTAAACGCAATTTCTTCCTACAGTAATGCATTCACGATCTTTCACGCTACAAGAGCGTGATAAGTCTGTCTGCACTGTTCTATGCCAACGATTTCACACGGGTCTATTTTCCCCAGAAGCTGCGATTGGTAGGGGAGGATAGACACGTGGCGTGATCTTCACACTTGACAGTGTAGAGAAAACTCTTTAAGTGTTTTGCACAGAAGTGGTACTTAGGGATGGCAAGCGGGTGGGGCTTGGGGCACATGACAAGAATCTCCCCCCCCCCTGGGTGAAATCCTCCCACCTGGACCATTTCTGGCGGTGGTCTTTTCGGAGATAGCAAAAGAAAACAGAAGAGTAGCCCTCAAATAAAATAAACATAAGAAGAAAAGGAATGACCTTCTGATAGATAGGAAGAAGAAATGTTGGACAATAAAAATGGCGGGGCACCTGTATCTAGGTCAGTTCCTCTCCTCCTCTCTCTGCTTTTTTGGTACCTCCAGAGAACCAAAGTGGTTTGGAACTTTGGTGGTTTGCATTGATTTCAACAATGGCATCTCCCTTTTCATCCAGGCCATACGACAGCTTTCCATCAAGTGCCTTACTCCAGATCTCCTAATGCAGACCAGTGACCTCCTACCCACCTGCCTTAACCGACTTAAAAGCGGGAGCCTGTTTTGTTGTTGCCCCAACTCACTTTCTCCGCTAGGTACAACACTGTAGCAAAGCGAATTGTGTTGGGCGTCGCTTCTTACAGAGTTGTTGGTGGAATACAAACGAGACAACCACCAGATATGCCTTCCCCTGTGCTCCTTGGAGGAAGGGTCAGGTGGCACATCTACGTGGCTGTATTTGTGACCAGGATCAAGAAGGATCGGGCCCTGGGTTGCCCCCTCCTGGTCCGGAAGCGCCTTCCGCCATGGATGCTCCAGGAGCGCAGTTTCTGTGCGCGCGCCCGCCATTCGCTTTGCACATTGATCCTCGGTTTCCGTGGCTGATTCCCTCGCGTCTGATTGGTTTTTGCGCTCAGGCTTGACGACCCGTTCCTTCTGATCTAGGGAAGCCCGCGCCCCCTTCGCTTGTTGAACCAGCTCTCAGCTGGGCGTGGGGTGGGGAGCAAGACCCCTCGTAAACGTCAGGAGGCCCGTCGACTGCGCCGAGATCAAACGATCAATCCTAGTTCCTCCAGATAATTATTTTAAAATTCACGCCGGAATTGATCTCCTTTTAAAAAGCGCTTTTATTAATTGTTTCCTCTCCCTGTCCTCCTCTCTTCCTTGGTGGAGGTGGCTGAGGCTGCTGTTTATGCGCACCGGCGGATTAATTAAAAACAGCCTCCGGGGAGAGGTGGGGAAAGAGAGAGCGGGAGGGTGCGCGCGCGCGCGTTGTTTTAGGCTTCTGTTAATGATTTAGAGCCATGCGGAAAGTTTCTTGCTCCCCGATCCGAAACGCAGAAGGCGGAACGGTGTGGCATTTTGCACTTGCAAATCAAAGATGCACGACGCAGCGCGATCCTGTGCGCGCTTACTCGGAAGTGTGCACGAGGGTCGCAGCTTCAGAAGGAGTAGGGGTAGGAGGAGAGGGCCGTGCTAGACAGGAAACAATAATTCAATGCCCCAACAAGATTTGTTAAAATTGGAGACGAGGGAAAGGGGAGGCGACGCGGTGCACGCAGCTTCATTAATCAATTCTCCCCTTAAGGACGCCAGACCAGAAGAGGCGATTAGAACATTCTTGCCTGGTGTTTGTGGCACGCTTTAGGTGGGAAAATCTGGTGTTTTTAAGGCACCAGAATGGACCGGATACACCCCGCTGGATCCTTTAACAATTGTCATCAGTCTGTGAAAGGCTAAATCCTTTGAGATTTGAGTTGTAATCGTGCATTCTCCCCCCCCCACCCCAGACACACACAAAGGAGGAGGGGAAACAACCAACTAGAAATCCCCATCTATCGCTGCACATTTGCCAATATGTGCAAATAAACGTCATTTTATGGAGACGGGCGTTGAAGCCGACAGTGGGGATGAAGATGCCAGCATCCGAGCGAGAAAATGTAATTTACTTTAGGGAATAAAAATCCATTGGCATTTTACTTGCGAGTAAGAGCGCCAGACGAATGTTCACTTGGAAATTAGTGCCACTGAATTTAATATAATGACTTGTTTCCGGGTAAACACGTTTAGGGTTTTCCCAATTCCAATTATATTTACAGTACTAAGGAGCAGCGGGGTGGGTGGGTTTACTTCTGAGTAAACATGTATAGAACCTAAGCTTCTTATTCTTCTTTTTAAATGAGTTTTATTTTTAAAAGGAGTTCGCCCTAAGCAAAACAGAAGCAAGAACAGTCTGCAAGACTGCAGTTGGAGAAACCAGCCGGGTTCCTGCTTTTAGTCTGACAGCACGTGTTTGGATGTGTCTGTGTAATTCGAAATAAATAGTTTTAATCCTGTTCATAGGTACCAGCATTCTTTTTTTTTGCAGATAGTCCCAATAAGAATCCCCCATGGCAAATTGGCACAACTGTCGATTCGATCGACAGACACACAGAGACAGACTCATCCAGCATTTCATCTCGCCGGGCGAGAGAGCAGAGTTTAGAAATCTCAACATCTCCCGGCGCTTTGAAGTCTAAGGCTGCTGCCTGTCACCCACTTTCCACGCACTTTACAGTGGTACCTCGGGTTACATACGCTTCAGGTTACAGACTCCGCTAACCCAGAATTAGTACCTCGGGTTAAGAACTTTGCTTCAGGGTGAGAACAGAAATCGCGCAGCAACAGCAGGAGGCCCCATTAGCTAAAGTGGCGCTTCAGGTTAAGAACAGTTTCAGGTTAAGAACGGAGCTCCGGAACAAATTAAGTACTTAACCCAAGGTACCCACTGTACTTGGGAACAAGTTCCACTGAACTCCCCAGTAGACTTCGATGTAAGAAACCCACCCCATCCATTCTGGCGTAAGCCTTTCGCGGGCCCAAGCCTCCTCCACCGGACAGAGGGGCGGCGGGTGCTGTGGCCCACGAAACCTTAGGCTACAGATCGCATTTGTTAGTCCTCAAGCTCTTGGGGCTCTTCCTTGCCATTTGCTGCAAACACACACACAGAACCCCCCCCCCCGACGCGACCCTCTCTGGGAGCCCCTCTCCCTACAAAGACACAAACACCCAAGGAAGGGGGGGGTCCTTCCTAACCCTCCCTTAGCATTAGAGGAAGGGAAGACCACGTTCCTGAGGAGAAAGACATTTGAACGAAAGATGCCTTTTTTCTCTATAACAGGTTTCTACATTCAAAACATACACATCAAGAACGACAATGAAACAACCCCCCGGTCGCCCAAGAAAAACTCGTTTCCAACTGGCACGGATTTACCTTTTTATTGAACAACCAGAGTCCGCTCTTTTTGTTGTCATTTCCTCCCCCTTCCCGGTTGTCTAGCAAGAGTTGGCGGCCCAGCTTTTCTCCCCCCGCTCCTAGCGTGTCCATAATAAGCAGAAGATCTCCTGGTAGCCAGTCAGGTCTTCCTCCAGTCTCTCCCACCCCCGCCGCCGCCGCCGCCGCCGCCGCCCCCACGCCTTCCTTTCCGTTTGGTTCCTGCGAGCCATTGAAAAGAATGCGGAGAGATACCTGTTTGGGAGGAGGCTATGGGATGGAGTGGGGGAGGGAGGGTGGGGGAGAAAGAGGAGAGGGAAAGAGTTTCATTGGATTCCTCCCTCCCTCCCTCCCTCTCCCTGCTCTTTGCCACCCTTAAATCAAGGTGCGACGGGTGCCAAAGCGCGATGAAATGCAAAGAAAGCCAATTGCTGGCCCGAGGTGGGGGGAGATCGCTCCTCGGAGTCCTGCCTGCGACTCTGGAAGAGGCAGTAATTGCTGGAGACAGAGAGAGCTGGGGGGCTGGGCTGAGGTAGCCATGTATAAATAGTGTGATCTCCCCATTGAAAGGCATAAATAACAGCGGGAGGGATCTAAGCCCCGAGACAGCGCCCCGTCTCTGCTCTTCGACGTGGTCTTCCTCGCTGCTTGTCACGAGGAGGAGGATTTAAAACAAAACACGCGCACGCAACGCGCAACACCACCTTCAAGCAGCAGCAGCAGCAGCAGCCTGGACCGACGAGGCGGCCCCCTGGACCTCCTGAGTGCAGATCTCCACCCCACCAGCCCCACCACCGCGACCCACGCCCAGATCCAGCCGCTGCAGCTCGGAGGACCTCTTCACTGTGGATCGCGGGCGTGCGCTTCTGCTCTCCCCCTCCCCCTCCCCAGCCACCGGGTCGCCATGGAAGAACTTACCGCGTTTGTCTCCAAATCTTTCGACCAGAAAAGCAAGGAGAGCAGCAGCGGAGGAGGAGGTGGCGGCGGCGGAGGTGGTGGTGGAGGAGGAGGCGGCGGTGGCGGCAGCAGCGGCGGCGGAGGAGGCACCGGCCACAAGAAGGAGACTATCACGTACCGGGAAGTTTTGGAGAGTGGGCTGGCGCGCTCGCGGGAGCTGGGCGCCTCGGAAGCCGGCAGCCTGCAGGAGCTGGCCGAGAGCGGCGCGCACTGCCCGGTGCACCTCTTCAAGGAGCACGGAGACGGAGACAAGGACAAGCTCAAGGACTTCAACCACGCCAGCAGGACCTCGGAAGGTAAGGAGGGCACTGGACCCACCAGGCGTCTGTCTCTCCACCTCCTCTCCCTGCCCCAGACACCAGCGCCGAAGGCCTCTAGGCTTTTTGGGTGGGGAGGAGCGGTTGGGCAGGGGGCAAACTAATAATAATAATAATAATAATAATAATAATAATAATAATTAATAATAATAATAATTCACCACTTGTCTAGCAACAGCAGGAACGGCCGCTGGGATCGTGAAGCACTTCTGGAGTGGAAAGTAGAAGGAAAAGGGAGCGGAGGGACAGAAACACCCAAACTTTCCCCTTAGCTTTTCTGGGAACAATAGGAGTGCGTGGAGATGGGGGGCGGGCGGGGAGGAAAAAGAAAGAAGCAGGTTTCGCATCGACGACCCGATTCGATCGGAAGCCCGGGTATCCTTTGCCCGGTTGCCTGCCTGTGTTGCTGCCCGAAGGAGCTTGTTCTGGAACGAGCCTCCAACTTCGTGGCTTCAATTATGGCTTCTTTTTTGTTTCTTTTCTTCCATTAAAAAGAGGCGTAAGGGAAGCCAAGCTCAGGGTAAACTGGTCAGAGGCCTGCGGGGAGGATCCAAGCAGAAAGGAAGGAAGGAAAAGCGCATTTAGGATTTTGTACCGAGCCCGTGTCGATAGTTTCTCCGGGTGTCAGTTCCTTCCTTCCTTCCTTCCTTCCTTCCTTCCTTCCTTCCTTCCTTCCTTCCTTCCTTCCTTCCTTCCTTCCTTCCTTCCTTCCTTCCTTCCTTCCTGATGTGTAAGATAGAGTCCCTTCACCCCGGGCCACCAGGTCGATAGCCTATAGAAGGGAGCATTCTGAGGGTGAGGGAAAGTAAATTTTTAAGAAAGTTGATAAAACGTTTTTCGGCGATTTAAGACAGGTTTCCTCCAGGGCAGACGCGATGGGATTAAATGCAGCAATCCCTTAGGAGTGAGAAGGGAAAACTTAAAATTAAAATTCAACAGGGCTGCTCAGTTATGTTAATCCCCCTTCCTTAAAATATGTTTTACTCCGCCATTCGTTCTGCTCCTTCGCTTCGTAAAATAATAACGGTGTGTTGGATCGATGGTATTTAGGAGATTTGGGCCACTTGTACCATAAAAAGAACAAAACGAATCGAAACAGCATTCTGTCCTTTATAGAAAAGCCCTATCACTCAAATCTGCTCGCTCCTTTAATATCAATTCTACATATTATTAATAATTCTTTTTTATGTTCTATTAGATTCGTTATAAATGGAAGGAGAGCTTAGACGCAGGGCTAAATAAATGAGAATTTAATTTCTGTGAAGCTTTAATAATTCCAATTTCATATATATATTAGAGAGAGAGAGAGAGAGAGAGAGAGAGAGAGAGAGAGAGAGAGAAGGGCCTATCAGAATACATTTTTTTAAAATAGTAAGGCGTGAAATCCTTCGAGTTTCCTGAAATGCTGTCAGTTCTAATGCACGGTTACTGTTTTGGTAAACAATATACATATCTAATATTTTATATACATACCCGTTTATTGAAAACGTGCTTCATTCTGAGCAGTCACCTGAACACGCAACTCTGAAATGTCATAAAATATATTGTAATCTCTCTCACACACACACATCTCAAGTTTGTACTAATTGTTTTTCGGTTAAAAAAGAGGTATCAACCTCAGGAAGAATCCATGGAGGAAGACTGGTTTCCAGCGGTACAACAAACATTACAAGCGAAAAATCATTACCATATTTGTGAATGGTTGGAACGCTGGAACGTGTCTCCATTAAAGGGAGTTGTAAGGGAGGCAATCCCTCGAACGTTCGTAGGGAGCAAAAAATGTAGCGATCGTGGGCCGGAAGTGAGTTTCAGCGGAATCAGGGCGAGAGACTAATAGACAGTGTGTGTTGAGAGATCTTGCTCCTAGTGTCAAAAATCCGTTAGCTTCACACCTGTGTTTGGTAGCTGTCGCGCAAAACAAAACCCTGTAGGTAACCATAACACTGTATTAAAATTAAAAATTTCCCCTCTTAATTCAAGGCTGCTTCGTCGTATTTTTAAAAAGCCACGACAGTAAACACCTCTCTGGCTGAGGATACATTTATATATAGTTTTATGTTCAATTTGAGAGTTGCCTGGGGATTCTTAGGCAATTCGGTGTGTACCATCAGTTAAAATTATTCTGTAAACCAAATGCCCTGATTCTTAAACTTATTTTACTTGGAGGTATATAATACTGTAAAGCCTTTCGATGTCAGAAGATTTGCATGTAAGAGGTAGTAGGCTGGAACACAACACTGCTTCCTTAAAGTCAAAGCAAAACAATAGAACTGGACAGCAGAGGTTTAATCGTGTCACTCCTGATCCCAACCCACTTTTCCTTGGGAGGCCAGTTAGGCTGGAACCGAGGGGATTTACTTCCAGGGAATGCGCTTGGAGACGGGCACGTCTATGTAAACCAGCTGTCCGACAGGCTGCAGTCCTCCGCGTTGCCGCTGAACTTGCCAGTAAATAAGTTCCACGGAGAGGAATGGTGCCCCATTGGGCCCAGCAAGGCTTCCTTCCCTAAGGTGGGAAGGGGGTCCTTTGCATCTGGCTGGAGAGCGCTCACGTCGAGGTTATTGCCGTTAGTGTGACCTGAGCTCCCCAGGTAAAGGAGGCAAGAGGAAGTCTTTGCGCCAACCCCCGAATTTCCAGTCCCTTTCAGAACAGGCGAGATGAAGTCCTCTCTCTCCCGCCCTCTTGCCCAGTCCCTCGTTACATCTTCACGCGCTCCTGTTCTTTGCAAACGTGACGTTTTGCTGCGGGAGTGACGTGTTGGCTCCTCAGAAGGCCAGCCGTGGCTGCGGGGCAGAGAGGGCGTCTAGGCCACGCTCTTTCTGCCACCCAGAGCGCACCGGGCCCAGGCCTGCTGCAACAGAGGCGCTGTCTTTTCCTCTGGGTGATTCCTTTCTTATCGATTTCTATCCCGAGGGAGGAATCTTCCCCCAAACGGACCGAACTTGAGGCTTGGTGGCTTTTATCAATACTATATTGGAAAGGCGATGGGTTATAAGAATATCGTCTTGTGCCATTTGTTTTTGTTTTTTAAGCACAGCCCACAAAAGGCAGCATTTAACCTGCTTTGGCCAAAGGTCATCCCGATTATGTCGCCCGAATCATTTCTAATGGTTACCTGGTCACAGGAAAGCTGGGTTCATATCGTGTGTGTGTCGGTTCCCACATTCCTAAAGCCTCTCAGTTGGGGACTATGGATTCTAATATCCTTTGGATTTATTTTAAAGCGCGCGTAACGGAGCGAAACAAACATGACGTTTTCCTGGTGCTCAGTAGCTATTAGGGGGGGTCCCCCATGTCTTTAAAAAGCGTGTTTCCGATCCCCTTCCGCCATGTCTAGACTGCAAAATGAGGCCCCGATCCCCTCCCGGTGAAGGCGACTGGCCAGGAATAGTGGACACGTCTCAGAGCCTTTCTCATCTGAAAGTGGCCATTTCCTCTTTACACTGGTTTCGCGTAAAATCTTTGCTACTCTTGGCTTGCGTGGGGTATATGGATCTTTAACTTTCCTCAGGAGGCTTGTCAGTTCAGAAAACCTAGGCCACACTTCCTAGCCGCGACCACATATTGCCACCGAGGTATGATCCGGCAGTCTTCAAAAATAAGATGATTAAGTTTGTATGCGTGGAGAGACGGGAGATGCCCCTTACAAGGGGCAGTTAGCAACCTTAGCTGGAGAAAATGTGAGTCACACAAGGTCTCTCTAAGGACCATCACCTGTTCTGCGCCCAAATAAATAGAGAATTTTCTCGCTGCAACAGGAGAAATGCAAGGAGAGAAAAAATCTACCCTGACTGCGCAGCAGTCAATTACGTTTGTGATCAGAGGAAGCTCTCCGTGCGCTCCGAAAATTTACTAACGAATATTTCACTCAACCCCCCAAATGTGTCATCTGAGCATATGGGACGATGCCAACTTTTGCTTGCCTTTTTTGGGGGTGCTCACAGGGCGACCGTCCTTCGCCTTGGCTGGGGAAACTATGTGCCCAATTCTCCCGCCTCGAGGGCTTTAAGGAGGAAATTAAGGAGGCTTCTATGATGCGCAACTTTGCTGTATTCGTTTCCTCTTCCCTATCCCCATCCCCCCCCCCCGCAGGGATCTATGAGTGCAAAGACAAGCGGGAAGAGGTGAAATCCGAAGACGAGGACGGCCAGACCAAGCTGAAGCAGAGGAGGAGTCGAACCAATTTCACACTGGAGCAGCTGAACGAGCTGGAGAGGCTCTTCGACGAGACGCACTATCCGGACGCCTTTATGAGGGAGGAGCTGAGCCAGAGGCTGGGGCTGTCGGAAGCCAGGGTTCAGGTAAGGCAGCCTTAGAAGAAGACCAGAGTCCTCCTCCTGCTGGCCTTGTTTCGGATCTCTGTCTACCCCATTGAAATCCCCTCCTTTTTGTCACGCGCAGCACCCAGACACGTGTGACGGAGGGAGGGGGCCAGCAGCCATGGGGGGAAATTCCAGCCACTGGCGCTGCTCTCGATTTCTCGCCCCTTTAGAATCTTCAGCAGACATGGAGCGTTCGAAACATCCCCGAGTGCCGCTCGCTAACCAATCAGAGGCCTGATTAGTAGCCCCAGCCAGGAAGGAAAAACCTTTCCCTTTTCCCTTGAGGTTCTACTGCTCCTTTTTTATTTTTATTTTTAACAGGGAGAGGGTGGGAGCAACTTCGGAGAACAATTGGTGTAGATCAAGCTAGGCTGGTTGGGTGCCCTGGGACTGGATTATCCAGAGCCGGGAGTGGGGCGGCGGTGTTGGTGGGGGAAACGTGCCTCTATTTGACTTGCATAACAAGGGTATGAATTCATGGTGCCCCATCTGCTCCGTTTGTCGACCCCCTGGAAAACAGAACGTCTCCCAATCCTCGAGGAGATGTTTGGGTTGTGGGGCCTGCCTGCGGGTCATGCGGCCAAGGCATATGCTCTAGTCTATACAAGAACAGATTGTTGCCTTTAAAAATGCATTTATTTTTTATTTTAAAAAAGGCCTTTAGCCTTGCTCACTAAAGAGAGGGGGGGCTGGAAAAGAAGCAAACAAGAAAATAGATATAATTTAAAAAGGATGATGCAGGATGTGGCGATTGTCGCAGCATCGAACCCCCTCAAACAGAGGTTGTGCTAAAAGGAGGGAAGAAGGGGGTTGGACTAGATGATCCTTGAGGTCCCTTCCAACTCTACAATTCTATGATTCCATGGAAGAGATCAGTCTGTAGCATGGCTTTGGGGTCAAAGGCATGTGGGGAAGACTGAACTCCAGCTGAGCCTTTATTCTGGCTGAACTCCCACAGCACCAAAAAACTATTTTAATGAACCACGCTTCCAGTTCCCCCAGTGTTTTTCCTTGGAGGGAGAGTCACACGAGGAAAGGGGAATCTCAGTCTAAATGCTTTAAGTCAGGGGTGGCTCGCCAGATGTTGACCCCGCCAGATGTTGCTGGACCAAATTTCCCATAATCCCTGACCACTTCCCAGGCTGGCTGGGACTTTGGGGGGGTTAGAGCCCCACGACTCTAACAGAAGAGTTAGCCACCCCTACTTTTAGTATGAACGCCCCACTAATATTAGTGGGGTTGACTTCCACGTCCAGCGTTGAGCAGCATTTTTGTGCGCCTAGAAGGCCTGCGTGTAATTCCTCTTTCCAGGGCAGGTCTGCCATTTAACTTTTAAAACGTTTCTTTGTAGGCTGTTTCCTCCTGAAACAGCTGGGAAAACTAGGCTCCTGAACAGTTCGGGTTTTAAATAAATACAACAATAAATGAAATATTCCCCAGGAACGGAATAGCGCTTACTGGTGTGCTCTTCTTGGAAAGGAGAGCTTACGAGGGGGAATACTGAGAGGGGGAGGGAGAGAGAAGTCGTGGCTCCCACCCCCCGCGCCGAAGATTGATCTAACCGCCCAAGATAAATGAATGAAAAGATTAAACTTTGGCTGAAGGGGACATCAACTTTTATGTCATCTTCCCAGCTTCTTCTAGGCGAGCCGGTATAAAATCTTGCCAGAGCCTTGATGTAGCGTTTCTATAAAAATAAATTACTCGTAGTGTTTCTATAAAAATAAATTACTTGTAATTGAATTCCGCACTCTTTCTTTCAAGTAGTTTATTACCGGAGTAGCGCGGCACCTTAACAGGATATTCATAGTTACAGGAAAATTGGCGTTCCAAGTGCTTGCAGGTTTCATGAAATATTCCACCGTCTCACCTCCCCCTCCCCAGCAACTTTTTCTTCTCTCTCTCTCTCTCTCTCTCTCTCTCTCTCTCTCTCTCTCTCTCTCTCTCTCTCTCTCATATTTCTGAAGGGGGAAAACATCCTTCAGTCTCTCCCCACCCCTCAAAAATAAAGTCCAGAGAAAGCCGTTTTAGAGAGAACCCTTAATTAAAACATAATCAGGATTCGATCGGCTAAAAAGGACTCGGTCGGCATCTTATTAAAGGAGGAAGAGAAAAAGAAGGAGACCGAAGGGCGAAAGCAACAACAACCCAAAGATATTTTAATACTCTTCGAATTGCCTCCTAATCCCCGTCTGTAGCGCCTGTCCCTTGTTGTTAAAGGATCTAGTTTCAATTTAGTGTGGAAATGTGCTGTAAATAAATTGGAGCTCCTACGGTAGCTACTTCTTATTAACCTTTTATTTTTAGTGTTGTACCGGCAACTCATATCGCCCAGCTGTCAGGGTTATAATTGAAAGTTATGAGACCATAGTGAGGAGCAGGCAGTAATTCAATTACGAGCAAATATCTTCGGGTTTTTATGGCGCAAGGCTAAATTAAATGTCATTATTCACTGTCTCTAATGGAAATCAAAAGGAAATCAGATTAGAGCATTTGTGAAAGAAATCACTGAGTGATCCTTAATGAAGAAATAACTGTCTAAAACACTGTCCTGCGCTTTACTTAGCATATTCATGACTACTTGGAATTGATCGGGAATCACACCCGGGCTGATTTATGATGGCTGCGCGCGCGGGCTAATTCATCACTTTTATTCCTCATCACTTTCGCCTTTTTCCAAAGCAAAAAAATAAAAAAATGGGAAGGGACGCGTTTCCTTGCCCAGCTGGGCACAGCGAGTCTTTTTAAGAAGTGCATTTCAGACGCCACTGGTACGAGCCGGCAGCGTTTAACGCGGATTAGTCCCCCACATCACACGCCTCTCGCACGCTGCTCCTGACCGGGTGGCTAAAGCTGGGTAAAAGGACATTTTTGCCCCAGAATTTGCCACATATCTGCACCCGATGTGTGATTAAAAAATAAAAATAAAGTCTGCCTCCTTTAACAGGATAACAGACGACCAAACGACCCTTGGGGGTGGGGAAGGAACTCTCCCCGGAATTGGTATAAATTATATTATGACGAGTGGCGTAGAGATCGGAATTAGCACAGAGGCAGGTCATGGGAGTCATTCCAAAATCATTAATGCTGGATAAAGAGCTACACACACACACGGATTGAGAGAGAGAGAGAGAGAGAGAGAGAGAGAGAGAGAAGAGGATATGGAATGAAGAATAAATAACATGAGGGGCATATTCATTTTTACTCATTGGTTAGTTATCTGTCAATACAGTACAGCCACCCTCTGTCCTCAGACAGGATAGCTGAAGGTTTTCTGTTTACAACTTTTAAATGCACATTTCCTTCCCCGGCTTAATTAAGCAGGATTATTATTATTATTATTATTATTATTATTATTATTATTATTATTGACATACCATAAAAAGATCCCCATTCTCAAGGTTTATATGAATGGTAGGTGGTATATTAAGAAACTAATATTTTCGTTTCAAGTGGGGCTTTCACAATGCTAACGGTCGGAACAAAACCTAGCTAGAACCCAAATATTTCGGCTGAATTTGACTAAAGCTGAAATTTCTCAGCACACCGGAGTTTCGCTGAAAGCAACGGCCCTTTCTCCCAAGGGAGGCGGAGAGATGGCGGGGGTTGATACTCCAAACGTTAGTCCGCTTGAAGCGGCCAAGTTTCCAGAGGTGTTCGAAAGAGTCTTAGAACTGTAAAATTGGAAGGGATCGCAAGGGTCATCTATTCTAGTCCAACTCCCTGCAGTGCAGGAATCGTGTGCCCACCGTGGGGCTTGACTGCAGCACCCTGAGATTAAGAGTCTCACGACTGAGCTAAGAATGCCCACAGCACCTGGTATCCCTAGGCAGTGGTCTCCCATACAAGCACTAACCAGGCCTGACCCTGCTTAGCTTCGGAGATCCCACGAGACTGGGCGTGTTGAGGGTCGTACGGCCGTCTATCTATTCCCAAAGGCTGTGCTGCGTGTTGCGCTCTTCACAGAACCAGGAAATCCAAGGGAGCCAGAGATCAGGACATTAAAAGGGAAAGGGGACATTTCCACTGGTAAAGAAAGCTCCCTTTCAAAAAGTTCAGGGATCGCTCAGAAATTGAGCAAACTCCCCCCTCCCGTTCCCCCATCTTTTAATTCGAGACATCACCTAATAGAGACCCGGATCAGGGAGGGGGCGGCGACGCCACTAGCGCACGTGTGAAGGCGGCCAATTCCTGTTGAAGATACCCATTCCAGTACCCCTGGATAATTAATGTCTTTGGAAGCCTTTCTTTGCACTAATTACTCCGTTGTAAATGGCCATCATTAAGGCAATTGAAGAAAGCTCGGAGGCGAAATGTGATGTAGGAAGTGCAGTTAGTATTAATTAACCGTATGATCAACTTGGCAAGCTGAGGAACTTGGAGGGGGGGGCGGGGCGAATGGGAGCGATGTTTGCTTAACTCCCAGATTTGATCTGTCTCAGCAGACAGAGGCTGACTAAAGTTTGATTTAGTAAGAGGACGGGGGTGGAGACACTGAGCATTTGACGGTAGACGTAATCCTTTAAACATATTTGCAAAAAATCATCTTCTTCCCCTCTCATGGGAGAAGGCTCCCATGCTGTTTGGTACGCCAGAGAGATCTAAGGACACCCCCCCCCGCCTCAATTTATAATACACGGGAATTTCCGGAATTAGGGGAGGATTACTAGGATGGCAATTTTTTTTTTTTAAAAAAGAAAAAGAATAAAATCTGATAGCAGAATTAGAAATAATTCCTTCCACCCAAATTTGGAAAGTGTTTGATTGTCGCGTGGAAGGCAAGCCTATTTAAAAGTCAATCGTGGCTCTGAAAAAGGGATTTATGGTGGGATCCATACCCCAGTCAAAAGACAAATGGGAAGGGGTAATTGAAATCTGTTGGATTAACCCCCTTTGAATAATCCTTCTGGATAATTTGCGTGGAATTAATTGATTTCCCCATAAACGGAATTTGCATTCGAAGTTGACTTGACTTCCAAGGGAGGGTTTGGGTGTCGTGTCTGTGCAGGGCGGTCCTGAGCATCGTTTACTCGAAAGTAAGCTCGGCGGAATTCAACGAAATGCTGTGCCTTGCCTGTAACGAAGCAGGTTCATGCCACAAGATACTTTTTAATCTTCAAGGAAACTTTACTGGTTTCGCTACTTTTCTAGAATTGCTTTCTGTGAAGTTCTTCTAGGATCGCAACCTTAATCGCTGGCAGCCTCTTCTGTTGCATGGTTGCTCGGGAGTAAATCCCAAGTAAATGAAGAGTCCCTCCACTGAACCGTGATGGGACTTTCTTCCGAGCAATCAGTGTTTGGGTGTGGATCCATGGTTGGCCATTTTAGTGGGCAATTCCAAGGTCAGCATGGAAGCATATGACAAAGCCCTAATAAACCCTGGCAAAAATTCGGGAATAAAAGGGTTTAGCTGAAACTCACCCCGCCCGCCCCTCCTATTTTTCCTTAAATAGGGGGGGGGGGAGCGATGCCGTCGACATAGGGGGAAAACAGCTAAAACTGGTCCTTTATTTATATGCGTTCAAAATTAACCTCGAGGAAACGCCACTGCCTGGCACACAGGGGGAAAGGAAGCCACATTCAGGCAAATTGGAGGAACGCTGGACGTGAGAGAGCAAATTGTGTGTGGGGTGTGTGTGTGTGAGATGGATGTGAATTGTAAATCGGCACTTAGTACTGGGCACTTTTTGGGTGTGTGCGTGTGGCGATCTGTCACATTTATGTCTCATTGTTTAGTGTGTGAGCCGATAACCTCTTCCCCACGGGGAAATCTCCCTTAGCTGCCTGCCAGCCGAAACCTATACTTGTTCTCTCAGCAGTAAACCCCATTGACTTCCATGGGGAAGGTCAGTGTGGGCATTGGATTGCGGCTTGGCTCTCTGTTCCTCAACGCCATCTGCCTGTTTTCCTGATTTCGAATAGGAGATGCCAAAAAGAAGCTCTTTTTGCTTCCCTTCCCCGGATTAAAAGCTAGGCAAGCGGGCCGTCTTTGTTGCTGGACTAAACAGTTTCTTTCTTTGGATAGCCCCTGAGGCATTTTGTTCATCTGCTAGTTCGACATAATGATTTGCCCCCTTTTAATATTCCGCCTTTCCCGGTGAAAGGGAGCCCAAGGCGGCTGACAACATAAAAGCATTACAAACACACACACTTTTAGGGAAGAGAATACAGTAGTGCCCCTCCCATTTCAGGCCGTATTTGTTTGTTCTTCGGGAGTCCTCTCTATTTCTGGCCGAGTCCCTCAAGAGTGGCTGCTGTTCTAAATGTAAACCTTTAGATCGGAACATATTCTTTGGTTTAAAGAAGTGCGCGCGCGGACCTGGATCATTCGCGTTATATTTATGGGATACTGAACTACACGCATAGCTCTTCAAATACATTGACTTGTTTGCGGTCTAAGCCTTGAATATATCCTTGCAAAATTCCTCCCCTACTGGGGGGGGGGCAGGAATCCAAATTGTCCCTCCTCCTGACTGATATCCGAAGTGCTATAAACTGAGCAGTTGTGCAAGCTTTGTTGTCGCGCCGAGGCGCTCAATTTGTGCCCGGGCTGTCGCACTTTAGCCTGTAGGTGAGGGCTCATATGCTTGACCGGTTCTCCATACAGTATTAAAAACACGAGAAGAGCTTCATTTCCCCTGCACCAGTCTAGTGGTCTCTGGGAGCGGAACTTTGGGGATGTTTCATGGCTGTGTCTAGCGCCCCCACAGACCAATCCATGTATTGCCTCTTATACCTTCGAAGGGTTGCTGCCCTTGGGGCTCCGTTGCGCCACACTGACAGCCCCTTCCTCTGAATCCCTTGAGATGGAGGAAGCAAAGTCTCCTTTTGACCAGGACTTTAAAAAAAAGGAAAAAGAGAGAGTACGCATGCGCGGGGAGGAAGCGGCTACACCCCCACATCAACTTCGCGGTGCTTTGCGAATTTGGATTCGCAGCCTTAGGAGGGAGGTCGCTCCTGGCTTGACTGCTCCTCTTAAAAGCGCTTGTTTGCTTGACTTTGACATCAGCAATGCTTGGGAGGATCAAGATGCAAACTCTGCATTTTACAACAGGGGACGACTTTGTCCAAGCTGCGCATTGTTCCGTTGGTGGTTTTTTTTTTAAGCAGAAGTGCGAATGAGTCCCATTTCGATTCTTGTCCGATTCTCTGTTCGCACTCGGATCGCACCTGCTCTATTTGCACCTATAATTGTTGCAAGTGAAACTCGTCTCATCACTTGCAGCCCACATTTTCTGATCTTGTGGCTGCTTTATGCTTTGTAATAGTAATAAGAATAATACAGAAAGTCGCTGTTCTCAGGTCATTAGTTCAGTTTTTTTAAATAAAAAAAATACAATGCGTGTGTATGGGTGTGTGTGCAACAACAAAAACCTCTAAGAGGTTTACACAGTCCCCCTACCAGTGCAGACGTCAGGATTGCTTGTCATTCCAACAGCGGGAAAGGAAATGCTGCATTTATACCATTTTAGTGGTATAGCACAGGCTATATAGGACGGGAGGGGGAACGCTTTCCTATTTTCTTATTTCGAAACATCTCAGGCTGCAATCCTATACACGCTTACCCGACAGGAAGCGCCATTGAAGCCAACGGGATTTACTTCTGACACCTATAAGGATCACACTGTGAATCTCTTGAAACCAGCTTACCAATACCACGACCCTTGTCTTAAAAGGGCCTTTGATTAGTCCTGCTGTTTTGCGTGATGTATACTGTTACTTGTATGCCAAATAAATAAACAAGCATTTCTCAGAGAGAAAGCCACCAGATGAGCAGAGCAGAGGAAAGAGAAGTTTCAGTAGCGTGCATAGCAAAACTGCCACTTTGATTCTGGAAGAAGAAGAAGGGGGGTGGGGGAGGCGAAGTATAAGATATTCATCTTTCCTCTGCCTCTCTGAGACTTTGGAACACGGGCTGAGATAGCTTCTGTCCTCTCACATTCGGACTCCATATTTTCGTGTGTTCTGAATATCCTCAAAAGCTTGTCCTTCTGTGGGTAGGTAGGAACTTACCTGTTTCTATATTGCTGGTCCCGTGAAAATCAATAAGACGTATCAATCAAAATAAAACTCCTTTATTGTACGAGCAATCAAAATGACACAAAACAGGGAGCAAGCTTCGAGCCCAACAGGACTGAATATTAAGCAAGGGCGTGTGTGGGTAAGGCGGCGGGGGGAAATGTCTGTATTGGTCAAAAAAGTTCGTTTTTATAAGCAGGGGTGGCTGCTAGTCGCTTCAGAACTGATGGTGACAAACCTCTCCTCCCCTCATTTTCTTTGATCGCAGGTTTGGTTCCAGAACCGAAGAGCCAAATGCCGGAAACAGGAGAACCAGATGCATAAAGGTGAGTTCGAGCTGGAAAGTGCTTGGGTGGGCTGGAGGAGGGGAGGGGGTTGGCGAGCGCTATCCAGACCCCCGAGGTTCCTTCCTCACCAAGACACGTCTCTCTCTCTCTCTCCCCCCCCCCCGCTTTGCAGGTGTGATCTTGGGGACGGCCAGCCACTTAGACGCCTGCCGAGTGGCCCCTTACGTCAACATGGGCGCCCTGAGGATGCCTTTCCAGCAGGTAGCTCGTTTTGATTCCTTTTGACCCGTTTCTCTCCCTGTACGTCCGAGGCGAATCGAGGTTCGGGAGGGGAGGGGCTCTGTAGAAAAGGACACGCCTATTCCGTGCGGGCTGCCCGACCGAAGGGGGCGGTGCTTATACGCCTCTCGCGGGGCAGGAGGCGTGGCCGGAGCGCAGGTCCGTCAGGAAGCCACGCCCCTTGGCGTCCGGGCGTTTTTCAAGGCTGGGATGGGTCAGTGGCGAAGGAGTGCACTCTGCGCGCCCTCAGAGGCGCGCTTATCGACAAGCGCCCCCAGGTTTGGAACGAGGACTTGCTCACTGTGGCTTCCAAGTCTGGCTGCAATCCTGTTCACGCTCAATGTGGGAGTAAGCGCCATTGAAACCAGTAGGACTTATTTCTGAGTGAACACTGTGTAGGATAGTAATGTGGAGTGTTGCATCGTTTGGAAAAACAAAATTTCCAGCGACTTCTGCTCATCCTCTTGGAAAGATGAGTAGTTGATTTGCCTCAGCTACTGTTAGTAGAAACCAAACACGTTAATCTCTGTACTGAACCACTTCAATTTCTGCCTTTCAAGTAGTCTTTAAAGGCACAACAGTTCTTACCTGTGGCGGGAAAGATATTGAATGCAGAGGGGAAGAAAATAAATCCAGGCAGTGGCGTAGCGTGGGTTGTCAGCACCCGGGGTAAGGCAAGTAATTTGCACCCCCTAACCTGTGGATTTGTGCCCCCTAACTCATGGATTTGCACCCCCTAACCCTAACCCCCAGATGTTGTGCCCGGTGCGGCCGGCCCCCCCTGCACCCCCCACGCTACACCACTGAATCCAGGTAATTGTAGCTTCACTCCCCCAAATACCTAAATGTAGAATTCCATTATTTTTGTTCCTCTCTCCTAAGTAGTCATCCTAAAGCACACCTGCATTGCAGTCCTAGAAATGTTCACTCAGAAGTAAATTATGTTGCTTTTAATGGGGACATCATTCTTGGTAAGTGTATACAGGATCATAGCTTGACCTGTATTTTGCTTAAGGGACAGGTGGATCCACACCATACATTTAAAACACATTCAGCACACTTATTCCCCCTCCACACACCCCGAATCCTGGGAACTGTCGCTCATTCCTCACAGAGCCACAGTTCCCGGCACCCGTAGCAAGCTACTTTTCACTGAGACTGGGGAAAGCCATGTGCTACAAATGCGTGGTGTGGATTCAACATTCCTGTGAAGTAGGTTAGGCTGAGAAACTGCTCTTTGTTCAAAGCTAATCTTTATCAAAGCAACAAAGAAAATACTGTAGCGCAAGCATGTTTCAGGACTCACACAACGAAACCACCTCCCAAACTTGCATGGCCATGAAGAAGTTTGTTTCTCAGCCATCTTCTGATATGGGCAATAATAGAGACCTACCTTATTAGATTGATTTAAGTAATGAGTACTGAATGATGCATTCTCTGCCCTTAAATTCACTGTAAACCTGCTACTTGCAAGGGGATTTGAATGCAGGTCTTTAACCCTCCAGTCACTATGTCGCACTAGCACTGTATGGAATGCAAAAACCATGCTTTGCTCACTCTTTTTGCCCCATTAGTCTTCATAACTGGGAACTGAAAGTAGTCTCACACACAAGCCATAGGAAAAATTCAGTAAGGAGCAGAGATGCCTCAGCTCTCATCTATTTACAGCCTCCTATATAATTAAGCACCCTTGTGATTCTCGGGCTTCTGAAAAGGTCCCATTTATTTCAAACAGGGTTTCAGAAAAGTGGGGCCTAGGTAGTTGATTTCTTCTGCGGCAGCATTTATCTCTTGCAGAACTAAAGCAACGTCGCCCTTGGTGATTTCACACGCGAGGCTTAAATCAGGGTGGTCCAAGGAGAAGAAATCAACACACATTTGGTTTCTGTTTTGAATTAGATCCTGCGTTGTTAACAGATTTAAGGACACCAAGAGTTGTCAGCTTCTCACTCACGAATGCTTGTGCCGTTTAACAGGGGCTTGTTCCGCAGCAAAGCAGCAGTGGTGGTGACTGTTTCTCTCCATGTTGTGAAGCGCTTCATCTCTTAATTTGCTGTAGATCAAGCTGCTGCTAAAAAGGCACACGTAGAAGAGCCGGGTGGAAATTTGGCGATACTCTTAACAAAGAGAACTCGGGCTGCGGGGTTGTGGTGGTCATGTGTGAAAATTTCTCTTTAAGAGGTTGTAACTTTCTCTTTAAGAGGTTGTAACTTAAGGGATGCGGGTGGCACTGTGGGTTAAACCACAGAGCCTAGGGCTTGCCGATCAGAAGGTTGGCGGTTCAAATCCCTGCGACGGGGTGAGCTCCCATTGTTCGGTCCCTGCTTCTGCCAACCAAGCAGTTCAAAAGCACGCCAAAGTGCAAGTAGATAAATAGGTACCGCTCCGGCGGGAAGGTAAACGGCATTTCTGTGCGCTGCTCTGGTTCGCTGGAAGTGGCTTAGTCATGCTGGCCACATGACCCGGAAAGCTCCCTCGGCCAATAACGCAAGATGAGCGCTGCAACCCCAGAGTCGGCCATGACTGGACCCTAATGGTCAGGGGTCCCTTTACCTTTACTTTTAACCTCACATTGCCTCAAAGCTACTTGTGTGGACTTTATCTTTTTTGAAAGCCACCCAGAAATGCTGCCATTCAGTCTAGTGAATGTCTAGTGAATGTCTCCAATGCAAATGATAAGGGAAAAAAAAGTAACAACCCAAAAACACTTACTTAGCAAGGCAGGATGTGAGGGGTAGGCAGGCAGGTGGGTCCTTGTTTCAGCCCCCCCCCACGTGTCAGTGGGGCTTGGGTACTTCTCAGGCTGGAAATGTGTCAGAAACAACCTGTGTCAAAGAAAACTGGTCGATTCCCTGCAAAAGCACCCTAGCCACTGAGACACAGAGAAATAGAACTTGTTCCACTTTCTTTCCTTAAAAAACACAGGCAGGAGGAAGAAAATATTGGGGAGATGATTCTTTACCTTTCTTTGCCTCTCAATGGCTGCCCAAATATGTGAAACCTTTGCTACTTTGTCAATTTCACCTTCATTAGCTTGAGGGTGAAACTGACTAGAAAAACAGCTCCATTTATTGTCGAAGTTAGACGTGTTAAGGGGAGCTGTGGCCTGAATAAGATGGCCATAGTTTTTGATGGATTTCTCCCACCCAAGGACAAGGGAGGAAGAGGAGAAAATAAGCAAGCCTGCAGACAAGGCCACATGGCAGGAGGCTTGCAGATGAGTAGCCAGCTCAGGAAGATCTGAGGCCCTTCTCTTGACTTTTCTCTTCCCTCTCTTAAATGTATCTCACCCTTTTACATACAGAGATGTACAGGCAGTATTCTGTCCAGGCAATAAATGCCTCCACACTTCCGGGCAGTGGAAGTGGGAAGGCGTGGAGACTATTGACAAGCACTTGGTTCTTCTTGCTCAGTTTTATTCAAATGTTTGAATAGCCACCTACTCTCTCATACTGGTTGTCAAAGAGATTGAATTTAATCACACACACGTACAACAAATCTTTTCCACCTAAACCCTCTCAGACTTTGATAAGTGTCTAGTCCCCAGTCCCTTATGTTTCAGACGGCCACAAATAAATATGCTTTAAGATAGCCATAAGTGTCCCTGAACCTTTGTTAAGTATTCTTAGAAAGTGGTCAAATAATAAAGAGATGAAGCGGATGTGATTCTGTTCACAGACTGATCCTGTATCCCTGGCATGCCTTACATGTGGTGTAATGGTTAGAGTGTTGGAGTAGGACTTGGGAGATCAGCGTTCGAATCCCCACTCAGCTATGTAGCTCCCTGGGTGACTCGCCACCTTTTAGCCTCACCCTACCTCACAGGTTGCTGGGAGGATGAAATGGGGAGGAGGAGAACACTACCTTGAGATCCTTGGATGATAAAGCTAGTATATAAATGTAAATAATGATAATGATAATAGAATTGGATCAGGCTAGCAACAGAGCCAAATTTCCCCATTCCACCCCACCCTATACTTAAAAAAAAAATTCAACAGCTTCAAAGCTAAAAAGCTATACTAAGGAAAAATTATTTATAGCCATCTTAAAACAAATCTTACAAGGGGACTTATAAACCTTATAAACAAAGACCAGAGAAGTTATCTGGCACCTTGGGGCTATAACTCTGCATCAGATCTGGCAGCACGTGTTCCTGTTGAAAGTCCAGTAGTGTTTAGGACCAGTTCAAACTCACTTTTGCAGCTATTTAATTACACCGTCGCCTTTTTAATGTTATTATTGTTATTACTATTCAAAAGTCCTTTATTTGCTGGACGTGTGCCACAAGGACTTTAGCAGTAACTGCAGTAACTGCAAATGTGTGTGGCTGCACTTTCTCTCCTGCACACACTTGTGGGTATGGCTCTCCTTTTTTAGTTCCTTGGAGAAGGAAAAAATGTCTGTGTGACCTCCCAGGAAGCATTAATTTTGCTTGATAAAAAACACCATGGGGTAGGGCCTTACATTATAATATCAGGCCACAAGTGAGGATCTGAAACAAAATGTGCAGGTTTTACCAGAGTCTGTGGCTAAGGGGGTTGAAATATTAGAGTTAGCAGAAAAGATAGGTTCCCCTGCCATAACACAGGTCTTACTTCATGCCCACTTTTTATTTTTTTTAAAAACACCAGTCTGCATGCAAGCCAATGGAACACAAGGCTTTTCTTGCAAACGAGTGCTTGGTGTGGCCTAGGAGAAGGTTTGAGAAGGCCATTCATATAGTTCTACATCTGGCCTGATCTATAACAGTGGCCTACATTGCAGGGCTGCTGTAAGTTGCTCTTCCTTAGCACAGCCCTCCAATCTGCAACTGGGGAAAAAAAGTGAACTACATTGCAGGTTTGCTCTATCCTGCTGTCTCAGTTCTACCTGCAGTGTGGGGATATATATAAAAAAGCAATGCAGGGTTCTGCAAACTCAGCTTCTGCTGATCTCCAATGTGCAATAGGGGTCTAATACCGCTGAACAACACTGTGGGGTTGCTGCAAAGTGCCCAGAGCCTGATATGCAGTATTCAGGGTGCCCTAAGCTGTGGGTTAAACCACAGAGCCTAGGACTTGCTGATCAGAAGGTCGGTGGTTCGAATCCCCATGACGGGGTGAGCTCCCGTTGCTCGGTCCCTGCTCCTGCCAACCTAGCAGTTCGAAAGCACGTCAAAGTGCAAGTAGATAAATAGGTACCGCTCCGGCGGGAAGGTAAACGGCATTTCCGTGCGCTGCTCTGGTTCGCCCGAAGCGGCTTAGTCATGCTGGCCACATGACCTGGAAGCTGTCCGCCAGCTCCCTTGGCCAGTAAAGCGAGATGAGTGCCGCAACCCCAGAGTCGTTCGCGACTGGACCTAATGGTCAGGGGTCCCTTTACCTTTTTTACACTGCCATTAAGCCGTTCTCTCCCAGCCAAGGAGAATCTTGAATAGGTATCGCTATGTAGAGGAACCATGCTACAGAAAAGGAAAGAGTTTGTGTGTCTGGAAGATCCGGAAAAGGGGAACTCTGCAGTTCTAAGTTAATGGCAGTAAAATAATGAGTGGAATGTGGCAATTCAACAAGTTAAGGAACATTGGTAAAGGATTGATCACCATGTACAAAGTGTGGCACTGTTCAACAGTAGATTGAAATGCTGAGACATAAGAAGAAAGTGCTCATGGTTATTTGGGTCTGGACTTTAAGTGGTTTCTGATATGATATGCTGACAACAGAGTGAGAACATCTCTCTGTTGTTGCAGATGACAGTGGTTAGAAGCAAAAACAACACTGTGATATCCTGTCGACCTTATTGTGGTATTAGCTTACAGACCTTTTAACCACCTAGCCCAGTTTACCAGGAACCCACATCTGCCTGTTACGGAAGGCCATTCTATTCCTACAGGCTGCAGACCTATCCTGGTGTATGTCCTGTTGAAAACCCGGCCTATTTACAGATGCACAAAATGACACTCATTTGTTTACCCTCCTGGGAGCTCCTTTACTCATTGTCCCTTTTGCTTCTGTGTCCTTCTTTTGCTCCCTCAGGTCCAAGCTCAGCTGCAGCTGGAAGGCGTCACCCATGCCCACCCTCACCTCCACCCTCACCTGGCTGCACACGCCCCTTATCTGATGTTTCCCCCGCCCCCTTTTGGACTTCCCATTGCCTCCTTGGCAGATTCTGCCTCTGCGGCCGCAGTAGTAGCAGCGGCCGCGAAGAGCAACAGCAAGAATTCCAGCATCGCTGACTTGAGGCTCAAGGCTCGGAAACACGCTGAGGCCCTGGGGCTCTGACATTTCCTCCCCAGAAGCCATTTTGTTGCCAGGGATGGACAATAGTTTCTTTCCTCTATCCAGTCTCCGAGCTTGGCTGCGATAAGGACAACTGGTACCTTTTTAAAGGCCCACAAGTACTTGTAGGCAGGCTCAGCGCTGGCCTGTTCCTTCTTTCCTCCCTTTCTCATCCTCTCCTTTTATTTTGTTCAAAGACTTCAGCAACTTGTTCAGTTGATCTGAGGACTGAAGGACCTACTGGCCTATTTTCTGTTTTAAATTTTTATTTCAAAAAGCACTTAGTGCTAATGATTGCAGTTAAACTGTTCTTCAGCCACCAAATGCATAAATACTAGGTTTGAAATCAGTCTGGATCTCAGTTATAAGTGTCAGTTTTGGGGAAAAAATTTGAGAAAACTTTGGAGGAAAGTAGATTTTGGGGGGGGCGGGGAACAGAACCCTCCAATCACGTGGCATCCATGAATCTTGGGACAAATGGAAGTGGACCCTGGCCAAACTGAAGATGATCATGTCAGCCCAACACCATTTGCTGCTGCCAGTTTTGCAACGTCGTGCATGTGCCTAACTTTAAACAACGTTTGAAAATCGCCAAGTATACTGAAACAAAAATGAAACAGAAAAAAGGGAAAAAGCTTAACAACATCGTGGGGCTGGTCTCCATTAAGATGACATTTCTTCTTTGTTGCCAACAGTATTATTTCAATCTCATGAATCTCTTCCATCGCTATGGAGCTGCTGCTGCTGCAGAACTGGTTTGAATTTAAACGTGGAATTTCAGATCTGAGACAAGGCAGTGTTTTCTAAACAAAGCAGCAATAACACAATGGGGTGTCCAAATGACTACATCCTTCACAAGGAACAACAAGAACAACAACAACTGAGTGTGCGTGTGAGAAAGAGAGACACCCAAATTAGTTGGTGATCCAAATGACTGGAACAATGATGAACACATCTGTTTTACTGAGAACCACCTGAACATGCTGAAATGCTTGTACTATGTGAACAGGTTTACTTCACCGTTTTTATTTCCAGATGTCTGGATCTCTGCGGAAGGCCTGCTTGGTTTACAGGATCTAGAGGGGTTGATTCATCTGTCAAAGATGGACACAGTTTTTTTTAAAAAAGCATAATACTGATGCAGCGTTAATTTTAGTGAAATGCAATTAAGTGCAGTAAAGTGCAATACTGTAAATATTATAGATTAAAGGGGGGGGGGGAAATAGCCGCGCATTCTTTTTCTGTTAAAAACCAACTCTGCAGGAACTGTAACCTGGTCCTTTGTGTTCAGACCTGGGAATTGCCATTTGTTGCCAAAATGATAAAGTCTGGGCCTTCTACAGATTGGGAAAGAAATATGAATTGCATATATAAAAGAGAACCGCCATGATTATGAATCCAGTTCATGTGCCATATTTCTGGGAACTAAGCTCAAATGCCTGTATTAATTATTATAACTATAATTTTATTTTTATTTGGCAATTGTTTTAAAGTAAGGAAACAACAACCAAGTCAATGTCATGTAGAGGTGGACAAGTTCAGTGGGGTTTTTTGGGGGGGTGGGGTGGGGAAATTGAAGCCAATTTTATACACCAAATGCAAGCTCATTGGAGCTTATCAGCTAGTATGAGCTGCTACTACGACTCATAGAAATTGAGGAGAACTCCTTGAAATTATATTACCAAAGTGTCTAAGTTTATTATACCCACATTGCTCACTTACATGTAAATTCCTTTCAACCAATTTATTAACTGGTGCTTCTTCTGGAAACAAATACTGCTCTTGTCTACTTCTAAATCTGTTTTTGCATATGATATCCAAGTCTCATTGATGGAATCTTTGCATCTCAACAGCATAAAATCATTAAGTCTGTTCCATTGACCTTCCAGTGTATTTCTTTTTTGAAGCAACCCATTAATAGTTTGGGAGGTTTTTGTTGATATCCTCCCCCACCCCAGCAAAGTGTCCGTAGGACAGAATGTATTGTATTTCTTAAAAAGTCAATATTTTCATCTCTATCTCTCTCTCCCTCTCCCTCGCTCTCTCTTTTCTAACCAGCGTGCAATCTCGTTGTCAGGATGGTTCTCTTTTCTCAGTTTATTTATTCTTCGCAAAACAATTATATTTTGGACAAGTTTTCAAAGTTGAAACATTTTGCCCAACTTTCCTACCTCTTTGTGAAAGCCCCAGTACCTCTTTCTGTCAAGGGTATGGTGGAAACCTGAAATTAAAAATAGCTGCAGCAGCCCTGCACACCAATGTATATCTATCTATCTATCTATCTATCTATCTATCTATCTATCTATCTATCTATCACATCAGGCATAGGCAAACTCGGGCCTTTGGCTGTTTTGGGACTACAACTCCCATCATCCCTGACCACTGGTCCTGTTAGCTAGGGAGGATGGAAGTTGTAGTCCCAAAACACCTGGAGGAGTGAGTTTGCCTATGCTTGAATCACATGGAAGGAAGTGTGTTTATGTCAACACACTACAATCTGAACACTAGTTTTATAGAGGCTAACCTACAACTGTGAATTGTACTCTTGTAAAGCTTTAGTGAAAGCTCTCTGACATCTTGAGTTCCCTGAAAAAACTACAATTCCCAGGGTGCCTTGGAGAACAGTGATAATGGTTAAACTGGATTTATGTTGGTAGTGTGGATCTGGCCTCAAATGCGGGTAGCTCTATGCTACAGCCAAAGGGTGCAATCTGTGAGGGATGTGCTGTGTGGAAATCCCACAGAATGAAACCAATAGGAGGGAGGAACAACTGTGCTGTGTGCTCCTGAGCTAGGGAAAAACCAGCTAGAAAGTGGTTATGAAGCTGGAAAGGTAAAGGTAAAGGGACCATTAGGTCCAGTCGTGACCGACTCTGGGGTTGCGGCGCTCATCTCGCTTTATTGGCCAAGGAAGCCAGCGTACAGCTTCCGGGTCATGTGGCCAGCATGACTAAGCCACTTCTGGCGAACCAGAACAGCGCACGGAAATGCCATTTACCTTCCCGCCGGAGCGGTACCTATGTATCTACTTGCACTTTGACGTGCTTTCAAACTGCTAGGTGGGCAGGAGCAGTGACCGAGCAACGGGAGCTAGCTCCGTCGTGGGAATTCGAATCGCTGACCTTCTGATCGCAACCCGCGTCCCTCTACGAAGCTGTAGGTAACACCAAGTAGAGAATTTAAACATAATACTAATAACAGATCATCAAATATTTTAGCCTTCCCCAAACTGATGATCTCCAGCTGTTTTGGAATACAACTCCCATTAACCCCACCCATTGCTAATGCAGTATAACAAAAACTGCAAATCTTCCTCCTGTTTCTCATACAATTCCTGCACTTTGAATAAATAGATGGGAGAAGAGAACTGTTTGGGTCTAATTAACTAATATGTAGCCAGCACATTCCATTTTTAATTCACCATAAAGATGTACCAATGTGTGGTAGTGCCCAGTTTTGCTGGAAATTCACAATCGTCTGAGCTATTATGACTTGTCTCATGCGCAAAGTTGGATATGACAGATCTGTTCTGCTTGACTTGAAATCTGATCCCCCCCCCTCAACAAGACTAAATAAAGTCTATGTGATACAATGCTTATTTAAAACATACACTATCTATGACAGGGATACTTGTTTTCAGAAGGAGGCACCCATCTCTCACACCCTGAGCATGCCTTTTTCAGTAGAAATGCATTTGACCTTGATTTTATGTTTGATGGCCAGGAATGGGGAATTTGGGGGCCTCTGGATATTTCTGGACTACAGCTCCTTCCTTCCATCCCAGACCTGATCAAAGACGATGCTGTTTGGAATTTGGAATCCAACAGCATCTGGAGGGCAACAGGTTCCCCACCCTGCCATGGACTAACAGGGTGTTCAGATGGCCATATTTAATGGGACTCATTTGGCCTTTGAAAATGGGGCTCAGTGGGGAGATTTTTCAAAGCACAGAAGGCCCTAACGAAATTGGCGGGAGTAGCGTTGACCTGCCATTTTGTGCCTTTGAAATCTCTTAACAGCAGGGTTTCCCAAACTTGGGTCTCTCGCTGTTTTTGGACTACAATTCACACCATCCCTAGCTAGCAGGACCCATGGTCAGGGATGATGGGAGATGTAATCCAACAACAGATGGAGACCCAAGTTTGGGAAACCTGCTTTATAAATACGCCTGCATTTTAACAGGTGAAGTTTATTGTTGCCCTTGTTCCTAGTAGCTGCATCTCCTGATGCATCAATGAACTTACTATAACACAGTTTCTTTTCTATTTGGTAAACCTTATATTCTCTTACACTTGGGGATTTGTACTGTGACACACCCACCCACCCACCACAAACACACATTCCTGTACACTTTCCTGTACACTTTCTTTGTATTGAACATGGCTAGAGACAGTGTACTGCATTAAGTGTGAGGTTGTATTTATTATTAAAACTAGACTGGGCCAGTAGTAACCCTCTGTCCAGAAGATAAATGGTTGATTTACACGCCGATCATACACAATGAAACTTCGCATTATGGCCACAATCTGGTGCACACAAGTCCCATTGACCATAAATGACCTTATGTGCATATAACTTTGTACTGAACTCTCATTTTGTTTAGGAACAGACTGCAGAACTACTATTCTTACTCTTCAGAAAGGGCTGTTTCACATGAAATATTTTTTCAACTTGGAACTAACTTCAGTTGAGGAAAATAGATATATGCTATCATACATAATGTGGGTTATTTATGCTTATTTTGCCACAAGTGCACATACCACTTTCAAATCCATGTGCTTGTGATGCAATACACACTCTCACATCACCTCATATTCGGTGGTATATGTGTTGCCTCCTAACACAGAGAACATCTCAGTGTTGGAAAAAAATGGCACATCTCAAATGGCTCTTGGTTATTTCAACAGGTGGTCTGGAGAGATTTCTTTTTTCTTCCAGGGAAGAGGTAAATATCTTGTATCAACTGCCATAGATGCTGCTTAAGAAAGATGCACTTCTGAAGAATGAATGAGATAGAAAGGTCCATCTCAGTCTAAGAAGAAATAGTATTCAGAACAACATGGAATAATAATGGCAAATGCTGTCCTTACAAAGGCTGGAGAGAGATGGCATGTGAACACACACTCATCTGAGCACTGCCTCTACTCACAAGTTTTGCTTGATATACTTACGTTTCAAAAACATGTAAAACTTATATGATGCAGAAACAACTGGAACAAAAGAAATGAATGGATGGCCCCTCCCCATTCAGTTTTTATTTATTTTTGTCTGCTATCAGCCACTAAATGATGAATCTCGCATTTTGCAGATGACAGTTCTGGTTCAGATTTTCCTGTTTCATCAGATGGACCGTCAGAGTGACAATCAGTTTAAATTGATGAATGGTTCTGGCACTAAATAATCCTGCATACAGCCCCCTTTCAGAGTGACCATGCCTTTATAAGCAGGAATATATAATATACCTCTTGATTGTTAAGTGTCACCAAGAAAGGCGATATATCAGCCCTGATGGAAAGTGGAATGATTATCTGAGCTGTTGTAGGCCTGAGTCATATTATTGAAGAATTTTGCCTGATGTTTTTAGTTTTAGTTTTTATGAAATAGTTTTTATTTAGTTTTTATAAAATAGTTTTTATTTCTTTTTACTGTGTTGCAGAATTTCAGAGCTACTATGCTAGCCGTGATGGAATAGTTTGAATACTGACACATCCAGGAGTACGAAATCACAAATAATATGAATTTTGCTCATCTTCTTGGGCCTGTATCACCTCATAATTCATAAGAGGAAATTACTGTTTGAAAAGGCTCTCATGTCCAAAGTTTCTTCAACTTCAAAAGCTAACACAGTCTAATTTTATGATATATCAGCTTTCCCATACGCAATGAACCTTTTCATTGAGGGCACTTCTACATTGTAAGGTGGTTCAGGTCCATGGAAGGACTATACCACATGCTTCTCTCTATGCTTAAAGTAGCTTGGTGACAGAAATAATTAAAAGGTGGTCTTCAACTTAGCTCCAGGCAGAAGATGAAGAACACTGCTCTAGAACAGTGTTTCTCAAGCTTGGGTCCCCAGCTGTTGTTGGACTACAACTCCCATCATCCCTGACCACTAGTCTTGCTAGCTAGGGATGATGGGAGTTGTAGTCCAACAGCAGCTGGGGACCCAAGTTTAAGGAACAGTGCTTTAGAACCTAATGCTACTACAGTATGGTTTAGGTAGTTAAATTGTGAATGTTTTACTGACCAACCCATAGAGTGTGATAAGCTGTGCTTTGCTCTACTTCACCCACGCTGAGGAGAATAGGCTTGGACTCACCTAATTTATTTGGGGGTAATCTAGAAACATGCTGAAAACTCTTGCTTCTAGTTGACTCAGAATCAAGCCTGTTCAATCAGAATCCATTTACTTCAAGCATGAAGGTAACACCCTGGGAATCATGTTTAGGCATGGCCCTCCCTGCATAAGTAATTTTGTGACCCAGGTGAGATAGATCCAGGTCAGAGTTGGTGCAGGGCTAATAATGGGCCATAAAATGAGTTCCTGGACACCTTTTCTGTTGTTGTTTAGTCGTTTAGTCATGTCCGACTCTTCGTGACCCCATGGACCAGAGCACGCCAGGCACTTCTGTCTTCCCCTGCCTCCCGCAGTTTGGTCAGACTCATGTTTGTAGCTTCGAGAACACAGTCCAACCATCTCATCCTCTGTCGTCCCCTTCTCCTTGTGCCCTCCATCATTCCCAACATCAGGGTCTTTTCCAGGGAGTCTTCTCTTCTCATGAGGTGGCCAAAATATTGGAGCCTCAGCTTCAGGATCTGTCCTTCCAGTGAGCACTCAGGGCTGATTTCCTTAAGAATGGATGCGTTTGATCTTCTTGCAGTCCATGGGACTCTCAAGAGTCTCCTCCAGCACCACAATTCAAAAGGACACCTTTTCTAAGTGGCATCAAATGCTACAAACAACATTTGATGTAATGACTGTTATTGTGCACATTCCATTGTTGTGATCCCAGAGAAGTTTTCTTGCCCCAAACCAGAAGTCTGTTCAGTATTCTGCATGTGGGCAAGACATTGCCCAGGTTAGGATCCAAAAGAATGAATTGGCAACTGCACACGTACATCTTGGATGTAGATATTTTTTTCTCAATGAGCTGCAGAATTTCATGAAAAGTTGTTGATGTGAAATGGTTGTAGGCCGTGGTGCATGCATGCTGCTCTCTCCCTATGGTGTCTGGTGGATTACTGAATCAGGGCAACCAATGTACCAAATGTACATGAGCTCAGGCTACAACCATGATGGGTAAACCTTCAATATTCTTTGTAACTGGAACTAATTTAATTGGTTTAGTGCAGGCTGTTGAGATTTGAGGTTTTGTCATGAAAGCCTGCACTTTCTTAGTGACGCTATTTAGAAAGGATAATAGAGCAAAGTTATCTCATCATTATCCTTATGGGAAACAACAGCACAAACTAATCAGCTTATTTTAATGAAGGAAAATATAATTCTAGACGTGGAAGATTTACCACTTCTGATGAAATATGGATGAAACAGCCCAATCCATGTTTACTTGGAAGAAAGTCAAACTCTGTTCATTGAAACTTTTTCCCAGGCAGGTGTGAAAATAGAATCGCTGCCTAAAAGCCTTGCACATTCTTAATAAACACTTTCCAACTTAATTCTTTAAAAAATAACCTTTGAATTGCTAGATGTTTCCAATTACAGCTGCTTCCATTTCTGTAAATGTTATATTCTTTGTATTGTATTACCCTCTTAACATACCATGATTATAGATTATCATCAGGAATTCAAATGCCAAGTGGCAATGTGTTGACAGAGCTGGACCTCTGGTTGAATATATCAAAATAACGGATATCTTAAATATTGTGTAAAAAATCAGAGAGGTTTGAATAGAACCAATGATTCGAAGCAACTATTAGCTGGGTTTATGGAAGTCATGTAAGTGTATCTTTCTAAAAGCATAATTATTCAGTCAAAATGAGCTACTTTGTTTCATCGATTTGAGTTTAAGTATATGCTCAAGTATCTTATCAAATTTATGGGATTCAGCAGTGCTAAACTACAGCTGCCTTGAGTGCTAACTTCTTTTTTTTACTGTCTGTTTTGAATTAACCTGTCTGTAACATTATGCTGTGTTGGTAATCTGTCTCTTAAAAAGTTTTACCTCAAATATAAACCAATGATCCATGATATAACCATTGCTATGTGGTAGGGGATCCCTCAAACAGAGCCCATGCAGAATGGTCAGCTGTTTGCTATCTCTTTTCAGTACCCTTGCTGCTGAATTCAATGGGATACCTGCAGAAAGAAAGAGGACAGGGCAAATGACACCCTCTGTATCTGGGTATAGGCATATAAATTGATTAATAATAATAATATAGCAGTATATTTGCTATTGCATTGTTTGTCCAAAGTCACCCAAATAGTTAAGGTGGAGTTCAGAAGACTGAATAGTAAAACAATCTAGATGCATTTGATTGATGATATGTTGCATTTATCAATAATCGTCCAAGGAATGTAGAAAATATCAAGACTGAATTGGGAAATATTTATTGAACAGCAATATTTCCATGAATTACAATATGTGTGAATTACAGCACATGCAGGCTGATTTATTTGTTTCTTTGTTTTGATATAAGTGGATGCTTTATTTATTGTTTTATCTTTTAACATTCTAAATGTATAATATGTAAATTAATGGTGAGTGTATATTCATACCGCTTTTGCATTAAAAAATTTTTTTGGGAAGAAGTTGCTTTTGCTGAATTACAGGCAGTCGATATGATTTACAATATCCTTGCATTGTATTGATTCTGTATACACAGTCTGAATTTACAGACATTTCAGGGATTTCTGTAATAGAAGAAACAACCCTATCTAGAACCAACTGGTCTTAAATTATGTATTGTGGAATTAAAAAGAAAACAGACACCTTTTATAATTTTAGGTATGTCAGCATGCTCCTGCATAAATCCATCAGATACTCTGAGCTCCAGTTCCAGACTGTATTATGTCGAATCACATGCTATGAATGTACACCTTATAAAAGTGAGATATGAATAAACTTATAAATATTTGTAATCCCGTGTTAAAAAGACACTCAAAAAGAAGCGGTGCCAAAGGAAATATTTCATAATGGACTCTTTGCATTAAATAGACAGAGCAATTGTTTCTTATTTTTCATCTTTACATTTGTAAAAGCAAATAAGATGCAGCTTGTGATGCAGTATAGAATATATAACCTGCCATGACTCTGAGTAGCAGTTCCAATGGAGAAAATTAAACATTTAAGTGTGGCAGGATAGCTTAAATTATTGTCAACACCAATTAACATGTTGGATCCTTTTCAATTCCATGCTTAAAAAAGAAATCTAGTCTAGTGCTAGGGAAAAAAATACTTTTGTTTCCATTCTCCCTTTTTGCAACAAAACTTACTGGAGAGGAAAATGTTCTACACTTTGTTTACTGTATCTAAATCCTGTTGACTTCACTTCTTGTACTAAGGCTCTAATCAGACACAAACACACAACTCACATAGTATATCCCTCTGGTATAATCACATGACTACAGAGTGCATATGAATATTGGAACCACATGGAAAGAGTCTTTCTCATCCAGCACTAAAGTATAGTCACATAGCGCTATACTTGTTCCACTGGTGAAATGTTTTGCACTAGGTGGGATGTTGTTGCATAAGGAAATACAAAAGCAGCCCTCTGTTAATTTTCTTACTCAACATAGTATCATCTGTTGTACAATGAGCTTCCACTAGCGCAACTGTTGCACTGGATTCTGCAACTTAAAACTTGGAGAATGCTGGATACAGATTTATCTTTTTCCTTCCATGCAGGTGCCATGCTTATTTTTTTATTTTTTTTTGCCTCTGGCATATAAATATTCTTGCCGGCAGATTATTTATAAAAAAAATGCTTGTAAACTGCAATTTCATACAAAACACCAGACAACGTTATGCACACAATAAAAACACACACAAACATTTAAAATGGCTCACTTGCTCGTATTTAATTCTTGTCCCACATAAGCTGGGGATGAATGCAGGAATGCAGTCAACAACTCCTGTCCGGGCAACTCATTGCAGGAGATGGCAACAATGGGAGACAGTTTGTATTTCAGAGAAGTTTGGATGCCATGACTGAGATTCATGTCAAAGAATCCTTGATAAGTTTCCAAGGAATCTCAAAGCTGCTAAGAACACTGTTTGAAAATGGTGTGCCTTAGAATGGAATCATGTTATGTTTTGTATTAGCTTTGTGGGATGTGTTTTAATAAGTAGGAGAGGATATATTAATTGCAATTTATCTCCCCAGACCCCCATGTGTGGGGGCTGAACATACACGGAGCAGAGTTTAAAAGTCCCATCCTTAGCAGAAAAACAGAAAGCATATTGGAATAGGCCATGAAGCCTTCTTTTAATTACCGGTAAGTCCAGCTGTGAAGCAAGCTGGCGCCCCCTTTTCTTACTTTGCATAATAAATAATCAGACAACAAACTGAAAAGTAAGTTTAAAATATGGTTTACTTACTCATAGTCTTTGCATTGGTTCTCAGCTACAGCACCAGTAAAAACTATGCAGATAACTATATGTGCCTGGGCAGGAGCAGTGGAGGGCATGTCCTCCCCCATTGCTGGTCATAGGAAGAAAGGGGGAGGGTAGGAGCAGGATATACTTATTTGATTCTTCCCACTCAGGAGAGGAGGGGAAATGACATCACACAGAGCCCTCTCTACCCATTACATTTCTATGTCTTGAGTCTCTCTCTATCCGCAATACAACTCTGTGGTGATTAGCCCCTAAATTTACTAACTAGCAAGAATATGCATTGTTGGATTTGACTGCAATCTTCCACAAACTTTACCACCCTTTCTGGGAGTGGGAGAGAGTTGTTTACTCTCCCTATACGACCCTTTAGCTCTCCCAAATGTGTGCCCTTTCAAAAGAATCATATTTGGTTTTAAAATGTGTGTCAAATTGAAAGCATTGTATGAACTTGCCTGCCTCAGCAATCACATCTAACCTGGTCGAAATGTATCCCTTTGCTCTCTGTTGTTCTTCTGAAAACTCCAGAGGTTAACAACACAAATGAAAAGGTCAGGGATGGAGAAACCGTGGCGTGCCAGATGTTCTTTTGACTCCAACTTCCATTAGACCCAGCCAACATGGTCAGTATAAGAGATGATGGGAACTGCAGTCCAACGTCTTGAAAACTAGTTTCCCTATAGTTATTGAGGGTGCTTTTAACCAGAGAATGGGCTTGGAATCAAAGGAAGCTGCCTTATACACAGTTAGAAACCTGACCCGTTTAGTTTGAGATTGCCAACACTGACTAGCAGTGGGTATCGTATTATTCCAGGCAGTCTTTCCTGGTCTACCTGGAGAGTCAAGGAATAGAATCTGGGACCTTTTGCATGCAAAGTATATACCAAAGAGCTCCAGTTCTCCCAGTCTTAATAACTAATTAATAATTTGATTAGCATTTACAGCAGGGTTGGGACACATTATGGCCCTCCTGTTGTTATTGGACTACAACTCCCTTCATACCTGACCATTAGGCCTGCTGGCAGAGGCTGATGGGCTCCAACAACATCTTGAAGGCCACGGTTTCCCTACCACTGTTTTACAGTATTTGAAAGCAGGTGGTTTCCCGACCCTGCGAAATGTAACGAGAACCCTTTCTTTTGACTCAATAACATTTATGAATAATTCCTCATGCGAAGAACCTCAAACACACCTCCTGAATTAAGTGAAGCACGAAAGCAGCTTACAATCATGCGATCAGCAATACACACTCTTTGGCTTGAGAGAGAGAGAGCCGATTAAAGGTCCGCATTTGAAATCCCGAGTTAATAAATAAATGCTGATGAACTGATTAATGCTTCCAGTCTGTTGCAATGGATATAGCTCAGAGAATATTAACTACATTTAAGTCCCACTGAAATCCATTGGACTCCCATTCTTTTTAAAAGAATCACAGAATTGTAGATCCCAAGGGCCATCTAGTCCAATCCCTTACAATGCAGGAATCTCAGAAAAAGTATCCATGATGCTTTAAAAAAATAATAATCTAGACAGGTCACTACTTTCAGTGCAAATGACTTGACAAGCATTGAAATCCCATGCAGGTCTACTCAGAAGGAAGTCCTTCCAAGTTTGATGAGACTTATCCCAGATAACTGTGTATAAGATTACACCCTAAGGAGGAAAGTCTTAAATCCGTAGCTCCATGATTTTATATGGACTTTGGTGAGATTTTTCATTACTTGTTAGCTCTTGCATTTTATGTGATCTTTTACTCAAGATAAAGTTGACTCCTGGAAATCTAGTGGAAGTTTAGTGCTTCCCAAGTTTAGTAGGGAAACATGCCTGAAAAAAGTTGGGGAGTACCAATATAGCCAATGATGTTTGCTGTTGTGTCACGCCATGCTCACTGGTGTGAATGAAATTTAGTACAACATGGTGGGATATGGATCAAGTAGCCATGGTCTCATAATGCAACAAGTACTGGTGTGGAAAAGGAAGGCTGGAAATTGGGACAGAAGTACCAGCATTATAACCCGTAAAACTAATGCAATAAACCCCATGGCTGAATGCAGCCATGACAAAGAAGATCAGAACTCCTGATGTCTTCCTTTTTATTTCTTTAAGAGAAGTTCCTCAGTAACCCAATATGGATCAGGTATGGTGCTTGGGGTGAGGGCAAGGGTTTTAGCCATTTCCCCATGTTGCTTCTCCAGTTTAATTCCCCCAAGACTTCTATTTACTGTGAAGGTGAAGGAAAACAGAATATGGGTACCAGAAATGGATTGTGCCCTTGGTAAACATGGTCTTTAATGGATGATGAATAAAGAGCATGAGTTCAACTACAAATAATTCAATATACAATCCAGTTAAGAACAAGTATTTATCAATGATGTAAACTGAACATATGAGTGAAAAACTATATAGGACTGCAGCCTAAATGAACAACCACACAAACAAAGAAGTTTGATTAATAAAATCTAGCAATTTTCTATTAATCTTCATTTAATGTATGGAAAAGAGTAATTTCATTGATTTTAACGGGTAAAGCAAAAGCAAAATGCTGCTTAGGCTTTATTGTGTAAGAAAGTTTTTATCTGAAAAATGGCTTCACTTCTCTGTTGCTCTTTGAATTAAGCGTGCATTGTCAAATGTCACTTTCCTCTTTTGTTTCCTGAAGCTGTTCTGTTTTGAGGCTTTTTATCCCTGTGATTTCGTCTATGCATGGTTTCTGCTCTAGCTGAGAATTTATTTCCCATTCCAAAAACGTATGGGCTGACCCACTGCCATGAGCAATTTGGGGAGGTGTCTCTAGTTTTTCTTTGTAGATTTATTTATTTTTTTGAATTCAATTAAGTACAAATAAACACAATAACAGAATAGAGTTCTTATATGCTGTCAGTGGGGAAAAGCGGCATTGTTTTCTTTCTTGAAAAATTTCTCTCTTTGATTTGCTTGCCATTCATACAGGAGCTATAATAATAGACCACCACAGTTAAGGCCAAACAACTTTGACAGGTTTCTTTTTAAAGAACACAGGTTGCTTCTGAACAATAGAAAATGAGCAATGTGTGTGGGATGGCAAGGGGAGAAGAGGTGGGCAGGTGGGAATGAATTTCTGATTCCTATCGAAGACTGCTTCTTTAAAAGCAACAAGAACAACAACATTTATATATCTCTTAATGCCAAAACAGGCATTTAAGCAGCTTACAAGTATAAAAACCAAAGCACCCAAACAAAGCTTCCCCTGTCACCATTTTCCCATTAGGCTGGTGATTGGGAGTGGCCGCCAAGATAATATAACACTGGTCCTGAAAGACCTACATTGGCTCCCAGTATGTTTCCAAGCGCAATTCAAAGTGTTGGAGTTGACCTTTAAAGTCCTAAACGGCTTTGGCCCAGTATACCTGAAGGAGTGTCTCCACCCCCATCGTCCAGCCCGGACACAGAGGTCCAGCTCCAAGGGCCTTCTGCTGGTTCCCTCATTGCCAGAAGTGAGGTTACAGGGTACCAGGCAGAGGGCCTTCTTGATAGTGGCACCCACCCTGTGGAACACCCTCCCATCAGATGTCAAGGAAATAAACAACTATCTGACTTTTTGAAAACATCTGAAGGAAGCCCTGTTTAGGGAAGTTTTTAATGTTTGATGTTTTATCGTGTTTTTAATATTCTGTTGGGAGTTGCCCAGAGTGGCTGGGGAAACTCAGCCAGAAATTTAATAATAATAATAATAATAATAATAATAATAATAATAATAATAATAATATAATTTTCTCATGGCTGGATTCTGAGCCCTTCACATTTCCCCTTCAAATCCTCACCACTGCAGTCTGAGACAGAGGCTTGATCTGCTCTGTAACATCTATCTGTCTGTCTGTTGTTGTTAATTGGATTTCTTACACACCCTTTACCATAAGGTCCCAAAGTACCGTAGGTTTCATCAATATAAGCGTACAAGTTTGAAATCAGTTAAATCAGTCAGAAGAATAGGATGTGCCTTTATCGATATATCAGGTGTCAAGTTAAAGAGGTGTGGCTTCAGCATGTGATGAAAGCTATACACAGTGAGGCCATCAAGATCCCTGACTTTGGTGACACCTCTTACAAAGGCTGACCTGGCCCAGCAACGTAGTAGTAATTTACATTGTTAACTTCTGCTATGAAAAATGAGGAAGTGGGGCACAACATGACAAGCAATTTTACTGCATATGCTGTATCCCTTTACAGGGGATTTGTGCAAGACTTCCTTTGCAATAAATGGAGGTGTGGGCAACCTGTGTTACTCCAGATATTGATGGACTACAGCTCCCATAATCCACAACCCTGGGCCATGGTGGCTGGGGATGATGGAGGCTGGAGTTCAACACCACTTGGAGGACCACAGGAGGTTGATCTGTGTGTCTCTCATTGAGACCAATGGGACTCAATGCCTTATTAATTAATTAATTATTATTTTAATACCGCCGTTCATCCAAGGATCACAGGACTGTTTACAATATAAAAAACACAAAAATGCACTTCCAGGGCAGCCACTGGCCAAGCAAGCCGACTTTCCCAACTCTCTCAAGAGGGTAACTCCATGAGGAAATTTAATGGGGACTGTGAAGGCCAATTGTCCATGCCACACCTCTATTGCTTTAGAAGAAATGATGAATATCACCAGTCACTAATGACTCATTATGATCATTTGGAAGTAGTGATTATCCCAGAGACATTAATGCCAAGTGATACATTGCTTACACTTTCACAACCATATCTAGTGGCCTCACGTCCTCTAAGATTACTACGAAACCCAATGCCTTCATTCTGTTAACACTGTCAGGGGTTGAAAGGATGAGTGCTCTTTGGTTATTTGTATATAAGTAAAGGGTTGACAGAGAAATAAAGTTTATTTCAGAAACTCACTGTAACTATGGCAACCCACCCGTGTTGTATTTTAAATAACAAACATATGCATACTACAAATTTCGCAAATCCTTTTTCTAACGCCATTTGCCTTTTTGTCAGTGAAGAACAGCACAAGGCTAAATCTCATATGAGAATCAGCTTATCTCTTAGATTAGCACCAATACTTAAAAAACGTGAGTATTCCCATCCAACAACACCATGACAAAGTTTGTTCTCAGTGATCACAAAGTCTTATTTCCAAAGTGATTTAAAAGAAAGAAAGGCTGGGGGGGGGGAAGTGATGCTCTCCCCCCATTTCATGTCCAGTTGCTTCCAGATGACCTGTTTATTGGGCATTCAACATGATTTGATTACAAGGATGACATTGGCTATTTAAATGCACGTTCATTCTGATTTTTTATTTTTTATTGCAGGGATCTTAGGAGATATTCTCCCATCACATTCCTTAGCACAAAATGTCCAGTCTTTGCTGGAAGGGTAAGCAGGTTTCTCGAGCGAGAGCTTCAGACTGTTTTAACTGCAGAACCTGAATTTTCAGGAATGTGATTGAATCCTACTTGAAAATAGCGACAGTCTGAAAGGGCCCACAGTCTGTCTCTCTTTTGCGGTCTGAAATCCATTCAGTCTGTTGTCAAAAAACCCAAAAAACCCTAAAAGACTTCCAAGTAAACATTCAGAATGGGAAATGGGAAACAGGTGGAATGGACGATAATTTAAATAAATGCTTACAAAAATCCTAAACATTTTTGTTGGGAGATAACTAGTCGGGAGGGGGGGGGGAATCATGTTAACACTAAGAGCAACTGCTTTATTTAGGAATGCTTTATTCCTATCATTTAAAGTTTCTTTTTCTATATATAACATGAGCAGATGTCCCTGGCTGTCCTTCCACATTCAGATTCTATCTGCCTCGTGTTGTGATTTTTCTTCCCCTTCTGCGTGAGGGGCAATGATTTGTTTCTAAAACCGGAGTATGAAACATGATCAAGAGGCTCCCAGGTTTGTTTAGGTTATGGAGAACCTAAGATGTGTACTAATGAACTTGATACTGACTAATGAATATGGAAGCCTTAATGCAGCAAGGTGTTGAAACAGAGCAAATGGCATGAGTGAAACGACAGCCTTTGAACACTAATTGAAACGGCAAAGCATAAAGAGGTGATATCATTGCCACTCTAGGCTTTTAGGAGAAAACGAACACCAGTCTAGAGGGTCCACCTGACGCCTGTGAATCACTTAAGCATATTTAGTGGGGCTTAAGTGGGACTAAAGGGATCCAAATGGCTGTTGTAGGAGTCCGAATGTGGGCGAAATTAACTCGTAGAGAATTATGCAATGTAACATTTATGCACTGATATGAATGGTTGATGCGGCGGCGGTGGCGGTAAGCCAAGCGTTTGATCTCCAGCATCTTTCCAAAGCCAACTTCCCCCAGTGCTAAAGCTCAAATCAAGAGAGGGGCTCAGTGTCTGGAGGAAAAAACCAACAAGCTGCTATGTAGAAATGGTCTAACGAGGCTATTGGAAGCTGTTAAGCCGCGTCCCAGAAGTATGGAACAATTAAGGTAAATATTTCTAGTCCGTCAAAACAGAAAAGGTAATTGAAAATTTGCAAGAGGTCATACTTTCACATATGAAATACTTTTCCAAAAACAAGAAAACGTAGACGTTGAGGAGATGACATATTTCGGTATAGAGGGGCGTCAATCATGCATATATATATTTGGCTGGTTCTCTTTCCTTTGGTTTGTGTTGTGTTTTCTGGGTTTTCACCCACAAGTCACGGCCCAAGAATTATCAGAAACAATCCATAACTCGTCCCAGGTGGATTTGAGTTCTGCTTGCAGGTTTTGTTCTAAGAACATCAGTACCTTATCGGTAATGTGTTTCTAGTGCTGTACACTGTCCTGAGATCTTTTGATGAAGGGTGGTATATAAATTGAAATAATAATAACTAATAATAATAATAATGCCTTTGGGTTGAAGAAAGTTCACCACCCCTTACTTAAAAGGGTCAGGTAGTAGACCTTTCTTTCTGCTGGAGAGAAACAATGGGCTAAATGGCCAAGCATGTAAGGCCACTTCCTAGGCTCCTAGGATTCGACTCCAGGTTTTCTATGTTTGCAAGTGCTCAACTGTAATTGATGACTAAATTAATCATATTAATCCATTTAATCAATTAACCGATTATTCCATTCGAGCCAGGCACTGCTAATTGACTGGAAAAATCTATTGCTAGCCAAATATGTAGGCTCAGGGGAAGAAGAGGAAGGCCACACATGTTAAGCTTGTGGCGCCCCTCGGAATGTCTCATCCAGAGATTATTATCTTTTCTTTTTGAGGTAGGGTTATAAATATACTTTAAACACAGTGTTTAAAATGGTAAACAGATAAAATTCTACACTCAGATCTACAGCCTATCCCTCAGCTCCAACGGACTGTGGAATTGCATGTGGAATCTCCCATTGATGTGTGAATCTGAGAGGAGAATTTTGCCTTAGGGCTCAGTTTTCCTCTAAGATTGACATATGTATATAATCAAAAAAATTGAATAATTGAGGCTTCTGTGGCACTATCAGCATGCAAAGTTCTTTCTTTCTTTCGTCATTTTTTTTTTGTCTTCCCCGCCCTCTGGAAAAGGTTGGTCCAATGTTTTATGCTAATGCGGCATTCTTTCCAACCAAATTGGTATGTTTTATATAAAAACATTGTCCTATTCACAGCCCAATAATTTATGCCATCAAATATATGCATAATATAAGTAGCAACCCCCCCCCTCTCTGAATGTATGTGTGCATGTGTAATATTCAAATCTTTTGCTTATACATACATAGCATTTTAAATCTCCTCAAAATCTACCCTCCTTCCTATATAACAGCTTTTCAAAAATATCTCATTTCAAAACATTTGGCTAATTGGAAGTTGTCTGGCTGTACGTCATTTTCATAATAATATCAAAGATCAAAATGCAAACTCATTTGTATCACTCCTCAGAGGATTTCAGACCTATATAGAAGTGACAAAGTGAGTGGACTGCAATGAGTCATAAGAAGTTTACCCTCCCAGCTGTAACTGCTCTCATTTTGATGTAGCATTTTCTTGAGCCTTTTGAATTACACTGTACAGAGTCTTAGGACTGGACACTAAACCAAACTCATTAACCTCTTTAGTCTTCCACAGAGCAAGATCTGAATCCCCGTCTTCCCTCTTTGAATATACATTTCTAAAACAGGTCCTGGCCTTGCTTCTCTTTCTCCTTGCTCTCACTGCCTATTCACCACCCCTTTCTGAACTTGTAAGCACTAAAAAGAGTTAGGCGATAGAACAAGCACCCTTCACTTAGTTACCTTGTGCTCTCTCTCAAGTTTGTGGCGCAGACTGAGCCCAAATGGAGAGGACAAGTGAACAGGGAGCCACTGGTGTAATGTGTTGCCCTGGGCACAGACTTGTCAGAGGCGCAAAATTTAAACACCTGGTTCTGCCTTAATACAGCTGCATGCTTCTGTCACTGGGCTCCCTTGAAAACTGCTTCTCCATGCAAACCAGGAAGTGACCTCTCCAGACAGCAGAGCGACTCGTCTTTTCTTATTTTTGTGGCTGCGATCTCCTGGGGTGACATGGAGACCGTTAGGCAGCTGAATGCACATGTGTACTCCATCCATTTCACCCCTGCCTCCTACCTCTCCACGTGGCCCCGGACACTGGCAACCTCTGCTACGCCACTGCAGGGAGCAGCAACACTGGCAGGAAGGATTCATAGGAAGAATCCTGTTGCATCAGGCCAAAGGCCTGTCAAATCAAATACCATGTTCTCAAAGTGCCCCATCATTCAATTTCATTGGATAACCCCAAGTTCTCATATTATGAGAGAGCTGGAGAGGGAAATCTTCCTATCTACCTTCACCACAGCATGCACCATTTTATACACCTTTACTCACATTTCCTCTAAACTAAAAGCCACAAATGTTGTGACTGTGCCTCATGGGGAAGTTGCTCCAACCCTCAGAACATTTTGTCCCCTTTTTGGAAACCTTTTCCTGTGCCACAATATTCTTTTTGGGGTAAGGCAAGCAGAACTGTACACAGTATTCTGAATGATGTGGCATCATCGATTTGTATGATGGCATTATAATATTAGCAGTTTTATTTTCAACCCCTTTCTGAATAATCTCTAATTATTCAACTTATTATTGTTGTATTTTTACTCTCAAGGAGAGTGCTTGTGGGATTTTCTGTCTGAGGCACCAAAATAACTCAAGAGCCCTGGGTACTGTGCATCTTGGCTGGGGGTGGGTTTTTGTTGTCATTTTCTGTTCCACCTCAGGCAATGAAATGTCTTGAGCCAGTCCTGACACAAGACTGGCGTTAGCAAATTCCACAGTGAACACACTTTATTATATTGGCAGGACCAAAATTAATCTCAGTGATAGAAACACATTGAAGTGCAAGTCCTGAGCTGTAGAGCAACAAAAGTTGGGCCAAATCCCCTCTTGAGGCTCAAAAAATAATCTTCCATTCCAAAACAACGTATGAACGGCAGCTCATCATGTAGCAGGTATTCCAACATATATTTTCATTAAAACTTCATAAACCGAAGACACAGAGCTGGAAAGGTTTAAATCAGCCAGGGATAGCAAAGGAGATCCAACTTTCCAATTGTGTAAAGTTCCTTCAGGTCAGATGCAAAGTAGGTCATTGATTTGACAATCTTAGAACACTTTATCATTAAATTGACTAGTTAAGAGTTAGGGCTGCTTTTAATAATACTTTCAGTGCACTCTAATAGATATCCAAGTTCAAAACATGCGTGTCTACATCATGAATGGCACACACATGTTCAAACTGCTGTTTTCTCAGAAACACAAATATTATTGAGTCTAGTCTTTTTCTGATCATTTTTGAGTATTTTGCCATGAAATGCAGTGATTTAAAAGTGCATGTGCTGGTTCCAATATAAACAGTGTACATGCATTTTATATTCTGTCTTTTGCACTGACAATACATTGTAGGATCAGAAGCAGCTCTCACAGAACAGAGAGAACAAACTAATACCTTTCAAATGGAACTAAAATTTCATCCGATTGAAATAAATCCGGGAAGAATGTTAGCTAATCTATTCTAAAGTACTTATATAAAAATAAAAATAAAATAATTTTTTATATCTCCCTTCATCCGTAGATCTCATGGTGGTTCACAGCTTAAAAATACAAGATAAAAACACAAAACACATTTTGAGACTGTTCTGCTGTAAGGCATTTTGAGCCTCTAAGTTTGGACCTTATTGTTTTATATAAATCTGAATAGCACTGCATTAGCTTGAATGATAGATTACAGGTGAATATGTGTGTTTAAAGGAAGGCCACTATTTAACTAAGTCCTATCCCAGTATTCTTCATGAGGCTGTAACTTTACCTAACTCCACAAGCACACATTTTATCCCACAAATTCTCAAGAAAAATCAGTCGGTTTCCTCACAGTCTAAAGATAATAAAACTGTGTGGACTGGTATCCATTTTTCTTATTTACCAGTGTTAACAGACAGTAATTTCAATTCTTCAGATCCTTTTTACTGTCCATTCTCTCTTCCTCATCTTCATTTGGCTTCTCTCCTCTCTTGGGACTCAACCTTGTCAAAGGTCCAGTTTGTTCATATTTCAGACTGCTGGTCAAGGTAATGTTGCGACGTGCTGATAGATGGCCAAATTAAACTGCATTGCTACAGGCTTCCCAATCCATTGTATTTAATTAAAAATTATTAGAAAGCTCCACACACTCTAAATTGTTGTTGGAATGATTGCAATGCAAATATTATAATATTGTTTTTGTAGCGGCAGTGAAAAGTGGGGGGGGGGGGCAGCCATTGAGATGAGACAAATTACCTCACAACTTTCATTTTCCAATAGCAGAGGTGTTGAGTCTTCTGTTTGGTATTGAAAACCATTAGTTCTATTGACTATATAGTTACACTGATTCAGACCTACATGAGAATAATTAGGGATTTCAGACATGGGGGTGATTCATGAGATTCTGTTGCAAGCACATGGCTGGAACAGCAGTGTGACATGGCATTTATTAGGGTGCACCATTATAGACTGGAGGTGGGGAATCACATGTCTGAATATATTAAAAACTCTTTGTGCATAGAAAACTGATTTGACAGGGAGAAACCTAGGCTTGAAGTGAGTTCATAAAAACACCCAACAGTTAAATTCCTGCATCTCAAGTCACAGTAGGAGTATGCCTATTAATAAAGTTTAAGCTGCTTGATGGAGCTTTCCTAACTATTTGTAACCATTATAGACCCCCCCCAACCTATAAATGCCTCCAGGGATAGGGAACCAGTTGTTGGACTCCAACAGTGGCCCTTTGGATGTTGCTGGACTCCAACTCCCACCAGCCCCAGCCAGCATGATTAGTTGTCAGGGATGATGGGAGTTGTAGTCCGACAACATCTGCCATGCCATAGGTTCCCCATCCTTGCACTGAAAGTTCTTTTCATATCGTTGCTAAGGACATTTTTAATTAGGTTGTGGTAGAAGAAAATTATAGTTTATTTCAACTGGCATTGCCTTTTATGTTGCGTCATTTGCATTTATTATCTCTTCATGATGCTGTTTTTAATGCTGAGTTTTTAAAAGAGGGAATCACAGTTAATCTATTTCTTTCGTATATGGATTACAAAATACATAAAAGGGGATTAAAAGAGAATAAAAAACTACTATACCATAGGTTATTATTTTTTGTCAGCGATTGCCTTGTCCACAACTCAACCCAATGATAACGCTTCTGCTTGAGTTTTCTGTTAATTCCTGGATTGTCTATACCAAGTGATGCTTATTCACTGTAGAACTGAAAAAAAAATGTGACATGAAGAAATGGATAGTCAATGAGTTAGCTAATCAACCCTGCATAAATGAAGCCAATGATTACACTCCCAATGAAGAGAAGAATATTGGTCGCTGTAATAAACAGCTTGAGTTTATGGATTTCCTATCGCTGGCTATGAAAAAGGAAGACCCATGTTCACACAGAGTGAATGGGTGTCTTTCTGCTTTTGCAGGAAATCCATGCTTGGATTTCACTGGGAAAACTGGGTCCTATGTACCATAAATGCAGTGGCGTAGCGTGGGGGGTGCTGGGGGGGCCGGCCGCACCGGGCGCAACATCTGGGGGGGGGCGCGCTCGAACTCAGCTCTCTGCCCCTACCTGGCTCACGGGTTAGGGGGCGCAAATTACTTGCCTTGCCCCGGGTGCTGACAACCCACGCTACGCCACTGCATAAATCCAAATGTTCTGGTTGTGATTCAGCAGATAAATTTGTATTCCCAGTACTGTATCAGTAACCCAGTTTTTCAGTGAAATGTGAACCAGTTGTTTTCAGCCCTGTCAAACCACTGGAATTAGCATTAAGTTTAGGTCTTTAACAAAGAACATTAATTTAGGAGCTAAACATATATTTTCCATGGAAGGGCCATAGCTCAGTGGTCAAGTATCTGCCTTGCATGTAGAAGGCACCAAATCCAATCCTCAGCATCTCCAGGTTGGTCTCAGAATATCCCCTGCCTGAATATCCCCTGCCTGAACCCCTGAGGAGCCACTGATGGTCAGTACAAACAATACTGAACTAAATGGGCCAATGATCTGATTTGGTATATATTTACCTATTTGCCTAATGCCTCTGATTTAGCCTGCCCATCTTAAATCATAGTCCTTTGATTGAAGTGGCATATCAGATTTATTGCAACCCTATTCTCCAGACCAGATAATTTGTTTCACTTACGCAAACACGTCAAGTAAGGGCAATTAGGCATTCCCTATGTAGATTGTTGGGACGCAGGTGGCGCTGTGGGTTAAAGCCTCAGCGCCTAGGACTTGCCGATTGAAAGGTCGGCGGTTCGAATCCCTGCGGCGGGGTGCGCTCCCGCTGCTCGGTCCCAGCGCCTGCCAACCTAGCAGTTCGAAAGCACCTCCGGGTGCAAGTAGATAAATAGGGACCGCTTACCAGCGGGAAGGTAAACGGCATTTCCGTGTGCGGCTCTGGCTCGCCAGAGCAGCTTCGTCACGCTGGCCACGTGACCCGGAAGTGTCTTCGGACAGCGCTGGCCCCTGGCCTCTTGAGTGAGATGGGCGCACAACCCCAGAGTCTGTCAAGACTGGCCCGTACGGGCAGGGGTACCTTTACCTTTTATGTAGATTGTCTTATATGATTCTGAGTTTGGAGAAATCAGCAAAAAAGAAGAAGTTGCCTTTAGTAGTTTCTGTGGTTTGCAGCATGATTTGGAATACTCAGCTCACTGACAAATAAATGAGGTGGCATAGGGGAAAAACACTTAGCTTTATACAATACATCTGAGAGAACTGAAATGAAACCCAGGTGCATTCAACGTTCTGTCACCACTGTGGCGCAGGCAGAGTCCTGCTTCATCAATGATCCACTCTGTCCCTCTTCTTGCCAGCGAAAGAACGGGATGTGAAAAAATGAGAAAACCCTGCCAAATGTGGTCAGATGGACTTTCTATTTTTGTGTTAAGATACAGCAACACTATATGGAATTTACTCCCAAGTAAATGTGTTTAGGATTGTGGTGTTTAATCCAGTTGAAGGGACATGGGTGGTGCTGTGGGTTAAACCACAGAACCTAGGACTTGCCGATCAGAAGGTCGGTGGTTCGAATCCCCGCGACGGGGTGAGCTCCTGTTGCTCAGTCCCTGCTCCTGCCAACCTAGCAGTTCGAAAGCACATCAAAGTGCAAGTAGATAAAGGCAAGGCAAGGCAGGAAGGCAAACGGTATTTCCATGCGCTGCTCTGGTTTGCCAGAAGCGGCTTAGTCATGCTGGCCACATGACCCAGAAGCTGTACACCAACTCCCTCGGCCAATAAAGCGAGATGAGCGCCGCAACCCCAGAGTCGGTCACGACTGGACCTAATGGTCAGGGGTCCCTTTACCTTTACCTTTAATCCAGTTGATCTGTGATTAATGTGACTTTGTCTCAGATTTTAAGAGAAGTGTGTGACTGAAGACCACAGGGGTCATCTCTTATATATTTTGTCCCACTGAGGGCAGACTGAGATGGTGGCATAGTGGCCCTAATGGGACCAGCCTCCACCATTTAATGTTACCAATCAATGCTGTGCCTCCTGCCCTCTTCCTTCCATCCTAGGTCACGTTACATATTTTCTTCTCCATCTGCTAAAACAAGTGGGACATTACTGTTGCCTCATAGTACATAGAAGCAGATTGAAAGCAAGAAATGGGATCTGGGAAGGAAAAGTCCTGCAGCTGCTCCTGGTGCCTTGGTACCATTAAATATACAGGTATTACCCTTGCTGGTACCTTTCCTGGGAAAATCAGAGGCTCACTATGTCAGGTTCCTATTGGAAGACTGGATAAATGCTAGAACATTAGCAGTGGCAGTTTTTATCGGTGGTTGCAAGAACCAATGTTCCCTATCTTTAGGTCTGAACACAATGCTTGTTTAACCTGGAGGTAGGCTGTCTGAATTGTTCATTGCTTTGTAATGATTTGTTGGGTCTCTGGACCGTAATAAAGATTGATTGATTGATATACGGGTAGGCAGGATAGGCCCTGTTGTGTTGCAACCAGCATCAGGTGTCTACGTGATGGTAGATGAATGCAGGAACTGTTGTTGAATAGTGCGCCGAGGCTTTTAAAAGCAAAAGTGAAGAACTTCTTTCAGAGGACCAGATTCCATGGTGGGCAACCTTCTGGCAGCTGTATGTCAGCAGGGGGCAGGGCCAGAGGCATATGTGGGTGGACCCAAAGCTGCGACTCTTATCTTTCTTCAATAGGATATATTCCGGCCATATAGAATTCAGAGGTTTCTACATGTACACAGACACACACCATGCATCTCTCCATCCATGTGAACAAGAGGCATCATCTGAGGTCCAGGACACAATCTAGCTAGGCAAAGACAATCAAGGGAAGGGCTGGTGAAAGGTGCAGCTTGAGGAGAGTGGGCCTGGCTTGGGACTGGGCTTGGCTTGCATACTTACATCTCCTTGGTTCGGGGGTCACATAACTCCATACCCTCCAACATTTCTCCAATGTAAACAGGGATGTCCTAAGGAAAACCGAGACATTCCGGAATCAAATCAGAAACCATGACAGCTTCTGTAAATCTGGGCCTGTGGAGGGTCTGTGATTTTAAACATAACTTGACAGTGTTCTGGGTTTGTAATCTGGATGTCTAAAATCACCCTCCCCCCCCAAGTACTTTTTGCCTGGCCTTTTGTTAGTGTTGTATTTAAAATTCAGGAGTAGCCTGTTTATTTATATGCGTTGCTGTTAATCCAAACTGCCTGCTAAAGTAATCCCTTGTTAAAGTGAAATCAAATCAGTGATTTGAGATTACATAGCTAAAACAATAGCCCAGCCAGACATTGCACACATCTGTTTCGCTTTTCCGAACTTGCTTTGGAGTTTTCCTCTCACATTCTTTCACAGCAAAAAGTGCCACCAATTAGCTAGACTTTTCTTTTCTTTTCATTTTCCACTTTTGACCGAAGTCCTTTTGTTTTCTCAATCCTGGGTCGCCAATCACCGTGGAAACGTTCACACTTCTGATGTGTTTGTTTTCCTTTGCACTTAAGTATCCATTTTAAATGGGATAAAAATTTCACGCTTATTACTGGTTAATATGTTGTTATACTCCATTACCCAAATTTGGACCAGAGGTAATGCTGATGTGGGAAATGCCAAAATAATAAATTCTTGGAGATGAGATCTTAGACAGATATGGGGGCCCAAAGTAGGCTTTGATTTACTCATAGTCTGCAGGAAATGAAGCATTACTATGAATGTGGAACATCGAGATCCTTAGTGAGGATAACCTTATTTCCAGCTTTACCTGCTGCTTTGATTTAAAACGTTTTCACATCATCTAGTTTTTTATGAGCTTTCATGCATTTAGGTGTTTTTCCCCCTTGCCCTTTTCTGAAGTGTTTTCATTCCTCAGGGAATGAAGCCACATTGCTTTTCTCAGTTGGGTTGCCTCTACCCCCCTTGATCTTTTAAATAACAAAAGTGAAATATTTCCCTTGATGGCCCAATTCAGAAAGAGAGACATCCATGCAGAAGCAGATTCTGCACGTGGAAACTCTTATGTTCTGCTGGTGAGCCTCCCAGAGGCAACTTACTGGCTACTGTGGGGAACAGGATTCAGGACCTGGTAGGCCTCTGGTCTGATCCAACAGGCCTCTTCTTCAACCTGTGACTCTGTCAGGCCTTGAAACTAATCTGGATGAGCATCTAATGAAAGGCTGACCAAATAACCCCATGGTGCTGCATGGTGTTTTCATGGTTGATGTCATATTTATATTTGCATTGCAAATGGAAATTTTTATATGCAACACCTTCCTGAAGATCTGTCCACATGGCTACATGCAACTACATCTAGCTCAAGCCTAGATGTGTTCAATGTTTTTAAAATCTTCCAGTTACCACGAGGGCTTCAGGCATATCCAAGTAACCAATACCACAATTTTCAATTTAGGGCACTCTATAAAAATGAGACAAAACTGTACGAATCTACAGCATTCTTTGGATTTATCCTTAAATATTATTCTGCTCTATTGTAACAAGTGAGTTCTTACAGGTGCAGAAGTCCTCTGAAAATTGTCTAGCAGCGTGCAAGCTTGATGAAATAGGTGGCAGTGAAGTGGGATTGGATAGCTGTAAGGTGGTTGACATTTGGCAATGAGCTGTAGAACCCCATCTGAACCCTTCTCATCACACCTGCTGAAAACTTAGAGCAGGGTTCAAGTTATATTTGGAGTTAATTATCAACCTAATGGAGAAGAAGCACCTTCAAAAGCCTGGAAGCATATGCACATGCTTCAATATGTGGTAATAGGTGCTCACCTGAGCTCAAGGGATGCATGGGTTGGAGGTGATTCCATAGGGAGGACAGCCCTCCAGTAAAGGACCTCCCACTGATAGAACCTCCCTCAGTAGAGGCAAAACCAAGAGGACTTTATTGATCAAATAGGGCAATAAGGGAGAAGTTGCTGTTCCATGTAACCTGGTCCTAAGTTGTTTAGGGCTAAAGGTTAAGAACAGAACTTTAAACCTGAGTCAGTAACTAACTGGTAGCCAGTACAGCTCTTTTAAGGATGACATAATGCTTGTTCATTTTGCACTACCTGCAAAACATCCGGACTGAAGACCAGCTCAACATAAAACTCATTGCAGTAGTCTAATTTTGAGGTTACCAATGCCCGAGGCAGAGTGGCAAAGAATGATCACAGCTGGTATACCATGGTGCTCCTAGCCACTGGAGTCACCTGGGCTTCCAATGACAAGGATGGGTCAAAGAGCAACCCCAAGCCACATTTCAATCCTTACAGTATTATAATTCTCGATTCTTTTCGGTTTCAATGGGTCTTTCTTTCTCCTCCCAAATCTATATTAACTTTGGGTTTTTTTCTACTATGCAAACTTTGAGGGAGGGAAGCAAACTTAATAAATGGCGCTTGGGGTGGGGTGGAGGAGAGAGAAATAGAAAGTTGTACTTATTTCCTGTCTGCACTTCAAAAGGGACTCTCTTTCTCTCTCTCTCCTGCTCTCTCTCTTGCCTCTCCTCCATTATTTCCTCTCCTATTAGCTTCACTTTGTTGGCTTATGGTTCCAAAATGCACCAGGAGTCAACCTTAGTGCAAACCTGATATTAAAAACTAACAGGCTAATGCTAGGGAAAACACTCTCTTCTCCTGGTTTCAAAGAAAGGTCCCCCCCGCATAAGTGCAGCCATGCTTTTCTAATAAAAATTCATTAAACAATGGTTATGAGGGATGAAACATGGGGGTGGGGAAGGCATATAATCAAGTGAAACCCCTTTGAAGTTTTTTTTTAAAAAACCCTAAAAAAAGCAAAGGCAAACAATTTGGCTGCTAATGTTGCATGTTTCCCTTATGAAAAGAAAGGCCAGGACATTTATTCACATTTAGGAAGGGGAGAGAAGGTAGAGGCCTTCCTGAAATCTCCTGATTTTTATTTGGCACAAAAGGGTGCAGACTGCCTTTTAAGTCCTTTAGTTTACATTGCTGAGGGTATAAACGGGACTAGTCGAAAGGACCTAATTCGTTTATGTAAAGTAAAAACAAATGTAGGAGCCCTTCATTCTTTTTATTGTTAACATCCCATTGGGAGGCAGGAGAGTAAATATTTGAAAAGTTTAAAGCCATTGACTTAAGCTTAATAATAATGCTGGGTTTCGAGTAACAGAGAAGAGTACAAGTTGTTGGAAGATCAAAGATTGGATGGAGTTTTATAGCAGATCTGGGCAAAAATCTCCTGGGAGGGGTAAATCTTCTGAACTTGACTTTTTCCAGTGTTTCATTGTAATCACTTGACATCTCGGGAGCAAAAAAAGGGATGAGGAGAGAATTCAAACAGTTCTCCTGTGACCTCCCCCCCTCAACCCGAAAAAAAGGTTGGCCAGGAAAGTGAGTCAACACCGACGGCAGGTTTACAATATGAAGTGGAAGAAAGAAGCAGCACCAAGCCATCGCCCGTTCCCTCTGATCTCAGACCTGAGTATTAATTGAATGGCAAATGATCTCTCTACATCACTGACAGCTACCCTGCATGGAAACGTTAAGTGCTTGTCAGCATTTTTTATTTTTTATAAGAAAACCGTCTACCTGTTGGGAAGCACCAGCTAGACTGTCTTTACATTTCTTCTAAGCATCATTATTCCTTTCATCTGGAAAGAAAGAAAAGAAAAAGAAAGGGAGGAGGGGAAACATAGCAGGAGATGTAAAGTTTGGGCCACAGGCATAATTGCATGCATTTTGAATAAAAAGGGGGGAAACAGAGAGAGTAGGAAAAGAAGGTAAAGAACGCAAGCAGGTACCAAGTAATGATATACAACAACACTCTTGTTGTTAGTGTAGATCAATTAAGAAAGGGGAATGAACACTGAAAAGGAAATTGGGTGGGTGGTGAATCTCTATGAAAGTGAGGACAATTTTCATTGTCTAGTTTCTGATGACAACATCAACAACAATACTGGATTCATCAGCCATTGCACACAAATCTCTGTGTTACCAAATGTATATTTAAAACAACCCAATGGAGGGAGTCTTTCTTTCTTTCTTTCTTTCTTTCTTTCTTTCTTTCTTTCTTTCTTTCTTAATGATAACGATCAGCCTTTGACCAGTATGAATATCTTACAGAGGCTGCCCTCCTGTTTAGTTACACACTAATTCTATTCTCCTCTTCCAGGGTGAAAATGTAACACTTCAAGGAGGGAAAAATATCTACTTCAGCTGTTCCTGATGTGCATTTTATGGGCCTCTTTCCACATGGAACTTCCAGATGTACAACAGACCCTACTCAACGACTCTCTTTGCGGGCCTTTATAGCAGAAACACAAAAGCATCTAAGAGAGGAAAGAGCGAAGGTGGGGAGAACGGGGTGGGAGGAGGGAAGGAATTATTGAAAATCAATAGCATAATAATGGCAGAGAGTCCTGTGCTTTCACAACAGCAGCCAATTATGAGCAATTTCCTAAAGTTGTCAACTGGTGGCAAAACAAATAGTGTTAATAGCGAAGGTTTCATAAAGGTCTATTTGTCTCCCCACGACTGCACTTCATGGAGAAGAGTTGCGGCTAATGGGATCATCTGTCAGCTCATGACAAAAACTGAAATAAGATCATCATTGCCGGCTGGATTTGGGGAAAGAGGGGTTTGGTGACAATACACCATGCAGCAAGTCTAGATACCATTCTCCTAATGAAAACGCCAATATTTGACATGGACAAAGGCAGGCCTGCTTCTCCCACTCACAGGAGCTTGGCTTGCTTCTTTCTTTCTTTCTTTCTTTCTTTCTTTCTTTCTTTCTTTCTTTCTTTCTTTCTTTCTTTCCATTTATATAAAGCTTATTAGAGCAAAAGACTTCTAAGCAGGTTACAAGACAGTTTAAAATATTTATTTTAATGTCAGTAAAATACAAACATCAAAAGCAAGGGTTTTTTAAATTAAAAAAAGAAAAGAAACCAGCAATTTAAAAACACTTATATCTACCAAAATTATGTGTCAGAATTACATGCCTGGCTAGGCTTGCTGGAGCAAAAACATTTTTAGCATGAGCTGAAAACAAAACCATAAAGGTGTTTGCCTAATATCAATGCACGGAAAGATCCAAGTGTAGGAACTGCCACACTAAAAAGTTTAGTCATTGTCGTCCCCCCAAGTGTGGAATATTCTGTGGCACTTGTGATCACCTTCACAATCTCATGACCAAAGGGACAGTGTGGAGTGTGTATGCGTGTGCTCAGAGACTTTGTGAGTACCAGGGAGGGCCCTTGGTGCTATGTTGGCAACTGCTGGCATACATAATAAAGTCAGATAATATTAAAATCTGGCTCACATTAATATCGGAGACAAATTCCCAAGTTTCACCCCAGTTGCCCTCCCTGAGAAGAATTTGGGGGGCTGGTAAAGCTTATCTCTTTTTTATGGCAGTCTTTACAAGTCCCCAAATGTATTTTCCGGGCCTGGTTTTTCTGACATCTCTAGTGTATGCAAAACTGCTTGGGTTGCATCTAGAGATCTAAAGGTTCCCTTCCTCCAACAGAAGTCCTGCATTTGTGAGAACATCAAAGCATGAATATTAAAGGATCATTGTAACACCAAAGGGGGACAGTAACACTGTAATGTGTACAATCCTTATTTAAGCCACAAGATACTGTATTCACTTTGCAAATGAATTCCAGGTCTATGAATTCTCAGCCCGACACTCTCTTGCATCTTGTCAGAGTGTTTTCACACATGGGCCTGATCACTGCTTTTGGCTTCTCACACACTCTCAAGGTGCGTGTGAATGTTGTTAAACGCAGGACAGAAACTGGATGCCATTTAAAATAGAATAAAATATGTATTCTAGCCCATGAAGATTTACAGGTGTGGGAAATATAAGTAATGGGTGTAAGCATCTTGTATGAAAAGTTAGCAACCTTTAAGTAAGCAACCAATAAAACGTACAGACAGATTGAAATGTTCCCCACACACTCTGAAAATATATAACAGGTCCAAAGTGCTGTGCAAAAGGATCTTCATCAGATTCTTCTAGCACAGAACTCTTTGTTTGAGACCAGCAGATCTTCAGAATAACTGTCTGATAGTAGGAAGTTTTTAATGTTTGATGTTTTCTCATGTTTTTACTATTCTGCTGGGAGCTGCCCAGAGTAGCTTGGGAAACCCAGACAGATGGGTGATATATTATTATTATTATTATTATTATTATTATTATTATTATTATTATTCCTGAAAACAGGACCAGAAATTTCTGGCTGTCTTGGAGGGAGGTTGGCCATTCATTCTCCAGGCACATGTTCTTTCTTTGATTTTCTTTTCTAGGCCCAAACCTAGAAGAAAAAATATGTCCTCAATGGAAGTTCTCAATGGATGTTCAGTGCAGACCCTCCAAGAAGAGTATAGAAACTTCATGCGGTGCAAAATGTAATAATTCATATATTAGTTGGGGCAAACAATCAGAGCGTATTACACAGATATTATATGACTTTCAATGGTTGCTGGTGTATTTTTGGACCCAGTTTAAGGTGTTGGTGCTAACTGATAAAGCCCTAAGGTGTTAACTGATGACCAGGTTACCTAAAGGGCACCTCACCCTTTGCTTGTATTGGCCTGCATTCATTTTAAGATCAGCTTCAGGTGCCCTCCTTGTCTGCCTGTCAGTAGAGCAAGCTAGACTGGTAGGTACAAGGGGAGCATCTTTTGTGGTGGTTCCACAAATAGGGAATTTCCTCCGAGAGGTAGATGACCTTTTTCTTTGCAAGCCTCTAAAAAGAGTTCTGAGGACCCATCTTATTCAGGTGGCTTTTCACTAAAAAATACTGTGGTTGTGTAGGCCTCCTGGCTGGAGGCTTTTAAAAGTTTTTAGCTGGTTTTAACTTGGTTCAAAAGGATCAAATGTCAAGTCTGGTGAGGATATTCTGAGTGTGCCCTTGTGCACTACAATATAAGTTGTGTGTTACCGGAGCAGATTCAACATCCTTTGCCAATCCAATAGGCACCAAGTGACCCATCAGAAATTTGCCAGTGGTCCACTGAGGAAACTTGATGATCTGTTTTTGGTTTCTGATACTCTGTTAAAGTTGTTTTTCTTGCCTTATATCCATTAAAGATGAAATAAAAGTATTTATTAACAAAACACTTGCTGTTCTTTTATTTTGCCCAAACTATGGGGACCGGCAGGTGCCCTTAAGAAAAACCAACAACTTCTTTTGACCAAGATCTAGTGGATCTAGTCTCACAGGGTGGAACATTTTTAAGTACAGTACTTCCCAGAATGTTTTTTCTGTTTTATGGAGTGAACTGAATGGGTGGATATTTGTTCCTCACTCACTTAATCCACTTGGCCTTATTGTTGGCAGTGCCAACTATGATGGACCCCCCCTTTTTTGCAAGAGAACAATGGCTTTATGTGAACCTCTGCAGTGCCTGGACTATACAAATGATACTATTGATGTGCATTCTCAGTCTGAAGCTACTGAACATATTTCTCGGAACATAAGGCATTCAGGTTGCTAAGAACTGTGGCAGATGAGAATATGCAAGCTGGACGTAAGGGGCTAGTGCTGTCCCATTACCAATTCCCCAAGCTATCCGATCCCTCCAAAGAACACAGATCCACTTAATAAACAATTACAGACTAATGTAAATGACTCTCCACTGCCAAGCGAAAGAGACGTGATATCTGATAGGGTCAAGCTGAACTGTTTGAGATGGGATGAACTTGAGGTAACCTGACGCCAACCATCATGTTGTCCTAGCAATTTAGAGAAACAGACGTACGCCCCCCAAGACATCAACCCCCACTGCCCCTAAGGAGAATAAAAATGAGACCTAATACATCACTTCTCTGATGGGCCTATTTTCAATTGATCTGAGGCATCAGCATCCTGAGATATCTCCTGAGATTTATATGTACCCACCTGGCAGCTGCAACATCACAATATCAGCACTTCAGAGTGCTGCTCGATTAAGGGGCCAGATCCTTGCCTGTTTAACAAAACCTAAATCAATTGGGAACTAAATGGATTCGTATTGGGTTGTATCCAATGGTGTCGCTGTTTGAGCAGAAGGGATTTTCACCCATGCAATGGAATTTCCCTTTTCTTTATTAGTTAACCATCTATTGAATTTATATCCCACCTTTTCCTCCAAGGAGCTCAAGGTAGTAGGCTTTATTCTCCATCTCCTCATTAAATCCCCACAGCAACCCTTTGAGGTAGGTTAGACTGAGAGGTAGTGACTGGCTGAGCAGGGATTTGAACCCTAATCTCCCAGCTCCTAGTCTGACACTCTAACCAGTGCACAACACTGCGTCTCCCCTTCATGTTTACTGTGTTTACCTCATATTCGCTTCTGTTCCATGGGGCGGATAATCCTTCAGATAAGGGCTAATAATAATAATAATAATAATAATAATAATAATAGATTTTTTGGGGGTATTTAATTCACAGCATACCAAACTGTCACAAACATAATGGCAAAATTATATTCATTCTGTCTATGGCATTTATATCAAATATTGGCAAATCCTAATTAAGGTGGAATCTTTATGTAATGGCCAGAGTTTGTCCATTAAAAATGTAAAAGGAATTCAGAAAAGAAAAGAAGTCAAGAAAGAGGCAAAGCCCACTTGCATAGAATCATAGAGCTGGAAGGGACCACGAGGATCATCTAGTCCAACCCCCTACAATGCAGGAATCCTTCACCCAATGTGGGGCTTGAACCCATGGCCCTGAGACTAAGAGTCTCATGCTCCACCAATTGAGCTATCCCTCAGGGATTAAGAGGCATACTGCCTCTGACAGTGGAGCTACAGCATAGCCATTGTGGCTAGTAGCCATTGATAGCTTTATCCTCTGTGAATTGAGCTGAATCTTATCACAGAGCCATACAGTTTGATGGTCCTCACTGTGTCCTGTGGGAGGGAGTTCCATAGTTTAACTCATGCGCTGGGCTATGCAATGCAGGCTTTATATTATGTATGCCTTCTATTATGTATGGTGGCTTTACTATATACAGTGGTACCTCGGATTACAGACGTGTCAGGTTACAGACGCTTCAGGTTACAGACTCCGCTAACCCAGAAATAGTACCTCGGGTTAAGAACTTTGCTTCAGGATGAGAACAGAAATCATGCTCCGGCGGCGCGGCAGCAGCAGCGGGAGGCCCCATTAGCTAAAGTGGTGCTTCAGGTTAAGGACAGTTTCATGCTCCGGCGGCGCGGCAGCAGCGGGAGGCCCCATAAGCTAAAGTGGTGCTTCAGGTTAAGGACAGTTTCAGGTTAAGAACAGATCTCCGGAACAAATTAAGTTCTTAATCCGAGGTACCACTGTACCTTTTAATGACCTCCATGAACTCTTTTATTTTAATGCATTAATGTCTGGTAAGTCACTTGGAGACCTTTGGGTAACAAGAATCAATCAATCAATCACCCGCTAGTTGTGTGCAAACAGGTTTTGTGCAGAAGTGGTAGCCTGTGTGGCAGGGATGGGAAACCTGTGGCTTCCCAGGTGTTGCTAGACTACAACTCCCATGATCCTCGTCTATTTCCCATGCTGGCTGGGGCTGATGGGAGCTGAAGTCCAACAACATCCGGAGAACCTCAGGTCCTCCACCCCATTGTATGGCAATTTCCATCTGCCTTACAACTCCAGACAGTTGTTGAGGATCATGTCCTTGTGGATGCAAAGAGGAGATCACAGACTGGGCAGTGCTGGTGGGGATTCCATTGGCTGGATTTGGGAATCCCATCTTGCAGCTCTGATTGCTGGTTGAGGGCATATTCCTGAATTTGAACACGGGTTTCTGGTAAGAGGTGACATTTTGAGCCCCAATATCGTATGCAGTTCGGTAGAAAAGAGCTTTGTACTGTCTCCACAAGGACTTGGAGGAAGAATGCATTATTTGAAAACCAGGCTCATATGGCCATCTTTCAAGGAGTTGGGTGTTTATTTCATCAGGTAGTGCTATTACAGGTACGATGGGATAATGTTTCTCATATGTGGATCTAAACCTGCCAGGTAATAAGGTAACCTAATGAAATGAGTTTTATTCAGACCTTGTCTCACTCACAATGCTTCAGCAGAAGACAATAAATCAAAAGATTCTTTTAGCAAATGCATCACACAAAGCCCTGGCATATTGCTTATGAAGTTTAATTTTGTAATAATTCATGGGGTTTGATATAGCTGCAGCCATTTCAATGGGATGAATCCTACAGGCTCATTGCAAAAGCTGTACTATTGTCCCCATATACGGCTTTTCTTGCTGGACCGCTGCAAAGGTTCGGTGCCATTTGCATGCTTAACCTTGATGGAATTGCCAGACCCTGCTTGTTAATTTATTTTTAATTTATTGTGCTTTTATTACTGAGCGCGATTGCTTATGTCCTGAAAATGATGCCTAGTTGGGAACTCAGTGTGAACTAGTCCCTGACATCAATTGGGCAGAAAATCTAAACTTGGCATCTGTTTACTCTTGTAGAGACTCTCTCTCTCTCTCCCTCTCTCTCACACATATATAATCTCTATTTTTCAAGATAAAATAAATGCATCTAGAAATTAAGATGCCTAAAAATAGATTTAGATTTAGATTTTGACAATGGTATAGGTTCAACTAATGAAAACTATAATACTAAAACCATATAAAAATACAATAAGAATAAAAGCAGTACGAAAGTCAAAATTAACTGAGGAATCCTGGGACCTGTAGTTTGTTAAGGGTGCTTGGCATTGGAACTCTGTGAGGGATAAACCACAGTTCCCAGGATTCTTTGGGGAAGTCAAGGGCTTTCTAAATCTATGGTGTTTTTGCAGCCAAAATCCCAAATTCTCTAGATTGGATCTAGCCAGTTGGCACTTGAGGGTTAGGCGATTTTCTGGAACAATGTGGGAGGAACCACTGGGCTGCAGGGGTAAGTTTGCAAAAGCTCCTTCCATCCCCACCCCCTTTTGTCAGTGTGATGCCTCTGCTGGCATAAAAAGCCTCCCATGGATATATTGCTCCATGTGTTGCACTTCAGGCATAGTGGTGTATAAAGGTAGGAAGTAAAAGATGCTTCTTTCAATCCAGTTCTCCAGTTTTGTCAGGAGATTTAAAAATGGTTGTACAATGCTATAAATCTTGTCAAAACCTAAATTCTCTAAATATCTCCAAGTGGGCTTTGCAAAACATTATTAATGTACAAAAATGTCATGTAGTAATGAAATTCTAAGTAATTACAACTGAAATCAATATAGTGCATTTGCAATGTTGTTTACTTGCCACCCCTATCAATTTTAACTGCATCAGTGATTTCTGGCGCTTCTACATACATTTCAATTTTCCCCTTCCTTATCTATAATTATTGTTCAATTTTTATAGGGGAGATTGTTTCTTTGTAGTTCATCTTTATGTATATATGTTTTTGTAAAGCCGGTTTTCAGAAACAATTTATAATCAAAGCAATGAAAACTATAATGCCAAAACTATTTAAAAGACAATCAGCATAAAAGCCAACATTACCTGAGGGTTCATTCAAATAAGTGACTTCAGGGTTAAACTATTTTTTTATGGCTCACAAGAGACTTCATAAGTCCAACTATGCTGCTATAAAAATATTGCTTTTTATGCATCATTTGTAATCGTTTCTCACTTTGTCCTGGGTTTCTCAAATTCATTGTTTATTATTGATATTGATTTGACCTGAGCCATCCACAGAGTCAATTCACACTACGCTTTTTAAAACTCAAGTACAAAATATACTCCAGGCTGAAGGGAAATGTAATATGTACTGCTATCAGTGAATAATAGCATGCATGACATACACATTTAAAGATTTAAATTTTGTGGCAATAATCACAGAAATCGGACTTGATTGCTGCTTCTGTGCCTTCTGTGTTTAATGGGGAGGAGCTAACCATTTTAAAGAACATGCAGGCACTTAAAAAATATAAATATAAAAATCAAATCAAAAGTAAAATGGCTCTGCATCCCACAGTTAAGCGGGGATTTTAATCAAGGCTGACTAGAACCATATTCAACACTGTCCATGGCAAAATATTAAATCTGGTTATAAACTGGACACAGGCTTACTGCCCAACACGGTTGTGGTGGCTCTTCTTAAAATATTAACATGTTGGTTCAGTTGCAAGCTGGGTGTTCAGTGTGGCAACCACACTTCTACTTCACCACATGCAGAAATCCACCTACATTGTTGACTTAAGGCCCTATTCATGTCTTCCACATACGTAGCATGTGAAGCATGGATACACTCTTTGTCCCATGCCCCAAAACCTTGGGACAAGATTGTGCCTTCAGAAGGCTTCTTCCATCATCGTTGTCTGGATTGTGCCTTCAAGCCCAATGTGCTAGCTTCTTCTGGTGAGGAGGGGCACCATGTGTTCAGGACACCTAGTGGTGCAAGTGTCCCAACTGTGCAGATCATAAGAGCCTCATACAGAGTCTGCCTGTTGGTCCGTCTGGCTCAGTACGTTAACATTAACTGGCAGTAGCTCTCTGGTGTTTCAGGTGAGCAGGAGCTCGTGCTTTGGCTTTTATTGATTGTGCCACTCAAGATGCAGTTGTGGAAAAAGGAAGACACAATATTGCGAATGGGACTCAGTGGAACTATGCTCAGCGATTTACAGATTATGTTCTACATGCAAGTCATGTATGAATGGGGCTAAACGTAGGCCACATTCACTCCACACACCTAAAGTACGATAATAGCACTATAAACCTGTCATGGCTTCCCCCAAAGACTTCTGCAAGCATTTGTTAAGGGTGCTGAGAATTGTTGGGTGACCCCTGTTTCCCCTCACAGAGCTACATTTCCCAGAGTGGGTTAACAGTTAATCCCTCTGACAAAAATACAGTGGTACCTCGCAAGACGAATGCCTCATAAGATGAAAAATTTGCAAGCCGAAAGAGTTTTTCGTTTTTTGAGTTGCTTCGCAAGACGAATTTCTCTATGGGCTTGCTTTGCAAGACAATAACGTTCAATGCATTCCTATGTGAATCCGTGCTTTGCAAGATGAAAAATTCGCAAGGTGAAAAAACTCGCTGAACGAATTAATTTCGTCTTGCGAGGTACCACTGTAGAGGTTTCCTAGTAAACATTCTCAGCACCCTTAACAAACTACAGCTCCCAGAATTCTTGGGGGGTGGCCATGTCTGTTTAAAATGGTATCATTGTGCTTTTGCATATTTGAGGAGGAAGTCCAGTAGTGTGCCTCTTGTTTGTGGATGAAAATCACCTGGAACAGAGAGGGTGATGCTGGTTTCCTTTTACTTCAGGGTATGTTGCTCTCTTTCACTTCTGGACTCATGATAGAGTTGTCTCCTATTAAACCATGAGCAAGAATTCTAGGAAAATAAACAATGGAATGTGGGTGGGAAAGACAAAGGGAGAAATGGCAAAGGTTTCCAAAATGTGCTATGGACTGGACATTTCTCTGGAGTTATTATTTACTTGCGTCAACGCTTTCTATTTAGGAGCTATTTCCTCCAAAGCAATGAATATTTGAAAGCACCATATTTATTAACTGTTAATTTTACCCCTAGGCCTTTTGAGCTGCAAGTTCAAAACACAACTCTGGAAATGCACACAGGCGCCATCTGTTCATCTCCCTCTACATACTTTGAAAATGTCACCTAGTGCTTTTTTTTGATTAATAGTATGATTTTGGTTTAATTGTGTGGTTCTTTTTCTTTTTTCTTTTAAAAAAAGCTTTCTTAAAACACCCCCACTTTGGAAAGTTACCAAACCATTGTGCATCTATGCACATTCATATTGGAATAAATGTCCTTTTGAATGAAAGCCTTTATATTTGCAGGGAAACCTAATACTTGCCTCAACTTGCCTGCCACCCTCGGATAATGTTGTGCTCCCTGGGGAAAATGTAATTTAAACATGTATTTATAAGTATATAAAATATCTATATTACAATTAATCAGACTATACACTTTTCTTGCTGTAGTGGTCCCTGAAAAAGTAATGATTTTAATTAATGTTGGGTTCCGTTTCCTGACAACAGGAAACAGTTGTCTACTCAGGATACAATACATGCTGCACAGGTTATTTCACATCAAAAGTTCATGGTGATGGACCCCAAATCAGGCCACTCCACTTTTGTGGTGTATCTAAGTTGCCTTTTAATAAATTGTGCAATTGTGTGATTATCCCAGATTTGTATAGAGCAACTAATCTGCCTCATATTTATTGCAGGGCAATTGTTTTCACATACAGTGGTACCTCTGGATACAAACGGGATCCGTTCCAGGGCCCCGTTCGCATCCTGAAGTAAACGTAAGATGTGACTGCGCGTCTGCATGAGTGCGGGTCGTGTTTCGATGCTTCCGCGCATGCGTGTGACGTCATTTTGACAGTCTGCGCATGCGTGAGCGGCAAAACCCGGACGTAGCACGCAGAGCACAACCCGAAAATATTCATCCCGAAGCTACTTCAACCCGAGGTATGACTGGATACATTTTTTTATCAATAGTATATATTTTAAAATTCCCTTTAGTTCTGTTGCTGTGTGTGACTTCTGCCAAGTTGGGGTTAGGCAAGACAGAGACATGTCAGGCCAAGGGGCTGGGTTGCTGCCGTGTGTGTGTGTCTGTGTTTGCTGGGGTGCTTACCATGTTAGTGGGTGGTGGTGGAGGGCAGTAGAAAACGCACTTCAATGAGCAGAGGGTCACCTGAATCACACATTTACATTTCCCACAATGCTACAGAGTGCCTCTGACATGGCCCCATCTGCATTATACATTTATGGTCTAAGCCACTGAGTGTCTTGGGCTTACTGATAAGAAGATTGGCAGTTTGAATCCATGCAACAGTGTGAGCTCCCATTGCTCTGTCCCAGCTTCTGCCAACCTGGCAGTTCAAAAACATACCAGTTCAAGTAGAAAAATAGGTACTGCTGTGGTGGGAAGGTAAATGGCGTTTCTGTGTGCTCTGGCACTTGTCATGGTCCTCGGTGTGCCAGAAGCGGTTTAGTCATGCTAGCCATATGACCCAGAAAGCTATCTGTGGAAAAACGCTGGCTCCGTCAGCCTGAAACGAGATGAGCGATGCACTTAATCACCCAGGGGTCTTTTACCTTTACCTATACATTTAAATCAGGATCATACCACCTTGAACAGCCATGGCTTCCTTCAAAGAATCTTGGGAAATGTACTGTTAATGGTGCTGAGAATCATTAGGAGACTCCTGTTCTTCTCCAAAGCTACAATTCCCCAGACTGGTTTAACAATCAATCCTTTTTCCCAGGGAACTCTGCGAACAATAACTCTGAGGAAAATAATGGTCTCCTAACATCGTTGCTGTCCCAAAATGAACTTTATTCATGTTCAGTTTACCCAACAATTATGGGAACTACTTTCAAGGTACAGTTGAGAGATTTTAGAACAATTCAGCGAACTTTGTTAAACCAAACAAGATATCCTTATAAAAATAATTTCTGTTCCCTTTGACATTCCTCAGGTACACTGTTCAAGCCAGCACCCCAAATTCACTTCAAATGTTGCCTTAAGTCAGGCCTAGGAATCAGAATAATGCTAGACTACAGCGCCCATCATCCCATGATGCTTGGGGCTAATGCGAGTTCAAAAACATCTGGAGGGCCACAGCTCCCCCCCCCCGAGCTGTAAGTGTAATTAGATGGCACTGCTGAAGTGAATTGAGAGGATATTTGGGAAGGGGAGGAGAAAAGGGATTTGGTGTATATAACAGAGTGCATGTGAGGCCCCACACTGTATCAAATATATTTCTTCACATCACCTTGATTACTGGGGTGTGCATGTTTTAAATGTATATGGAAAACTATTCTGTTCTGCTAACTTTTATTTTTTTCCCTTTGCATCGCCAACTTTCACGAGGCTGTTTTGCTTTCCTTTTGTGAGAATGCAATTCAGGCAACTGGTTTTTTTTTTTAAAAAAAAACCCATTTGCAGTTCATGTACCAAACAGCAGCCTATTCTTTCCTCCTGCTTGTTCCTCCAATTAACTAGCTGTCCTCTATAAATTTTAGTGCCGTGTGAGTAATGAAGTCCAGGTAATGAAGGCCAAGAACACATGTTGTTCTCATTAAGGGATGGCATCAGCATAATTTGCACATCCCGCAACTATGATGCAAGCTGCTATTAATAGGGAAGAATAAATATCTTGGGTGGCAGACATTAATTATGGCTAAAGCCGAACTTCTGTCACAGATATCATAGGCACATTAGACTCCATGAAATTTGATTTCTAAGATATTAAGGAACACCCAGGATTTAAAATGTGGTGGTTTTCCCTGAAGGCTGCAAAGACTTTACAACAAGCAGTGGCTGATTTATAATCTTAAACCTAGGAATATTTTATGTTTTGAATTCTTCCGTTTCTTCTTCTTCTTCTTCTTCTTCTTCTTCTTCTTCTTCTTCTTCTTCTTCTTCTTCTTCTTCTTCCTCTTCCTCTTCCTCTTCCTCTTCCTCTTCCTCTTCTTCCTCTTCCTCTTCCTCTTCTTCCTCTTAGCGGCACTTATATCCCTTTTTTCCAAGGAACCTAAGGAGGCATACATTGTTCTGCCTTCCACACACAAGAACCACGTGAAGTAAGATTGGTTGAAAGGCGATAACTGGCCCAAGGTCACCCAGTGAACATGACGGCTCAGTAGAAATTTGAACTCTGGTCTCCCAGCTTCTAGACCAATCACTATACCATACTGGCTCTTTTTTTCCTCCCGGTTATTTTTTCTCTAAGAAATCAAAAGCAGCATTTATGCCTTATAACAACCCTGTGGGTTAAGTCAGGCTGGATAGAGGTCTGAGGCTCAACAAGATTCATAAATGAGCACTGATCTGAACCTGCGATTCTTACATCCAGGACCACTACTGTGGCTCCTGAAATATCTTCATGTACCAGAAAAGTCTGGTTAGTTTAAACCAGAAGGTTGGAGCTACAGTGCAGTCTTGCATGCCTCTGAATAGCTTCCATGATGTTTCATCAGAGCAAGTTAGGCACATCACACAGGAAGAGCCCTGCTGGATCTGGCAAAGGACCATTTAGTCTAGCATCCTTTTCTCACAGTGGCCAGCCAGATGTCTATGGGAAGCCTGCTTGTAGTTCCCAGCCTCAGCTATTTCAAGTAATGCCATCACCAGGGCAGGATTTGGGGGCAGGAGAGTCTCCAGAGCAGGAGAATCTCCAAATGCATGGCTGGTTCACCCAAAATTTAAGAAAGAGAAGTAATGCACATCATCATTTAAAAGGGGTGAAGTCTGTAAAACCAGGTTTTTCCCCAAGCTGGAACTCACTGGAACTCAGTTCCAGTGGACGCCATTGCCATTATAAGAAAACAAGGGAGGTGTTCATGGTGAGTTCTGGCACCTCTTTTTCTAGAAAAATAGCACTGTATAACACCATTAAGCCTTGAGTTTTAAATTACCTAACTGCTCCACCACACATTCTGAGTAGATTTAAGTAATCAACTTGTGCCTTGCGCAGTGCTGCTGCATGCGCCACCCCAACATTCCTGCAATGAAATTAGGAACGTCCCAGTCCATCATGATAATTTTACTATTTATACCCCATACATCTTACTGGGTAGCCCCAGCCACTCTGGGCAGTTTCCAACATATATAAAAACACAATTAAACACCTTCCCTATACAGGAATGCCTTCAGACGGTCAGATAACGCCATACCCTCCAACATTTCCCCTATGAAAATAGAGACATCCTAAGGAAAAGTGGGACATTCCGGGATCAAATCAGAAACCGGGACGGCTTCTCTAAATCAGGGACGTCCCTGGAAAATAGGGACACTGGGAGGGTCTGCTGCCGTGCCACACACAGGTGAGCTGGGAGGATGGCGGAAGCCCTGGTGGCAATTTCAGCATCAGCTCTTGTCAGGTTTAGCACTTCTCCCACAGAAGACATGACACGCTGGCAGTTCGACTAGTTGACGTTTATTCATCAATAAAGGACTTTCAGCAATTCCAGCTTCCCACAGCTCAAACCTCACTGTCGGAATCAGTTGACTCGACTGGCTTCTGGCCCCTTCCAAGGCCAGATATACTTCAAGCCTGCCCCTGCTTTCTGCTGGTCTTCCTTTGTTCTAATTGCTTGCTCCATCTCCTACTTCTTGGAGACTCAGGTGCAGCCAATTCCTCCTGCTTTGGAGTTGAATCCAGCCCCCTACCTCCACCTACCTCTACGTGCTGCTGCAAAAACTCATAGGCAGCAATCCAGAGCGAGACGGGCTTCTCTCACTTTTGTGGTATGAATGAACCAAGTTCCTGTTTTCCTCTGCCTCTTCCTTCCCTTCTGCAGAGTCCTCTCTACCGGCCATGTCTCTGACAGCTCTGGAGTTTGGTTCCACATCAGACCCAAAGGGCACATGCAGACTGCAAATGGTTTCAGATTGATGGGCCAAGCCAATCTTTTCAGCTTGATGCAGTGCTGTTTATGTATCTTCAATTCCATCCTATTTTGAGGACTCCTTCAACTGCTTTCACTTTGCAATGTATGATTGGTCCAGACACACAGATAAATCACCAACTCTAAACAAAACACATAATCTATCAAACATTAGGCGTGGGACTTAACCAGATCTAGGCTTGCCAGATGTCAGGTTTTGAGATGGAGGAGTCAAGTCTGTCCCAGCCTGCTTTCCACAACACTCTACACACAAACGGTTATTATTTGCCTTACAATGTTCCTGTATTTTGAAAAGCACTTCAGAGTCTAATAAATGAGATTCTAATAGCAACACCCATAAATGCAATAAATAAATAAAGCCATTGTCTAGAGACGCTGAACACACTTTAATTGTATCAGATCAAACTATTTTTAAAAATATGACACTATAAGTTTAAGATGGAAAATCAGCAAGGCTTTATATTATTAGCCCAAAGGGACTCGTATTGTTGTATTCCTATTTTAAAACATATGAAAAGATTATTAGCATTGCACTTGATACAGCTGTTTAGTGCTCTCTCTCACTTGGCTATGGACGATAATATAAACTGGATATTAAATATTTTGTTTGTTGCCCTCATTCTCTTTTTTTTAAAAGAAAAGAAATGTCAATTCAGATATCTTAGGAAATTGGTGATATCTTCCAGAGGTCTGCTTTACTAATGAAAGTCTGAAAATAGCTGGTGTTTCCAAGAACATGTGTTTTACATTGAACAACAAAGATACAATTTTTTTTTGCACTCATAAATAATGCTCTTTTTAAAAATGAATAGAAATAAAGGTTGTCTAAACGAGTCCCTTGAATATAAAACAATTGATAGTAAATATATACTTTGGTAGCACTTTCAATAGATTGATAAGAAGTGGCAAAAAAGAGGATTGCTGTCAGCGTTTAAGAAAAGCTTTTTTAAAAAGAGTGAGAAAAAATGTGTTTTGAGGATTACTCTCTGTTAATGATGAGGCAAATGCTATTTTATGGGCCTAATCTACTGAACATTAATAATCATACAGCTGAGGGAAATCCTTCTAGTAGAATTACTGGTGCAAGTGGTGCTCAAAATAATGTAACAAAGGAATTTTATAAAACATTTGGCTCAGCATTTAGTTGGGGTTTAAACCTTGGTTTTACACATTGCTTTGAAGAATGTAGTTGTTCTACATATAAGTCATTCCACTACATATAAGTCATTCCACACCTGCATTGTCCACAGATACATGTGTGTTTGTTGTACATTATGGTCTGAATATGCTTTCCCTACATACCGCTTAGGAAAATTATCTTGCCTGAAATAGTTCCAAAAGTGTTGGGTTGCTTGGTTCTCGATTTGCCCTTTTGTGCCTTAGTTATCCCCAGCCTACTCAGTAAAACTACAAACACACTATACATTTAAAGCACTCTTCCAAAGAGTCTTGGTTTGTTAAAGGTGCTGGGAATTACAGCTCTGTGGGGGCGAACTACACTTCCCATGATTCTATGGGGAAGCCATGTGCTTGAAATGTATGATGTGTACATAACCTAAGTTAAAATGTATTATTTTGATGCCTCTTGGTTTTATTACTGCCCATTTCAGTGCTAGTCAGGCAATGTTTTCTACAAGGAAGAAAAGTGTTTTGAATGACTGCTTGTCATTTCATGTTCAACAAACAAGGGTGCCAACCAAGTTAGGGCTGATTATATCATATGCATTCATCATACCGAAAGTTACTTTTGTATATGTGCCGTGTTACCTCTCATAAAACATACAGATATATGTCCATAGGTACTGGAACACGCCTGACAAAAACAGTCCCTCAGTCGCTGGTTTTTAGTGTAGTATTGCTAAGTTTCAGGAAACAGTCTCAAAATGGAAATAAACATGGTCCTGTCTACTAGAAGGTCCAAAATGATTGGGAAGATGAGAGCCTTGCTCCCCAGGCATCTCTTTTGTCAGAGACCAACAAATGAGAAAAAATGATCTTAACAATTATGTTAAATGAGAAACTGTTAGTGGTCTTGAAGGTGTAGAGGGGTCTTTGTATTGAGAAACAAAAGACATATAGTGTCAGAAGTGGAAAAAAGCAAGCATTTGCTAACAGGCATATAGCACGGGAATGCTAAATGAGGAATCAGAAATGGATAGATATCTATTTTCAGAGGCGACTCAAAAATACATAACATTATTCAGAGAAAATTATGAGCTCAATTGGGCATGCAATTTTATGGCTACCTATTGGAAGTGGTTGTTTACGATATGACACCATTTAATGATGAAGGAAAAACAAATCAGCTCTGTACTGGAATACAGGAAAGGTCAGATAGAAAATGCATATTTATGAGAAAAACTAAATTCAAAGGGTCAGCTTTTCTATTTTTTAAAAAATACTTTTGCTTTGCATGTCTCATGTTGCTTATTATAACTGAGTTCATGTCCTGTGGCAATTATCTGTCTTTATGTTGGTGGGTATGTGTGCCAATGGTTTAGCTTTTGAATAGATTGTAAGGAATGCACACTACTGTTGGAACAGCTCTTAGGTTTGTTCTTCATATTGAAGATATAACACAATGGCTGTAATTCTGTGCAAAACCTGTTAACCTCCTGGACACAGAGTGTGTTCAAAGAACAGAGATTGCCAATGTGGCACCTGTTACACTGGCAAGAGCTCTGAGTACCTGCCACTGCGCCCATGATCATAAGGTGATGAAAGAGGTAATCTTTTTCTACATTGAGCAGTACAAAGAGCTAAAGAAGGGAGTTGGAAAAGTGACGCTCTTTCAGCTTGATGTGCTTTTTCAAGTCTGAGATTAATTTTTCAGACTTTTCAGAGATCTGCACTCGGTCCAGTATATCTAAAGGAGCATCTCCACCCCCATCTTTCCACCCAGACACTGAGGTCCAGCGCCGAGGGCCTTCTGGCAGTTCCCTTGCTACGAGAAGTCAAGTTACAGGGAACCAGGCAGAAGGCCTTCTCGGTAGTGGCACCCGCACTGTGGAACGCCCTCCCACCAGATGTCAAAGAGAATAACAACTACCAGACTTTTAGAAGACATCTGAAGGCAGCCCTGTTTAGGGAAGCTTTTAATGTTTGATGCATTACTGTCTTTTAATATGTTGTTGGAAGCTGCCCAGAGGTATACACACCATGTGGTGCGGGGTATAAATAAATTCTTCTTCTTCTTCTTCTTCTTCTTCTTCTTCTTCTTCTTCTTCTTCTTCTTCTTCTTCTTCTTCTTCTTGCTAAATTGCTACCGAGCCAAGTTCAAGGTGTTACTATGCCAAGACCTTAACAACTTGGGATCACTTTGTCAGAGAGAACACAAAGGTGGAACAGTTTTCAAACATACAAAAGCATTAATTAAAGGCAATGGGGACAGCGGACAAGGAAAAGAAGCAATGGGTTCGCACTGCAGCAAAAGCAGACGTGCAGACTGATTTTATGCATGTTTACTCAGAGGTAAGGTCTATTGCTTCTGGTGGGCTTTACGTACAGTTTTAGGCTGTAATCCATAGCTTTCCAAACCTTTCATGTTGGCGACACACATTTTAAACCTGCATCTTTTCATGACACGGTAATTCAATTTATTAGCAAACTGGAGGTTAAACTAACCCCTTTGCAGCTGCAGGAGGAGCATTCTCATGACACACCTACAGTATATACTGCAGCTGACACTAATGTGTCACAACCAGTGCTTCCCCCCCCCCCCGGGAAAAAGTTAAAAAGTTTACCACTTACTGTAACAACTTCATGGTGATAATCCTTTGCACCCTTATCAGCAAGGGAATCTGACTGCATTTCATGCATATGTTGCTGGATTTTGAGATGGACTTCCTAGCCGTAGTTGTAACAAACTGGTGTTGTCATCTGGATAGGCAAAAATTCCGTTTAAGGAATTCGCCAATTAGAAACAGCTACGGAAATCTCCGTGAAGAGACAAAATATCTCTTTTGGAAGTAGCTTGAACACAAACTGATAAAGACAAGCAGATATCCTCTGAACAAATATATTCTGGCTGATATTTAAAAAATGTCTTTCAACACAACATTAGTGAAATGCGTCTTCATTCTTCCAACCGTCCTTTTCCATAAAGAGCTAAGCATTTCATGATGGACTTCAAAGGGTACTCACTCTTTCGTTTTGAGAAACCCGTTCCCTTAGGAAACAGTGCATTTAAGGCAGGAGTAGTGAATGTGGTGCCCTGCAGATGCTGTGGGACTACAACTTTCATCATTCCTGACCATTGGCCATGCTGGGCTGGGCGTGATTGTGTCAAATCCCTCTGTCTTGGGGTCTCATTGTTGGCCTGGGGAAGACTCAGATTCAGAAACTCTCTAATCAATCCACTGGGGGCAAGGGACTCAGCACCTGCTTCTATACTGCCATGGCCTGAGAACATGGCTTTTTCATCATGCTCATCCTGACTATGATTCCCCTTCAACATCTCCTGCTGCATAGCTTCGGAAGGGACTGCAGGATCATCAATGGTTCCTTTAAAATTGCATACAGCTCTCCCGAGGAAGTGGAGCTACTGGAAAGGAAGGTCCTGCTAGCTCTCTGAAGACTTCTGATTCTGGCATCTTTGATATCTCAGCCAGCAGGGCCTACTGGGAGCTGGCCAGAGTTCTGATCTGCCTTGGACCAGACCTGAAGTCAATTGGAAGAGGCTCACACAATTACAACCACTTCCCCTGTGGCCCCCAAGCCCCAACAGAACAGGATAGATGGGAATTGCAGTCCAACAACACCTGGATGTTGATATGTTGGGTAGACTTCATACCCAAGGGACCACATTATCCAGTCTTTATTGAATAGGTATCTCCAACCTTAGCCGCTACATGCTCTGTCTTCTTGCCTTCTTTTCATGTTTGTTGTTTTCTTGGGGTTTATATCATTGGGGGATGCAGATGGCACTGTGGTCTAAACCACTGAACCTCTTGGGCTTGCCAATCAGATGGTCGGCGGTTTGAATCCCCATGACAGAGTGAGCTCCCATTGCTCTGTTCCAGCTCCTGCCAACCTAGCAGTTCAAAAGCACATCAGTGCAGCGGGTAGGTAAACAGTGTTTTCATGCACTCGGCACTTGCCACGGTATACTGTTGCACCAGAAGCGGTTTAGTCATGCCAGCCACATGACCCCAAAAGCTGTCTGTGGACAAATGCCAGCTCCCTCCGCCTGAAAAGCGAGATGAGCGCTGCATCCCACAAGTCACCTTTGGCTGGACTTAACTGTCCAGGGACCCGGTGCTTTTTTCTGGGGGGACGCAGGGGTACGCATACCCCTAAACATTTTGTGAATCTAAATTTGGCCTCATTGAATGGGCAGTATTTCAATATGAGTAGAAAAATGAGAGTATCCCTAAAAAATTTTTTTAGAAAAAAGTACTGCCTTTACCTATATCATTATGTAGATGCACCAGTCATGCATGTTCAAACCTGCTTTCACACATCTATTTTCTTTCAAAACCTTTATAAACCGCTTACTGTTTAAAGGCTCTCAAAGTGGTGCACAACATAAAGACAACAACAACATTAAATCAAAAATAGTCCACTGGCCATTAAAACAGCTGGATGAATCTAATAAATAATGGTAATAGTAATCATAAAGGTAAAGGGACCCCTGACCATTAGGTCCAGTCATGGACGACTCTGGGGTTGTGGTGCTCATCTCGCTTTACTGGCCAAGGGAGCCAGCATACAGCTTCTGGGACATGTGGTCAGCATGACTAAGCCATTTCTGGTGAACCAGAGAAGCGCACGGAAATGACATTTACCTTCCCACCAAAGCGGTACTTATTTATCTACTTGCACTTTGATGTGCTTTCAAACTGCTAGGTTGGCAGGAGCGGGGACCGAGCAACGGGAGCTCACCCTGTTGCGGGGATTCGAACCACTGACCTTCTGATCGGCAAGCCCTAGGCTCTGTGGTTTAACCCACAGCACCACCTGCATCCCTATAGTAATCATATAAACATATAAAAACAAGAATTCTGATAAATGAAGATTGGGTCTGATCTTACGGTTCAGGGAAATCCTAGACAATAGAATGTTATCTCAAAATGTCTGAGGCAACCTGTGGTTGCTGCTTCACATATGACAGAGGAAAGAGCATTCCATAACAGAGGGGCAATAGCAGAAAATGCCCTTTTCAAGTCACCACTTTCTGTAAGGCGTGGTGCCCCTGGTGATCTAAGTGATCTTACAGGTCTGTACAGGAGCAGGCAGCCTTTCAGGTAACATGGTTCTGAGTTGTTGCACATTACATGGATCTCTGTTGTTTCGCCAGGCTGCTTGTGTTTCCCAGGGTGTGCTGTCCCTCACTTCACCATGAAAATAATCATGATTTAAAAATAATTAGAAAAGCTTAATGCAAAAAGAAAGAAGTCTGCTCTTGACACTGACTTGGCTTTCAAGGAACTCTTGGTAACCTGAGGGCACGACCTGACATGAAGAGCAAAGTATGGCCCAGAAATCGAGTACAAATCAAACAAACACTCTGACAACATCTGCAAAGAGAGGGCAGCTTAAATAATAGATGCAGAGTTTGCTGCTCTCATCAATCTTTATTCATAATCTTTATTTTTAGACAGGCAAGAAACCTAATTAAAGATGCATTTTAAAATTAAAAAGACAAAGAGCCAAAAAGTCACAAATCCATTATCATTACTGCTTAGTGCATATTAAACAGAATGTAAATTATCCATTAGTTTTCTGTGCACTGTGGGGTGTCAAAATTATATATCATGTTAATGGGTCATCATGGTTGGCCCAGGGGCTGTGTAAGTCAGTTTCTCAGAAGCACAATTGCTATCCAGGCTCAGAGTAGCTGGGAATATTTCTAAGGGCACGCGGTGCAATCCATCAACTGGAGAAATATGCTCGTGCCACTTTTTAGATAATGTCTTCAACCAACACAATGTCAGTAGGTTTCAGGGATAATTTCCACAATGCTGAAAGTGGACTGAAAGGTGGATTGTACACATAGGGTCTGGATTTGGCTGCCTTGGTCAAGGAGTTGCGTGATGGTTTTCCACATGTCTCGCCCACCAGGGTGGGAAACTCTTTTAAAAAGTAGGCAGTGCAACAGATGCAACTCTTATGCATTGCCTCTCCCAATATGAACCAACCCGGACCCTGCGATAATCATCTGAGGCCCTTCTTCATGTGCCTCCTCCATGAGAAGTCTGGAGGGTGGCAAAATGAGAACTGGCCTTTTCTGCAGTGGCTCCCCCTCGTGGAATCCTCTACCCAGAAAGGCTCGCCTGGAACCTTCATTACATATATTTAGGCCCCAGGCAAAGCATTCCTCTTTCCCCAGGCCCTTGGCTAAGTAAACAATCTCTGGCCTTTTAAACTGGGGGGGTGTATTATTATTGTTTGTTACGAGGTTATGTATTTTTGTGTTTTTATATTGTAAATAATCCTGTGATCCTCAGGGTGGTATATACATTTTAAAAATCAGAAGAATACCTTCATATCGTAGATGATATTCCAGCCATGCAAGAGCCGGGGATTTGTATGCAGACCCCCCCCCTCCGCCTACCAAGTAAAAGACATTCTCACAGTTCAAGGAATCATTATAGCCAGGCAAATATACCCAAGGAGTGCACAATGTAGGACTGGTGAAGTGTGACCAAGGGAGAGTGTCTGGGGAGTGGTCTACAGAGAGTAATGGGAGTTGGATAGAAAGGCCCGTGTGCCTGAGATTCATCACCTCATATGAGCTCATGAGCTAGTAAATCTAGTCTACCTCATTTCCTCCTTTTAAGAAATCTGCATGAAACATCTACATGTTTTCATTTACATTTTTTATTCTGCTTTCTCTCAAAATGCTCATTTCTTTTTCACAGTACATCCAAATGAAATGTATTTTGATAGGTTTCTGGAGCCAATAGCTACAGTACACCAGAAAAATCTGTGAGGTGCAGAAGTGAATAAATAAGTTTTGATAAGCAGTTAGGCCCGGAAATGTAGATCTGGTCAGCTCAAACTGGAGTTCATAAAGCTCTGGTTTTTCCAGGTAGGTCAATTTCAATATGGACTGGTCTTTTACAGTAGAGATAGCCAGCTTCTATATTCTCTGTTCTCCAGGTGGCCCTTCAGATGAGACAAGACTCTCTACCAAAGTCTCTGGGTAAAAGAAAAGGACAGGCAAAATGGATCAAGGGGTTGGCACAAGTCCCCTACAAGGAGAGTCTATACCACCTGGAGCTTTGTAGCTTAGAAAAATGATTAGTGAGGGTCACATGACAGAGTATGGATTCTGTGAAGGAAGAGATGTTTTTGTACCACTATCACAACAGCAGAACTCACAGTCATCCAGTGAAGCTGAATGATGAGAGAACTACTTCCAGTCTCAGAGGTGCTATGCCTTTGGGTACCAAAGAACACAACTGGGGGAGAGAACAGTGGTGCTCATTTCTTGCTTGTGGACTTAAGTGCTGTAGATAATTGGTCGGCCTTCATGAGAACAGAATGCTAGGCTAGATGAGTCTATGGCCAGATCCCATGGGGCTGTTCCTAAGTAGCTATCAGAGATCTCATAGTATTTGTTTTCTTATAAATGAAACTGTGGACAAATATTTTAGCATGCACTTGACTCAAACTTGGTGGAAGCATGGGATCAGATTGCATGCATAGAACTATGTGACCTTACTTGTAGAAGTTCTTGCTGAGGATGAAGACACAAACAGTCGTGGAACAATAGGGGAACAACTTTTTAAAATAAAAATAACTTGATTAAAACTTATGCACTGTTGGAAATACGGATTTTGAACTCAAAACAGCAGCAGCAGCAACAACAACACACAATTAAAACGGTTTGTGGCTCTACACAAGGGTTTAGAGTAGCATGTAGCCTATTGGTTTTTTTGAACTGGGAGACCCATTTAAGTTCCTCCAGGAAGCTTAGTTGTGTCTTATCTTACTTGACAGGATGATTATAAGGCAGAGAAAGGTGACAATGAGAAAGCATTTGCATAAGGGCAGCACACTTTGGGATTTGTTGGTTTAGGTAATTAGTGAGCACTTTAAAAAAAGAGAGAAACTTATCCTGTGTATAATCTGGAAATGATTCATTTTACTATTAGAAAGGATGGAACATCAGAGCGGACAATACACACATTCATTCTGTTAAGACAAAAGACGGCGGCATGATTTCAGTTTCTATCCTTTTCTCCTTCCATACTTTTTTGCTTCCCCGTGGGCTACTTACGCTATTGTCATGAATACATTAGGCATTATGCATAATATCAGATGATTTGAAGAACTCTCAGGCAGATGTAGATTAATTGGTTTCTAATGGGAAAATGCATGTGTGGTGCACTCAGAAACTATTTTTATTGCAAGGCATTCTTTCCCTCCCATGTGTTGGATCACAACCATGTATGCATCTGGAGATTAAGCTTTAATGAAACTTTTGTCCTCGTTGGTATAAGAAGGGGGGTGGGAGATAATACAGCTTCCTTTTTGCTTTAATACAGGACAGCATTTCTGAAACACTTACTCTGGTCTGTGATGGATATGCTGCTGTAATGATATTTGGATTAAGGATGAATGGATTTCCCCCATTCCATTCTTTATTGTTCCATGGGTTCACTCGGCCCTGCATCCACTCCTCCTAAATTCTGGTTTAACAAGGAGGATTTCTGAAATTAATTTTAAAAGAAACAGGAGGGGAATACCTTTATTAGAAGCAATGCAAATGTCACAAATTGGTAAGCAAGTTATCAAGCATCCAAGAACTCTTCTTTGGGGTAGGGTGATTTGAAAGCTTGTTCACTATTTTTTGTTTTTTTCATTGGCCTTAAGAAAATGTATTCCCCCAGTTTCCATTTTTTTATATACTTATGGCCCTCAACACCAACATGGTTACCTAGAATTTTTGTAAAATTACTTCTACACATTTTTTGCACAGTACCTTAGGAGTGGGTAGCTTGTGGTTCTACAGATGTAGACCCTCCATGTGTCCCTATTTTCCAGGGACACTCCTGGATTTACAGAAGCCATCCCGGCTTCTGATTTGACCCCCGAATGCCCCACTTTTCCTTAGGATACCCCTATTTTTATCAGATAAATATTAGAGAATATGGACTTATGTGACCCCTGACCCAAGGAGATAACTATACAACATTTAGAAGACATCTGAAGGCAGACCTTTTTAGGAAAGTTTAAAAATTTTTAAAATGTTTTTATATATGTTGGAAGCCACCCAAAGTGGCTGGGTCAACCAACTCAGATGGGTGGGGTACAAATAATAAAATTATTATTATTATTATTGAGAAAAAGTTGGAGAAAAGTTGGAGGGTAGCTCAGCACTACTGTCTACACTGACTGACAGTGTCTCTTCAGGGTTTTAGGCAGGGTTCTCTCCCAGCTACACCTGGAGAAGACAAGGGGTTGAACCAGAGACCTTCTGTATCCAAAGCGGATGCTCTTTCACTGAGCTACAGCCCTTTCCCTTTGTAAGACTCCCATCAGTGCCAACCATCATGACCAATGGCCATTGATGATGGAAGCTGTAGCCCAGCAGCATCTAGAGATCCAGAGGTTCCCCACCACTGATATATTTTATTTATTTATAATTTCATTCATCAACACCTTAAGGTCACTTTTTCAGGCAGTGCCCACACAGGCTTCTTACAACCATAAAACCATCAAGAAAGGGGGAAAATAGTAACAGAAAAGATTTTAAATGAAATCAACTCATCCAAATTTCTCACAAGAATAAGAAAGCTAGAGGAAAAGCAATTAACCCAATCTCTACTGAGTGGTACATAAGATTCCAGGGGTCTTGGCGCTTAACCAGGTTTTGTGTTTCCTTTGGAAAATTAAGGCTATAGTGTCATTATGAAATATTGTTTATTTACACATATTTACAGCCTGAATCCTTCAGTGGAGGGGGTGCAGAATATTACACTCCGACAGTGTTTTTTGATGCTTCTCTAATAACTTCAGCAAGCTTGGGTCCGGACTCCTGCCTACTTCCTGCTCCTTCTTTCCAGGACCCCTTGCAAAACTCAACTTCCATTTACATTACCCCCTGTCCCACTGGCAACCTCCATTTCAAGAGCCTCCTGCAAAAGGCACTTTTTCCTGTGGGGACATCATGCCCTGTAACCCTGGCCACCTCCCCCTTCTTCCTTCTGTCTCTGTCCACTAAGTATCTGCATTGTCAATTACCCTTCATGGCCTGGTACTTGGATTTCTTTCTCTCCTAATGGCACTTCGGTCAGCTGATCTCCTGAACAGGAAAACTGGTATAGCCTGCATTTTTGCAGTGTGCCTGGCATCTTCCCTTAATACTCCAAATGTTAGCTCAGTTATAACATTTGCTAATTTAAGAATTTGGGGAACCTGCCCCCTGCAATTCATAACAATATGTAGCCGCCGTCCAACCAGTAGACTGGAAGGTCAAATGTAAGGATGAGCCTTCAGGGCTGAGCTTGAAAACCCTTCAAAATGGTAATTCTGCACAGGCTGAAAGAAGAGAATTCTATTTATCTGTTTTCTCCCCACTGCATTGCTGATACACATGTGCAAACACTATTAAAACAACCAGCACCAATGCTTTGCTATCAGCTCTTACAGAAGGCCTCTTTATCTTAGCATTTGTACTTGCAAAGTAGCTCAGTTGAAATATTATGGCAGGCTCTTCTATACTGAACTGTACTTTTTTACAGGGATCCAAATTTATCTCTCCAGTACTTTCTTTGCACTTGGGGGACTCAGGTGAATTTTATGTTTCAATTTCAATGGCAGACTTCTGTAAGATTACGGGGGGGGGGGAATAGTCAAGGTCCTGACTGTAGCCATCGAAACTAGCACACAATTGTTAAAGGGAATATGAGTTTTGAAGCAAAATTGCCTGCATTTTTGAACCAGCTTTGAGTGTGGATTTTGTTATGCTTTTATTTTAAAAGGTGCTATCTGTAAACAAGTATATTGCGTTCTGCCCTCTGCTGTGGTTGTCTTAATAACCCTATACTGTATTTGATGTTTATGGTCTGCAGACCAAGTACCGGTAATCTACTACTAATTTTGATGCAATCATATGTATAATTGCCTCAAGATTGTTTTCGTGCAATGTTTTAGTGATCCACATGTGCATTCCTACATAATGTAAAAGACCACACAAAAGGTATCTTGGTTGAATTACATGTATGATCAATGTTGTTTGCAGTGTTTTATCGATGCGGACATGTGCATCAGTGATGCGGCTGCCCCAATATGGCTGCTCCATGTTTGATAGACCACATACCTTCTCATACAGGATCTGAATCTTCATTGAAATAGCACGTAGGCATGAAACCAGTTTTAGTGTCAAGTTCAGTCTCTGGAGACTTGAAGTAACAGAACACCTTTGAATATGCAGAGCTAGCCACAACCAAACCCCACACATCTGGAATGAGGGAGAAAAGGCTTCCATGTAAAGAGGCATGAATTTGAAACAGACTTGGGTCCTGGTACATCTCATTTTAACAATTCCACACCATCATTCTTTAAAAAAATGAAATAAAAATCTTATTGCCACAGTTGATCCTCATATTGTCCTTATAATATACCAGGTGATAAGTCCTGTTGCTAAATCTTTGATGTACCTAATTCCAAAATAAATGGTGTGCGCTCGATACCTAGGTAGACTACAGAATCAGGCTACTGATTCATGGCTTTATACTTCAGTGAATAAGCTACAGAGCTAGGGTACCATTAGAAAACACTAAGGACACATTATAGGAAGATAAAGTAGTGTAAATGTTCAGGTTTCAGGAGGGCTGGATTCAGAGATGCGGCCACCTGAGGTACTGTGAAAATGGTGATCTCTTATAGGATGTTCATGTTACAGCTAACAACATGACATAGTGGTGTGCAAAGGTCGCAGCACTGAGCTTTCTCCTTTAAAAAATAAGTTTCCAGCCCTTTTAGAAGGAAAGTTATGAAACAAAATGTGCAGACCACCTTCTAAGAGCTGCAATTTCCCCCTCTGATCCTAAACCTCCACTGCCTTGAAGGAAAAATCCATACCCGCTGCATTGTGGGACATCTTCAAGAGAAGAAAAAGCTAAAGAGTAAACCCTGCAGAAATCCAGAATGGAGGGCATAGGATTGCAGCCTTGGCTTGCTTGTGGGCAGACAGGCTCATGATGAGGAGGTCAGTATCAATGCAAAACAAACAGAACTTAAATATATTCAGCACATTGGGCATAAAATAAAATAATAACACCTGCGTGATTATATTAATAAAATAAAACAATCCCATCACACTTTAAAATCCTGTTGCATATATATTGGAATGGACAAACTCCCTCCTTAGAAACTTCTTGAAACCTGAGCATCTTTTGCATGTGTTAGAATACTTTTCAATTGAGGCAGGCTTTGGTGGGTGACAGGTAGAAACAGCTAAGCATTTGTGATGTTTGCAAGTTGCTTCATTGGAATCTAATGGATTTTTAATGTGAGCATTTCCTAATTTTCTGTGACCTACCCTGAGGCTTTAGTTGAATTAATCAAATATTATTAGGGAGTTTTGCATGAAGCCACCATGCATTGAAAGAAAGTGGGTTTTCCCCTGATGGGGGAGAGTCATCAGGCAGCATAAATTACGTAGCTCCACCACAGTGACCATGCCTCCTCACAATCTGTAGTTATGGTAGATATGCAAAAGGGGTGAGGTAAAAACTAAAAAAACAACCAACAATTGTCTTCAAATATACTATTTGCAAATACGTTTTACACATTTCCCCAAGAAAATTCATTTCTGTTCAACTAAGAATCTTGCTCTTTCCCTGTAAGATCCCAAAGTGGTGTTAATAACCTTATTTCAGAACAACAACGCACAAACTTACCAGTATGGGAATCCACAGACAGAATTTGTGGATTAAGCTATCAAGAAGCAAAAGAATTTAAGCTTGCATGATGCACTGCCTAATCTAGCATTGGTTGCCTGGCTATCCACTCTGGCCTGCTATGACTCATTGCCTGGGTTGGAGCCACACACTGGGAATCCCTACTTGAAAGTATCCTCTGTCTTTCCAAGATGGTTTGTCTCCCACTGCTAGGTTCATCATCATAACACAACTAGGGCAGCTCCATCCCATGGTGCCTCTTCCTTAGCAAGGCACACTCCAGCCCCCTTTTATAAGTGGATTGGCGTTAACAAGCTGCCCCTGCCCCTGCGACTCAGAGACATAATTACCCATCATCTCTAGGCAGATCTCAAGCATCTGACATCGGGATGTCAAGACAGGAAAAGCCCTTCAGGATCCAAGACCTTGGCTAGAACCTGCATGATGCTTCTCTGTGACTTTACAAAGCTGGTATAGCCTTATCTTTAGGGTACATACCAATTTGTTTCCCATTAATGTATTCTTTTTGTGACCTCCTAATTAATAATATTAAGGGAATTTAGCCTGGGAATCCAAGAAAAGGCAGTATTCTAGGACCCTTATTGAATATTAATATCCATCTTGTAGCAAAAGCTGAACACTTGTTTATGTATATTGGAGCCCCACTGGCTTAGGTCTTTACCAGGAAAACAACAAAGATCGGAAGGGGGGCATGCGAAATAACAAATTACAGCTGAAACAAATCATCAGCACCACTGTTTTCAAATTATTATATTTCTGGGGGATTTCAGTCAGTTACATGAAAAAGACACCAGATTCAATAGAGCTTTGATAGTCAGGTTATGTTAATAATGGGGACTCATGTAAAATGCATTAGGTATACCTTACAGATGAAGAAGATTGCCGATAATTATTCTGTATGCTAAGAGTGTAGCTCTTTCTGAACTGATATATAAAGACTCCTTTACATCCCAGCCTAATTACTTATAGACAGTTGAGCACAAAATTACTTTCATCTGTTTGAACATGTGGAAGGAAAGAGATTAGAGATGTAGGTTTCAAAACAGCTGGTTGGCGTGTTAAAGAAGAAAACCTACTGGTACTTTGGTACTGATTGAAAAAGTGCATTTCTTTATAATTAGACCTATTAAAGTGAATATCGTGTGTGTGTGTGTGTTCAAAGAGGGCATCTGGGGCGTGCAGCAGGAAAGCCAAGGATTTGCTTTCTAGTGAAAGAATTCGAGAAAAAGAGAAAAGGAAATGTTAGCGGTTGGGATGATTTTCTCTCCCTTAGCCATCCAAGTTGTGGTGTGTGTGTGTTCTTTCCTTTTCTTCTCTTCTACTGTGATGGGAGTTGAGATTACTTTCCAGGCTATTCTCACTTTGCTTCTCTTATTCCTGAGTAAATTTTTTATAGAGCATACAAAATTGCCTTAACTTTGATGTAGGTAGACATATTTGGGTGAGATACATTTGGTGAACCAGTTTCTCTTGAAAATTCAGAACCAAATGGTCAACTGAATCCATAGGAACATAGGAAGATAAGAAGCTGTACCAGTTCAGACCAACGATGCATCTAGCTCAGTATTGTCTAGGCCAGGGTTTCCCAAACTTGGGTCTCCAGCTGTTGTTGGACTACAGCTCCCAGCATCCTTAGCTAGCAGGACCAGTGGTCAGGGATGATGGGAAACCCGGGTCTAGACTGAGTGGCAGTAGCTCTCCAGTTCTCTTATAGCCCTACCACAAGATGTCCAGGATTGAACTTGGGGCCTTCTGCATGCAAAAAAATAAAAAAATAAAAAATATTGTTTAATGCTTTGGGGGTCTTTGGGCCAAAAGTGGTATATAAATAAAGCACAACATAATATTACATAACAGTTTTTGAAGAATGTTTGGGGGACGTTTGAGGCAAAAGAAGGTTTTTGAAAAGTTTTTGCACAGTTATGTAGGCAGTCAGTGCCATCTGCAAGGTTAAAAGCTTTCTTTTTGTACTCGCTTAAATCTTTTAGCATTCCAACATTCAAATTCTGTTTCAAAGTCCTGGAAACACCTACCTCTCCGAAACAATTCTGCAGGAGCGGCAGCTCTTTGAAAACCTGAAAACAGCTGTTTATTCTGCCTCCGCGTGCTGTTTGAAATGAGTTCCCAATTCCTACAGTAAGTTTTGTCATGGTAAAACTATAAGATTTTCCCGTCATCTGTGTGGAGCAAATCTTAAAAGGCTCCATGGATTGATCATGTTATTATAGATTCAAGGGAACTTCAAGGCTGCCCAAGTGCAGAATCTGCCATGCTAGATGAAGGTATGCCTTTGCTAATTGATGGCTGTCAGGTCTGTGCTTAAATATTCCCAGTGAAGGAGTGTCCACCACCCAGTGCTTAGAGCAGGGTATCAGCAAACTTTTTCAAAAGGGGGCCGTCCACTGTCCCTCAGACCTTGTGGGGGGCCAGACTATATTTTGAAAATATATATATAAATGAATGAATTCCTATGCCCCACAAATAACCCAGAGATGCATTTTAAATAAAAGGACACATTCTACTCATGTAAAAACACGCTGATTCCCAGACCATCCACGGGCCGGATTTAGAAGGCGTTTGGGCCGGATCCGGTCCCCTTAGTTTGCCTACCCATGTCCTAGAGAGTTCATTTAAAAAAGGAACTAGTTCTACTCTAAGTTCATCCTGTCCATCATGCAACTAGTTCTAGCTCATGTTCATCCCAGTGAACTTTTTGGTTCATAAAAAGTTCAGCCTTGGAGATTTCTTTTTCAGCTTCTTGCTGCAAGCTGCTTCTATTGGAAGGGAGTGAATCTCTTCAGCAGGGAAGACTAGAAAAATCTGTTTTATTTAACAAAATGGATATACCACTGGCCTGTAAAACTCCTACTGCTTTAAGTGGTTTACAAAAATATGAAATAAAATATCAACATGGTTGGTAAAAACTGTTAAAAACAAGTATATAAAAGCATTCAGTGCCTTACATTCCTTCTTTTGCTTGTTTAGCAACATGAAGTGTCCTTCAAACCGGCAGTGCCTCCACTTTTGTGTCTGCCCAATGAGCCTTAGAACATTGCCTCCAGGTTTTGCTTTCTAAGGAAGGAATTCAATGTAGTACTTAGGCAATCATTTCACCAGTTGGTGGAACCATCTTGTGTTTCCTCTCTTTATGCACTGCTCTGAGAGCCAGAGTGGTATAGTGATTAGAGTGTTGGATGACCAGGACCTAGGAGACGCAGGTTCAAATCTGCACATGGCCATGAACCTCACTGGGTGATCTTGGGCCAGTCACTGCCCCTCAGCCTAACCTACCTCACGGAGTTGTTGTGGGGATTCAATGAGGAGAGGGAGAACCATAAGCACCACCTTGCCCTCCTTGGAGATAAAGGTGAGATATAAATGCAACAAACAAACAAACAACATTTAACCCAGAGCATCTGCATGCAAATGCTCTACCAATTTGTACCAATGACGAGACCAGCTATACCCTCTGCCCCCAACCTAGTGGGCGCTACTGGCAGGTCTGTGAGTTGGGCCTCCATGGCCAGTCTCAAGAATCATACTTTTTGTAAATTTTAGAACAGGCATGCCCAAACTCAGTCATCCAGATGTTTTGGGACTACAACTCCCATCGTCCCTCGCTAACAGGACCAGTGGTCAGGGATGATGGAAATTGTAGTCCCAAAACATCTGGAGGGCCGAGTTTGGGGATGCCTGTTTTAGAATTTAGTGCAGATGTTTTCTTGTGTCTCTGGATGCATTAAATTCTCCTCTCAAAAGGGTGTTCTTTCCCCCCTTTCTCTAAAACCAGCTTGAATTATGCCAGCTGTGAAGTCTTTATAAATAGGAGATACTTCTGATTAAAAGATACATCTTGATTTAAGGGACAGGTACAGTGCCAAGCACATAATACATGGCTATCAAGAACCCCACTGATTGCTAATAATTTAATTCCTATAACAGACTAGGAAAAACCTTATTACCTGGCAGCTGGTATTCAATCACTCTTCCCCAAAATAAATAGCCAATTGGGCCAGTAATGATAAAAAACTAGACAGCAACGGCCTCAATTTCGTGTTTAAAAATGTAATATGCTGGGTTAACACAGGCCCTCTCCATGTTAATCCTCCTCAATAGCTATTTCTTGTTCTCACAGAATGCCCATTCAGGTAAACAATATTGTTACATTTATTTAAAACCTGACTTGCGGGCTGAGAAGTTTTAGTGCTTTGGGGCATAAAACACAATAAGGAGCATTCAGCGTGTGCATGGGTGGTTTGTAAAGAAACAAAGCCGTTGAGTTCTTTATTGCTTATTTTTTAAATAGCAAACAAACCCAGAAGCAAAACAGGCTAAGAAAACTCATTATCCTAAATTCTTCTCGTTTTACTCCTGTATCAGTTATTTAACCTATTTGCTTTGCATTTCAGGATAAAAAATATTTGTGTTCACTGGGCTCTTATTTAACAGGATATTCAGAGGTATTCTTGGGGCTGCAGGCGGCAACTGACTGAATTGCTAGATTAATCAGGGTACGTTTCAGTCTTCCAGTGTGAGCCCTGTTGAAATGAATTGGAGTTGCACCATAGAGGTGAAGTTTTTGGATGATACTTCTGTAGTCAGGAATATAGTTTTTCAATAAATTTCAGCCATGAGCTACATGCCCAGGGCACCCTAATCTGTGGCTGGGTTTTGATGCAGTTGAGCAGAGCAATTAGAAAAGCAAAGTATACAGATTCTGTCCAGGGCCTTTTAAAAATTGCTGTTTTGTTCCAGGCACAGCGACCTACAGAAAGAGATAGACGAAGAAGGAGAAGAAGAGAGACAATATGGACAATATGCATGGCAATGCAAGTCACGGATAAATATGATATCTAAGGATTCACGAAGAAACAGTCCATCATCTCTAATGTGTGTGTAAATTTTAATTGGTAAGGGCCGGGAGATAACACAAAGGATGCACTGTTGATGTGTTACTGAAACATACTCTCTAGCATTCCTCTCATGAAAATCAGGATATGAGAGCATGACACCAAAATGTGTGGTGCCACATTCTCACCTAAGTTTGCTGATTTGCACAAGAGCGTGGCACCACTTCAAGAGCCAGCACCAGCTATAAGCAACGGCTCGTCCCCGGGACTTCCCAGGATCAAATCAGAAGCTGTGTGGCCTCTGCAATTCTGGGAATGTCCTGTTAAAATAGGGATGGTTGAAGGGGATGTTGTAATAGGGAACAACAGCAACAATTGGAAAGATGGTTCATCCTTCCAATAATGAGTGATAGCTTTTCATTTACGAAATTTCATTAAAATACCATCAATTGCTACTAGTCATGAAGCCTGAATGCTGCATCCCAGATCACTGCATCACAACACTTCCAACAAGAAATACACAACAGTTTTTGATGTTATGTAAAGCCTTCTTCTGAAGCCATCCTAGGTGGTCATTTAATGCATCCTGAACAACCTCTGGGTTTGTACGTTGTTCAGGATGTGGTAAATATCAGGTATTTTCTTTATTGTCCTTCTTTCTTGTGCCTAATTCATATCCTCTTTACCAGAGAAACCAGGGAAGTTACCAACACCCATAATCTATTTTATTTTTATTTTATTTCCCTCTCTGCATCTTTAACAGATAAAACAGAAATGGCCTGCCAGATGTTGTTGGCCTACAACCTCCAGTTGGAGCCCAACTATATTAGGAGGGTCATGGGTTCCCCACCCTTGAGCTAAACCATAGTTCAGGAGTTCAGCTTCTGTCGTTTCACGATTTTGTACTCCAATAAAAAGCCCTTCTGACTTTTGGTGTTTTTGATTAATTCTGGTAAGACGCTTCTGTACTGCGGTGGCTTACAATTTCTCCTGTTAACTTCTAGACTGTGGCGTCATGTCCCAAGACCTTCAGAGCTGTTTCCTTATCTGGAGCCATGAAGGTGGCCTGAAGAAAGAGGTGGAGAATAGCTCCTCTGAGGACTTGTCTTCAGTGGGCAGGATGGAGGGAGTTAACCCAACTATTATTTCTTTTCTATCTCTAGCCCCCTTAATTCTGGGATTAAGGATTCCTTTGGTTATGGGCCTCACAGTTATATAAAAATATTGTCCTTTCAGCTTACAGTTTATGATGTCCTTGAAGTCAAGTCTTGCAAACAGGATTTCTCTTTAAATTAGAAATACAGTAAAGGGATGGAGAAACTGCCTTCTTGTGTGCTCCAAACGACAGCCAAAATAAATAACCAATGGAAGATTTTTATATGCAAAAGACCCTCAAGGACTTAAATAGGTACTTTCTTCGATGCCTAATATTTAGCTTAATCCCTTTTTATGTTGCCATTAGCTGCTACACTTTTATTGAATGTGTTTTATAAGAATACACTTTTTGTATAGAGTGCTCAGCAATACTTTTCAATTGCCACATGAAAGCCCTAACCATAAGAAGGGGAGAATGGTTGAATTGTTGATGGAGGCTGGTTGTCTATATGGAATGGCTGCCCAACAGCTGATGGACAGAGCTTGTTTCTTCCATTCATTTTAAACTGGAGTCAGTTTTAAGTAGATTGGTCTGAAAATAAGTGGCAGAGATTTGTGTACACACATCCAATTATAGCTCTGTGCCGACATAAATTCCCTCCTCCTCACTCTTTCGGTGTGGGGAGGGTTGTACCAGCTGGTCCTGTCCCCCCCCCCCCCCGGGCTGTTCAACCTCCTCATGTTGGAGATCACGTTTGCACTGGGGGCCATGTATGAAGGTGGAAGATGATGAGAAAAACCTCAAATCTCAGAAAAAGTTTCAGAAAAGCCAGAGATCCCCCAAAAGGTGAAAAACAATCAGAAACCCCCTAAAACCCACAAATAGTGAAAAATTGTCAGAAAAACCATAAAGTCCCAGAAATGGTGCAAAATGGCCAGAAAGACCCAGAGTCCCAGAAATGTGGAAGATGGTAATCATCATCATCATATTTTATTTATATCCCGCCCTCCCCAGCCAAAGCCGGGCTCAGAGCGGCTAACAACAGTAAAATAACACAACATTCTAAAATCATTTCATTATAAAATCAGTTCAAATCAAATTAATGGCAACCATTGGGCTAGAGTTCTGTGTGGATGTGCCCTGGCCAAAGGCCTGGTGGAACAGCTCTGTCTTGCAGGCTCTGTGGAAAGATGTCAAGTCCTGCAGGGCCCTAGTCTCTTGTGACAGAGCGTTCCACCAGATTGGAGCCACAGCCGAAAAAGCCCTGGCTCTGGTTGAGGCCAGGGTACATGAAAGGAGATTCTGACAAAACATTAGGAAGCACTGTCTGATAGTAAGAGTGGTTCGGCAGTGGAAAGGACTTCCTTGGAAGGTGATGAACTCTCCAGTCCTTCCTTTGAGGTTTTTAAGCAGAAGTGGAAAGGCCGTCTGTCATGAATGCCTTGGTTGAAATTCTTGCATTGCAGGAGCTTGGACTAGATGACGCTCAGGGTCTCTTCCAGTTCTACAATTCTATAATTCTATGTGCAGAAGACAGCAAACTTGTAGATCAATGTTATGGAAGTAAGCCACATGCACTTGTGGTATTCAGTGTACGGATGCTGAAGATGCAAAACTGTAGATGGAAGGCTGAGAGGAACATGGACCTCCTGCTATCACGTACATACTGGAAACCAGCATCTGCAAAATGTTCAGTGCTTTCCCCCCCAGCCAGAGCACACAGTTCCAGCACTTCTCAGGCGGGCACCATTGTAGGTGGCACCCCCCCCCGCCTGCTTCTTGCCTTAGGTACTTCTGAGAAGCCCAAAATGAACATTTCAAGTCAAAATGGAAGCTGGCCAGCATATGTGAGTCTACACATTTTTTTAGGTCTATGACTCCACCTAGCTCCTAGCCACTCCTAGGTGTGATTGGCCAATTTGCATTTCCTTTCCTTTAATCCATTTCCTGTGTAGTGGCAGCAGGCTTTAAGCTCTCCAAAGGGTCCTTCCGAGCTGCCCTAGAACGAGGGAGGCAGAGGTGCATTTATTTGATCTGCATCAAAACCAGGGGCGACCTCCAAACCAGCTAGGGAGGCAGCTTGCAATAGTTTTTAGCACCTCTGCAGGTTGACAAACTGGCATCACCCAGTGACTTACTGTAAGAACTTCATGGTGAGTTCTGGCACCTATTTTTCTTGGGGGGGAAAGCACTGATAATGCTTAATAGTAAAAAAAAGTTGCTTAAAGATGCCAGACTGTGATGCTTGGCAGCTTACGCCTCAAAGCGAGAACTATGCCACTCCAGGCTCCCTACATGCAAGGGGAAGGGCTGTAGCTCAGTGGCAGAGAATCTGTCTTGTGTGCAGAAGGATGCAGGTTCAATCCTTGGCATCTCCAGGTCGGAAATGGACAGACCCATCTGAAATCCTGGACAGGCAGACAGTGCAGACCAGGGTTAGGCAACCTAAGGCCTGTGGGCCGGATGCGACCCAATTGCCTTCTCAATCCGGCCAGCGGATGGTTCGGGAATCAGCGTGTTCTTACATGAGTAGAATGTGTCCTTTTATTTAAAATGCATCTCTGGGTTATTTGTGGGGCCTGCCTGGTATTTTTACATGAGTAGAATGTGTGCTTTTATTTAAAATGCATCTCTGGGTTACTTGTGGGGCATAGGAATTTGTTCATATTTTTTTTCAAAATATAGTCCAGCCCACCACATGGTCTGAGAGATGGTGGACTGGCCCATGGCTGAAAAAGGTTGCTGACCCCTGGTGTAGACAATAGTTTTCTCTGTTTTCCTACGGAAGTACAAGATCTACCTACTACTATCACCTTGAAGCAGAAATGTGGTTTGGAATATAATCCATACAGTATTTAGATATTTTCGGATATAGAAGACAAATGGTCATGGGGTCAGGTAAGAAATTTAAGAGGGCAGAAATACAGTTCCTTGCTTCGTTTCTACAGAACCTTCAAATCTAATGCCGTTGGCAAGGCCGTGCATCACCAACTGATCCTTGAGATGAAAGATTTTCCGTTTACACAATATTTAAGGTAAAGGGACCCCTGACAGTTAAGTTCAGTCACGAACGACTCTGGGGTTGTGGTGCTCATCTCTCTTTACAGGCCAAGGGAGCTGGCTTTTGTCCGCTCCGCAGACAGTTTTTCCGGGTCATGTGGCCAGCATGACTAGGTGACTTTTGGCGCAACGGAACACCAACACCAGAGTAGTGTACGGAAATGCCATTTACCTTCCCGCCGGTGTGGTACCTATTAATCTACTTGCACTTTTTGGCATGCTTTCAAACTGCTAGGTTGGCAGGAGCTGGGACCGAGCAACAGGAGCTCACCCCATTGCGGGGATTTGAACCGCCAACCTTTTGATTGGCAAGCCCAAGGCTCAGTGTTTTAGACCACAGTGCCACCCACATCCCACAATATTTACATCCATATAAATCACTCAGCATATGAATGGAAGGAGTTCCATAATCTAGAACTCATCACCCTAAACTAAACATTTAGACTAAACATTTAGAAGTGAGCTCAAGGAACTAAAGCCTAAACATGAACCCCAGCAATGAAGTTTGAGATGATGGTGGAGCGGGTGAGGCAGGGAGAGAAGAGAAGTTTGGCATGCTAAGCTGACAATTCACACCACTTCTTCATGCATTGCATGCACCCACTGTGATTCTTATTTATGCTACCTGCTACCCAATTAGCACCCTGTTAAGCTGCACACCTGCAAAGGTTTTATCCTTCACCTCCTGCCTAGTATGTCTCGACTGACCCCTCTACCCCTTTGACATTATAGGATGATGGATTCTGCTTTAAACCACATTGTCACCTGCTGCCATTTGCAGAGTAGGCTAATTGTCCAGAGCCCTTTAATCTTTATTGCCCTGAAAATCCTCCAGCACCAGGCCAGAACAAGTCAATTAGAGCAGCCCATTTGCAGAATCAAATGTTGGAGGAAGGGATGGGGAAACCCCTCTCACATTGTGAAGCATAGGGGCTGGGAGAGAGTGGGCTGACAGCTAAGTTTGCGTTTTAAGAAATCCATGCTTTCCAAAGGCAAAATGTCCAGCAGTCATCTGGTGGAAATTCAAACAGTTGTTCAAATGTAAGTTTCTACGCATTTCGGTAGTGTACACTGAGTTCAAGAGTGAGTTAAAAACCGTAGGAAGATCTTCATTGTACATAACTTGCAGTTGTCTTTCCAAAGCGCCTAGATATGGCAGTCACTTGCAGTCACAGTTATCTCACTGGGGAATGACATCTGATTCAGCATGCTGCGTCCCAAGACTGGTGTATTTCCTTTCCTGCTTGCCCATCTTCCCAAACTGCTTTCAGTAGGTTGTCATCAGTCTTTCCAATGCAAACAATGTAATTGACAGAGAGGGAAGACAACTTCCCCCAAATTTCTAATCCAGCACAGTCTTGCTACAGTTCACGCCAGCTCATATTAAGTTACATTTACTGACGCAACAGGAGAACAGCACAGTGAAAAGCAAAATTACAAGCACTCTCTCTCTTTAAAAAAGGGACAGTTCTGGGGATTAGTTTTCAAACTGTTTTGATGCTTCTGCACTTCTGGATCACTTCTCAACCAACAGGGGACCCTAAAATCACATGTTTCTCTTCTGGTTGCTCAGATTCCCGTTGACTGGATCCAATTGTTAGACATTATAGAGTAAATGAATACATCTTCTAAATAGTGATAGTGCATTATGAGACTCACATCCATGGTGGGAAACAGTTGTTTGGCAGCATTTAAGTAAACTACTTGCCTCGGAAATTCTCAAATGTCTGAATTCTCATGGCTTTAATAAATACATTTTTAAAAGAAATGAATCCAAAAATCTGGATATGATTGAAATATCTGATATCAAGCTTCCATCCTTCTACCACTATTTACTATTACTGCCTTTTAATATAAATCCTACGTATAATTAAAATTGGATACATGTGTAGAATAAGATGTGCTAACAACAGCGTTGACTCAATGATGGTAACGAAACATGCCAACTCAGGGCTACTAGAATTGTGAAGGGATATTCCTTTTGCTTCTCTCTCTCTCTCTCACACTTGAGATCAGTTCCCCGGAACTCCCTCACCCTTTTCTTCTTTTAACTCAGCAGAATTGAAAAATTTGGGAGATCAAGTATTAGACTAGTAAAAAGTTTTGAAAGAAGGAGAAAGAAGAAAAGAAAAGAAAAGAAAAGAAAAGAAAAGAAAAGAAAAGAAAAGAAAAGAAAAGAAAGAGACGTACATATGGATAGATAGATGAATACAGAAGCAGGAGGAGGGATTGCAAAAATTACTGTTGACAGATGGTGGTTTAGTCTACTGAAACCCAGTGACAACTGTAAGGAAGTTAAGAGGGTCCCTTAACCATGCCCGACACATGGGAAACTGCATGACAGGAACATTAGTAGAAAAATCTAATGTACAGTACTTTGCACTGGAAGGAAAGAATGCTGATTTGCTCATTCATTTGTAAGGCTTTCGTCTTAACACTAGCGATACTATTGGGAGCGCCAGAGAGAGAAATCTACCAGCTATCATTACTTTTATCAAAGTCTTCCTTTGGTCTTGCTTTTCTCTCTTTTTTTCCTCTTTAAGGTTACGGCTCCCCCACACTTGCCATTTGATTTCGTTTCATGTCTTCAGCGCTGCCGATCTTCTCTGTACTTCCCCTGTTATCACAGCTTTTAACTGGTTTCCTTTGCCATCCTATTAGGATCTAAGGATGGATGTGGGAGTCATAAAAAGAGAGGCCGTTTCAATTGCTGTGTGATTACTTAGGTGCTGAGGAGTGCATCACGGGATGCAATAGATTGGACTCAGATCATTACTTGGGGCCATTTGTCCTTCTTTATTGACATTTAGGGTAAGGACCAATGCGCAATTTTCCTTGAGACTTCATTTTATTTGATATTAAATTTATTCACAGACTGTGTTTATAATGTGTATATATCTGGGGTGGGTTGGTGGGGGGGTATAGAACCCTCAGGGCCAAATGTGGACCTTCAGGCCTCTCTATCTGGCTCTTGGGGATCTCTCGCTGGCTCTCACTAGCTGCCCTTTGCACCCTTCCTTGGGTGTTTTTGCCTGGCTGCAATGTTAACTTCAACTCTGTTAATGGTCTTTTGTTTGCCTAGGTGGAGGATATAGAGGGATGTGTGAATGTGTGCAGAAATAAGGCTACTGTGCAAATAATAAATAAATAAATAAATTTGTATACTGCCCTATACCCACAGGTATCAGGCTGGTTCTCAACATAAAATCTTAATATTGAAACACAAAATAAACATTACAGTGGTACCTCAGGTTAAGAACTTAATTCGTTCTGGAGGTCTGTTCTTAACCTGAAACTTTTCTTAACCTGAGGTACCACTTTAGCTAATGGGGCCTCCTGCTGCTGCCACGCCGCCGCTACATGATTTCTGTTCTCATCCTGAAGCAAAGTTCTTAACCCGACGAACTATTTCTGGGTTAGCGGAGTCTGTAACCTGAAGCGTCTGTAACTCGAGGTACCACTGTAATAATAAAAACAGGTACAACCCAATAATCCCTCTCTTCCATGACACATTTTAAAAGGGCATTGGATGTCAACCAGCCCAAGGCCTGGTTGAAGAGGAATGTTTTTGCCTGGAGCCTTAAGGTGTATAATGAAGGCGCCAACCAAACCTCCCGGGGGAGAGCATTCCACAAACAGGAAGTCCCTGCAGAAAAGACCTGTTCTCATGTTGCCGCCCTCCAGACCTCTCATGGAGGAAGCACATGAAAAAGGGCCTCAGAAGATGACCTCAGGGTCTGGGAAGGTTCATATGGAGAGAGATGGTCCTTGAGGTATTGTGGTCCTGAGCTGTTTAAATTTGCATTTGTTGCTCTGCTGCCATTTGCCTCATGGGCATGAGGTGGACTCTGGAAGGTGGCTTCAAGCAAGCAGCTTCAAGAAATCTCTCTTGAGAAGAAGCAGCTGCTTGTGAAGGAAGTCTAGATCCTGCAGGATCTGGCCTTGTGCGGTGCTGGCTGTTGCTCTTTTGCAAGCGGCTTCCTGGCAGAGAAGTGATTGACAACATGTAGGATCAGCTTCTCCTGGGAAAACGTAGAGAAATGAATTGAAGAGTGGAAAAATGAAAAACCCAGAGGACTGGAATCCACAGGTTAGCCAATCCCCAAAGAACAGTTAAATGTTTGCTGCATTGGGGGGCAACTCAAACCCTGGCTGCAAACTGGCGGGGCCACCATTGCTCCATTAGGACCAATTTGCAGAGGAGTTCTCCAGAATTTGGAGCAGAGGTCTTTCCCATCCTTGATGCTTATGATTATTGGTGAAAAGAAGTGAGCGGAGATACTACTGGCAGAAGCTGGACCCTTTCACCATGCAAAAAATGCAGTCTCCCTTTTCAATAGCAGATGTATTCCCATTAAACACCATATGCATTGTGAGGTATGGTCCTAATCCTAGTGGAGTCATTAAAAAAAAAAAAGAGAGAAAAACTTTCCTCCATAGGAGTTAGTTGGATCAAAGGCTGCTTTTCCACTGCAGGTTTTGCTTAGCAAAGCTGTTTTATCTCTCATGGAGCAGGGCAGTGTTCCCTTTTACTGCTCCCCGTTTCTTTCCTTTAATTCTGTTATTAATCACAATTTAACTTCTTTTGAAATAAGAACAGAGCTTTTACTATTTTGGAGGGTGGGGTGGGGGGGAGGATTATCCTTTTTTTTTAACAAAAAACCCCCACAGCACTAAAGTTGGGCTGTTTGTTATTCTTTCTACATAGTAAGAACTGACACATTCTTGTTGTTACTAATTGCTACAGGTTGTTTCGAGTTCCTTTCCCCACCAAGTTAAAGATTTCATTAAGTTGGAGCGTATCGCTTTCAGAAACGAAGTACTGTTCCTCAGTCATGTGAACGCTATTAAAATGGCCTCTTTTGATGTGCGACCCCCTTTAAATCTCTATAGATGGGAAGCCTGTCTGGGTCTGAAGCAGGGGCACTTATTTGGCCTGCTTCCCCCCCCCCTCTCTCTCTCTTTTTTACAACTTGGCATAAAGCTAATAATTATTTCACGTTCTTCAAAGATTGATTTATTATCAGTTCCCCAAATATGCCTTTTCATTGGGAAAGCTATTTGCTCACTTATTATGGCAAATAAATAGCTGCTAAGGGTCAGTGTGGGCCTCAGTGCTTGTTACTGCCTGTTCACCTTCTGATTTGAGCTCAGTGTGACTAGTATGGGTGTCCTGGGATTCCAAAGTCTGTACTGATTACCAACAAAAGCCTCTTTAAAATCAGCAGAAACAGTCTAGGGACTAATGGTGCCAAGGCAGTCTGAGGCAGTGTAGCAATGCCTGAGGTCATAAAATGAGCAATGACAATGGTCCTGTCCTTGCCGATTTTATCACTCGGAAACTTGTTTCTTTCTTTTTTTTAAGGCATCACACAGACGACAAAAGGAGTCTTTAGGCCTCTCTTGCGCTCTCACCTGAGAAGAGCTCTCCGAAAGATAGTTGGCATGCCTTTTAGTTATAATGAAGGGGGAGATTTTTGCTCTGCAGCACTGCACTTCTAGCGATTCTTACGATGTGCAAGCTTTTGAAGCGTTTTGCCCATGGAAGGAAGTGTCAGAACTGGAGGCTGAGCTAGAGATGTGAGGGATGTGTCAGGCAGAGAGAGAGAGAGAGAGAGATTCAGATTATACTCCACTCGCTGGCTAAAGGAGGGAACTGCAAGACTTACCAGCACCAACCAAGAAAGTCTCTCTGCATTGATAGGCCACAGTGGGTCAGGTGATACTCCCTGACATTTGATACATTTATTTATTTTTAAATCCAGGGCTGGTTGGATCACTGGTCTATCTCCCAATGAGTCTTGTTCTTGTTGGCTGTACACTGCTTTTGCCTTGTCGCAAACTGAGCTAACCAGGAGCTCAGATATGATTAGCAGTCAAGGCTCAAAGCACAATAATTTAGATTTTTGAGTGCGAGAATTCCATGGAATATTCCTGGAGTGAGTCCGTTGTGGAATGAGAATGTCTACGTTACCAAAACTGAGTTTCTTATATGCAAAATACCAATTCTGGTACCAGATTTTAGGAAAGTGGCAAAAAATCTGTTGAGTTTTATGTGGTCTAAACAAGTGAACAAATAAACCCAAGTAAGTCAGAAGGTAGCAGAAGTTAATTGGGAGAAAGGTAGCTAATTATTTGTACCCATGTTTACTTATTTACATCCTACCTTTCCTCTAAGGATCTCTGGGCATTGTACATGTTATTATCCTGCTGAAGTAGTATACTTTCTTGATGTGCTACAAAGAACTACAAGTTAGCAACTGGTATACCTTTTCTTTCTTCCATGACGAAGTATTTAATCTAGGATCTAGATCAACAGTTCAAGCTTTTCATTTATTGGGGAGTAAGATATATTGGTATAGAAATATATGTATTAAAGTAAAGTAAAGGACCCCTGGACGGTTAACTCCAGTCCAGCTTGATTATGGGGGTACAGCACTCATCTCGCTTTCAGGCCAAGGGAGCCAGCGTTTGTCCACAGACAGCTTTCTGGGTCATGTGGCCAGCATGACTAAACCACTTCTGGTGCAACAGGACACTGTGATGGAAGCCAGAGCACATGGAAACACCGATTCAGCTTCTGCAGCAACGGTACCTATTTATCTACTTGCACTGATATGCTTTCGAGCTGCTAGGTTAGCAGGAGCTGGGACAGAGCAATGGGAGCTCACCCCGTCATGGGAATTCAAACTGCTGACATTCCAATGTACTGACACCTTAAGTTGTTGCTAAGCAGGACATTGTATGCCATTTTATCTGGACTTTCATGTTTAACTTTTCTCTATGCATAGTAAAGAAATCTAACGTCTTTAGAGTGGCAATAGATATATAAAAAACCAGTTATGTGCTTGGATTTTACAGAAAAATTTATTATATTTTATGTGGAACAAAACGTGTAAGTCCCAAACACATATGGGAAAGTGGAGAAAGGATTTACAACAAATGATGCTGAAGGAAGTATTCTTTTATTTTCTTTTATTTAGGATATTGATTTGCAATAAGCTTAAACTGAGAACAACTAAAATTGTCACACAATGGTATCTCGTGCTCTGGATAATTTTGACCACATATAATTTGGATACAAGAAATTTTAGCAGAATAAGGGTAACTTTTATCATATATGACAGTCTAGCATAGGAGTAGCTCATAATTTTTGAAGAATGTCTCTCTCTGTGTGTGTGGGGGGGTGTTATCCAATAAGCAATAAAGAGTTGGTATTGGTCCCACTGATAACGTCTTTTGAATTTTCTAAAAATATCCAGTAAGCTCTCAAGAGTTCATTTTAAATTTACTAGCTACTGCAAGGATGACTTTTATGCTAGGTATTAGAAATTTCAAACTGCGCCAGCCAAGTGTGGGATTTAATGCATCTTGTAAAATTAAGAACTTATAAAAGATCAGTGGTTCATTTTTACTCCTTGAGGGAACTTTGGTCTTGCTGCATTATATATAATGAACCAACTCTCAATATCAGAATGCTTGGATTTGATTCTAATTATTGCTATGAATTATAAGGGGGCTCCTGCCCTCATTAAGCAAACATGATGCACTTACGATTGCCTTGTAAGTGGAAAAACTGATTGTTTTTCCTTTATCATTTCTTTGTTTTTGAAAGCTATCATTGCAATTTTTTATATTTTTTTAAGCTAAGTAGCTGAAGTCTTCCATGCAGTGCCAGATTTATGTACAGTGGTGCCTCGCAAGACGAAATTAATTCGTTCCGCAAGTCTCTTCGTCTTGTGAGTTTTTCGTCTTGCGATGCACGGTTTTCCATAGGAATGCATTGAAAATCAATTAATGCGTTCCTATGGAAACCGCCTTCCCCCGACCTCTTCTGGCGGGCGGCATTTTAAAATCGCCCGGGACAGCGGAGGACTTCTCCGCTGTCCGGGGCGATTTAAAAGCCCCTGGGAAGGCAGGCAGGGGGGACAAAGACTTTTGCCCTCCCCCGCCTGCCTTCAGAAAAGGTCCAGGACAGGCGCGGACCTCTCCGCAAGCAGCGCGCTCCTTGCGGAGAGTTGCAAGCACGCCCAGGCTTTCCCGCCCCGCCGCCGGGCTTCGGGACATCGTTCCGATGCCGGGCAGCGGGGGGAGGCTTTCCCGCCCCGCCGCCCGGCATCGGGACGATGCCCCGAAGCCGGGCGGCGGGGGGAGGCTTTCCCGCCCCGCCGCCCAGCATCGGGACGATGCCCCGAAGCCGGGTGGCGGGGGGAGGCTTTCCCGCCCCGAAGCCGGGCGGCGGGGGGAGGCTTTCCCGCCCCGCCGCCCGGCTTCGGGACATGGTTCCGATGCCAGGCGGCGGGGGGAGGCTTTCTCGCCCCGCCGCCCGGCATCGGGACGATGCCCCGAAGCCGGGCGGCGGGGGGAGGCGTTCCTGCCCCGCCGCCTGGCATCGGGACGATGCCCCGATGCCGGGCGGCGGGGGGAGGCTTCAAAAGCCGTCCGGGGGCTTTTAAATCGCCCCGGACTGTCCCGGGGCGATTTAAAAGCCCCCGGTTAGGCAGGCAGGGGGGGCAAAGACTTTCCCTGCTATCCCGCTTCCCTGCTATCCCGGACCGCTTTTAAAATGCTGGCGGTGGGGAGCAAAGCCTTTCGCCCCCGCCGGCCTTCCTGGACCTCTTCTGAAGTCCGGAGGGGGGGAAAAGGCTTTGCTCCCCACCGCCAGCATTTTAAAAAAGGTCCCCGAGATTTCCCTATGGGCTTTCGTCTTGCGATGCAAGCCCATAGGGAAAATCGTCTAGCGAAGCGTCGCAAAACCCGAAAAACCCTTTCGTCTTGCGGGTTTTTCGTCTTGCGAGGCATTCGTCTTGCGGGGCACCACTGTATAGGCTAAGTAGGCCGAAGCATAGGGTCTCTAAATCTAGGAGGCCTCGCCAGCCCACCCGCTCCCCAGTGGGCAGTCTCCACTCTCCCAAAATTGCAAACCTAAGACTTCATGCGAGGGCAGGGCAACTTGGGCCTCTAAATCTAGGAGGCCTCACCAGCCCACCCGCTCCCCAGCAAGCAACCTCCTCTCTCCCAAAATTGCAAACCCAAGACTTTATACGAGGGCAGGGCAACTTGGGCCTCTAAATCTAGTGGGCCTTGCCAGCCTGCCCTTTCCCCACTGCTGCAGTCTCCCCTCCCAAAATTGCTGTCAGGGAAGCCATAAACCTGTAAATATGTAACAATGGAGATTTATGTTACTGCTTTATGAATGAACACTGTGTTTTATTAATGGACTCTGTATTTTGTGAATTACCTAAGAGCCACCAACAGGGAGCTCTAGAATCTGACAGCTAACCAATTGGGTACTACCAAACTGCGACCCCTATTGCTGAAAGCAGGAAACCAGCAGGGAACACTTCAGCTCAGCCTTTGCACTGTTAACTGAACACCCCCTGCTGTGCAGATAATGGAGAAAGCTCATAAATTGTATCCCTTCTGGCATCCTGGCCAACTCTTTTACACTGGTGCACCAGAAGCCCAGAATACCAGCAAATAAAATCCGCTCATACATCAGTGACTGATAAGACTTGTCAACCAGTTCTTCCAAAGTCTTCCTAAATTATAAAGCTCCAAAATACAGGCCAAAAGAGAATAGGTCACAGAAGAGCAAGGCATACAATGGGCACCACCAGTGAAGAGGCCCTGCTCTGTGTAGCTCTTGCCCTGTCATTTGATAGGGTGCCCACTTGCCCTCCTTCTTGACATGGAATGCTCTCTATTGGAGTCTCCAGGTCCAGTACAAATACCATAAGAAGGGAGAGCAGGAACATTGAAGTTCCCAACAGCTGTTAATCAAGCAAGCACACGGGTCACCTTTGTCACAGTCAGGACACCTATGTCCTGGCCAGGCCTGCACCCAATCTTGTTTTTGTACAATCTTGTTTGTTCTCAGTAACCAAAATTATATTATCAACATATACAAGCAGAAAAGTTGTTTTCCTTCATTTGCAAGGAATCATACAAAACAAAGTGGCACTAATAAAGAAAAGTTTCAGGGCGGCAGCAGAAAGCAAACTAAAAATGCTTTTGCAGTTCATCAAAAATATCCAGCAGTATCAAGTTATAGGAAAACTGGTGCTATTAACACTAATCCTTCTACTTGGTTAATTTCTTCGGTGACTTCCATGCACATGATGTGTATTGCTAATTATTTCCCCAAAGAGTTAAATGATAACTAATCAGAGGCAGCTACAGTTGCAAACGGCAACAAAATATCTGTGAAAGGAAGAGGAGTAGGATTGCTCAAGTGTGTTGCAGGTAGAAATACTGTTTTTAATGAAGTGAGAACAGTAGTTTACTTGCTCGAATTAACAAATAAGAAAGCTACCGCTTGGCCATTGGCCATCTGTACACATCCATCATTCTCCATGTACAGTGGTACCTCAGGTTAAGTACTTAATTCATCCCGGAGGTCCGTGCTTAACCTGAAACTGTTCTTAACCTGAAGCACCACTTTAGCTAATGGAGCCTTCTGCTGCAGCTGCGCTGCTGGAGCATGATTTCTGTTCTCATCCTGAAGCAAAGTTCTTAACCTGAAGCACTATTTCTGGGTTCGCGGAGTTTGTAACCTGAAGCGTATGTAACCTGAAGCGTATGTAACCCGAGGTACCACTGTATAGTGTTGTCTGGACCCAGTAATATCGGACATGTGGGATGAGTGCAATGTTCAGTATGTTGGTGTTCTTTCTTGTGTTGCCTTCGCATGACCTTGCTATGGCACACCCTCCAAGAGTCCCTATTTACAGAAGACATCCCAGTTTCTGATTTGATCCCAGAATGTCCCGCTTTTCCTTAAAAGGTAAAGGTAAAGGTACCCCTGCCCGTACAGGCCAGTCTTGACAGACTCTGGGGTTGTGCGCCCATCTCACTTAAGAGGCCAGGGGCCAGCGCTGTCCGGAGACACTTCCGGGTCACGTGGCCAGCGTGACATCGCTGCTCTGGCGAGCCAGAGCTGCACACGGAAACGGCGTTTACCTTCCCGCTGGTAAGCGGTCCCTATTTATCTACTTGCACCCAGAGGTGCTTTCGAACTGCTAGGTTGGCAGGCGCTGGGACCGAGCAGCGGGAGCGCACCCCGCCGCAGGGATTCGAACCGCCGACCTTTCGATCGGCAAGTCCTAGGCGCTGAGGCTTTAACCCACAGCGCCACCTGCGTCCCTCGCTTTTCCTTAGGACACCTTTATTTTTATCAGAGAAATGTTGGAGGGTATAGTAGGATGTTCCTATTTTCATCGGAGAAGTGTTGGATGGTATGGAGTTATGCAACCCCTGATCCAAAGAGATAAGAAATTATACAACCTTTAGAAGACATCTGAAGGCAGCCTTTATAGGGAAGCTTTTTAATGTTTAATGTTTTATTACGTTTTTATATATGTTGGAAGCTGCCTAGAGTGGCTGGGACAACCCAGTCAGATGGGTGGGGTATAATAATAATAATAATAATAATAATAATAATATATAATATAATTAATAATTAATTATAATTGAATAGAACATCCCTATTTTCATTGGAGAAATTTTGATGGGTATGCTATGGTTGGTTATTGAATAGGCAGTTTTTAAAAGTTGTGGTGTGCGTGTATGTGTGTAGATCCATGCATTCACAGCCTAACTATGCTTCTCAGAACAGGGGCTTTATTTAGAGTAAATAGAGTAAATAGACCTGGAAAGACAAAATTGGACCCCCAAAATTGAATATACTTGGCAGGGAGTATATCAGAACTCAGCAGCCCTATAATGCAGAAAGAGCAATGTGATATGATGATCTACAGACAGGCAATGTGTCCTGCTATTATGATTGAAAACATTAGACGATCAAATACCCTTGGAATGCAAATATGAATCAATGGTCCACCACAGTGGAACATAATGGTTTAAATTATCAAACTGACTTCCCTAGAAAACTGTTTAAAGAGAAAAAGCTCGTTTAAAATAGTTCTACTTTTTATTCCCTCCCCCCCTTCTAGTCTGATCTAAACTTCAAATTAATGGAAATATGCACATATATATATGTATGTAGGAAAACAATGAATATGATCCCCATGAAACAGCCTTAGCTCTTATGATTTCTTGTTGTGGTTAGTGGTTGTTGAGGGTATCATGTTTTTGCAGTATTATGTACCTAAGAAAATGTAATTTTTCCGTCTCCCTTTTAAAATCAAATTACAATGTGACATTCAATAAAATATCTTTTGTGCAGCTAATAAAAATGATATCCCATCTCATGTCCTTGACAAATAAACCAAGCAAGTCAAAATCCTACCTCTGATACAGTTTATAGCTTCAGCTTTCATGTCAGCCTTTCCCTTTAAATAATAATAATAATAAAAAGCCCCATTATTTATTAATAGCCTTCTGTGTTTTAAAAGTTTCTTTTGCTTGAGTGGAGAAAAAATCATTTGCCTTTTAATGGGGTGTCAGATTTGTTTTCCAAACCTACTAAAAGGTTATCGTTGTTACATATGGACAAGTGGTTCGCCCTGTCCAGAATCAATGTAAACTCTCTTACTAGGGTAATTTACTGCTGTCCCCTGGTAGCTGTACGGAAAATTTAATTTCACCATTTTGCAAAGTGGAGAGGTGGAACCTTTTCTCTATGGTTAACTATTTTCACATGGAGTGAAGAAAAGAACTGGGGTGGGGGTGGAAGGAAAGGAAAATACCAACTTCTAGCACATACTAAATAACCAGTAGGCTATTGGCCTTGTGTTTGAGTTCAGGGCCTATCAGCTGTCTGGTAGGGTTCATAGCACAGAAAGATGACTGAACCAATTAGATGTATCATAAAACCTTTTGGCAATTAACCCCAAACTAGCCCAGGAGATCCGGCTTAATGCTAATGGCAAGAGGATAAAAGCTTATTAAATTTTAGACCAATGCGTATCAATATCTGAGTGATATTTATGATATCTGGGAAAACTGTAATTGAGAAGGTGGGAAAGAATTATTCTATGATCGACTCAACCATGTTAGGTTTAGGTCTGGAGCACAAAAGGCAAACATCACCTTTTATTTTTTTAATTGTTATTAAAAAAGCAAAATCAGCTGCATGTATTAAATTAGAGCTTGCTTCAGCCACAAGACAATTGCCGTTTCCAACATGTTATAGAGCTCTATGTTTGCTGCCAATTTCCCCCCACCCTTTCCAAATGCAAGCAAGGATTATTCTTAATTACAAATTACAGGTGCAGCTTATCCTCCTGATACATATTTGGTCCAATCCAGCAATGGAAACCCAGGAGCAGAAAAGCCAGAGCCGCCATCTGACGACACTTGTTGTATGGAAGGGATAAGGCCTGGAGTAATGTATGAGAATAAGCTGTAGCATCTTGGGGAGTACTTTTCAATATTATTTCTTCCATAGGACCGTGTCATTTGAAACCCACTTAATGGCAACAGTGGGGTAATCTGTGCTGCTTATTCCAGAACAATTTGTTAGTGCAATAGCACTAACAAACAGAAAAACGAGGAGACCTGGCACGTCTTTTTAAAAGAAGAAATCTGGCAGTGTGCGCTGCCAAATGGTTCACTAACAAAAACAACAACAACCCCAAGCCCCAAGCATTTTAAACATGGAAACACTGGCACATTCCCTACAAATAACCATATACAGTGGTACCTCAGGTTACATATGCTTCAGGTTACATACGCTTCAGGTTACAGACTCCGCTAACCCAGAAATAGTGCTTCAGGTTAAGAACTTCGCTTCAGGATGAGAACAGAAATCGTGCTCTGGCTGCGTGATGGTAGCAGGAGGCCCCATTAGATAAAGTGGTGCTTCAGGTTAAGAACAGTTTCAGGTTAAGAACGGACCTCCGGAACGAATTAAGTACTTAACCCGAGGTACCACTGTACAGCCATTTGCATGCGCTAGAAGGGACTAGAAAGTGCATACGTTGATAAATATATATTTTTTAAATAATTTTTTATTGGTTTTCAACACAAATAAGAGACAAAACAACACACTCACATAAACAAACGAAAACATATAAACATGTATAATTTCAAAGACCTTTTTTTCATAACCTTACTTCTCGGACTTCCCCTTACCTCCCCTTTTCTGCATCCTTGTTTTAAAATTTCTTCAGCAACTCTTCAGACCAATTAATTAATTACTTATTTTCTTTTTAAACTTCTTCTAACACTTAATCAGTTACAGCTGTAATTCCATATTTTCCTTTTCCCTGACATTTTAGCATTCTTCAATTTTACAACAATTTTTAAGATATACTTTAAATTTCTTCCAATCTTCTTCCACCGTCTCTTTTTCTTGGTCACGGATTCTGCCGGTCATCTCCGCTAGTCCTATGTAGTCAATCACCTTTGTCTGCCATTCTTCCAGTGTGGGTAGTTCTTGTGTCTTCCAATACTTTGCTAAGAGGATCCTTGCTGCTGTGGTAGCATACATAAAAAACGTCCTATCCTTCCTTGACACCAATTGGCCAACCATGCCCAGGAGAAATGCCTCTGGTTTCTTATGAAAAGTACATTTAAGTACCTTCTTAATTTCATTCATACATTGATAAATAGGCCTCATGCTCAGTTCCTTATATTTTAAAAGGACCTTGGAAAGTCACTGCCAGTTGGAGAAGGCAATATATTACCAGATGCTTCAATAGTCTGCTCTAGTGAGGTAGGTTCTGATTTCCATTCAGTATAAATGCCTATGATCTGTACACTACCTGCAACCTACTGGGTTGGTGTTCTGCCCTGCGGGTCAAAATACAGACTGGGGCAAAGGATTGGCTGATGCCCCAAAGGACCAGGTGCAGAGATTCCAAAGAGAGATGCACAAAATACAGAGCGATCAGTTCTAGTCCTTTATTATAGAGATATAGCAAGAGATCTATGTACAGCAATGCAGTGCAAGATTCCTTGCTGCCACACGTCAGGACAGACCCTGAAGTGACCATGGTTTTGTCTGTGACTAACTGAACCAAACTTAAGGTTTCAAAGCCTCTAAACAAGCAGATAAGCACATGTGATTTTATTTTACAGCTCGCACCGATGAGTCCCTGGGTTATCTTGATTCCCAAGATGGTGTTTACAGGCCTTCTGGGACATATGCACTGTTTGGTTCTACACAATTGGTTATAGATGGATGCTAAGGTTGTTTCATAGTTTAAACATCTTCTGGATATACAAGTATTACTGAAACTCCTATTTATCTACTTGCACTTTGACGTGCTTTTGAACTGCTAGGTTGGCAGGTGCGGGACCGAGCAACGGGAGCTCACCCCGTCACGGGGATTTGAACTGCTAACCTTCTGATCGGCAAGTCCTAGGCACTGTGGTTTAATCCAGAGTGCCACCCGAGTCCCTGTGTTCCAGCTTAGAGGTCTGCAATTCATTGTGCTAGGAAACGTCCCTTGAAGGTTGCTGGGAAACTGCCATTTGTCTCCAAATGCTGTCACCGGCTGCTAACTGGGGCTAGTTTGCTTATGTATGAGAAAAAGAAGGTTTCTGCCCCAAAGATAATACAATATTAATGTAGATGCAAGGGAGAGAGAGAAGGACAACAGAGAGAGAAGCAAAAGTAATGAGAAGTGAATGTGAACAAATACAGTTATAAACAAAAGGGCACTCTCTGTCCAAAATAATAAGGAACAAAATTATTTATCCCCACAGCCTCCAAATCGCCAAACCTCAAGCAGCAGCAGTCTATTAGATACTCAGCCACACAACAGATGTGGTTGCAACTCCTCCCAGAGGGAGAGAGAAGAAATCCAGCCTGTTGCTGATTTGCACATGGTAACATTCAAATTAATAATGCACATTAGGAATTATTTGTCCCAAAATTTGAAATCATACCAAAAATAACTTAGAAACAGAGCCAGTGAGAGTTTGCCAGAAACAATATTTTTTAAAGTTGATTTCAAAAAACCCAAATAAACAGGGAGAGAGTCTGTCAGATCTGGAACTTGTAGTATTGAGGAAAATGGTAGCATTCATCCTTCATTTTTGTGCTCTCAATACATTTTGCTGCCTTCCCTGCCTGCCCATCCCTCCAATTCCACATACAGAAGCTCAGCTGGATTGGCAATAAAATCTTAATGCAATACTGGTAATGGGACATGGCCTCCCAATACACCAGGAGGCAGCAGAGTAGCTTAGGAGATACAAGGCAAGCTGCCTTGCACACCAAGTGTGTCCTCTAATACGTCCCAACACCTGTGGCAGTTAGTGGCCTCATTTTGCCTAATGATAGAGCCGGCTCTGTGAACCAGCACTGAGATAGCCATTTGCTTTTGCAGCCCACCTGTGGCAGACTGGGCTGTACCACAGACCATCACAAAATGTATCAGGAGGGGCATGCGCACAGAAGCTTCCTCTGTCTATGCTTAAGCTGATAGAGGCAGAAGGAGAATGCAAGATGTTCTTCCTCTACGGTAAAGAACAATTTGACATGGGGAGTAAAGCTATTACTGGCAACATAGCCATGGTGGCTGTGCACTGCCTCCACTTGCCTCTGAATACCAGTTGCTGTAAATCACAGGTGGGGAGAGCTCTGTGGCACTTAGGTGCTGTTTGCAGTCTTCCCAGAGGCATCTGGTTGGCTATCGTGCAACCAAAATGCACTATATAGCCCTTTTGGTCTAATCCCATTGGGTTCTTCTTACTGCAATGGTGGCCTTGCTGGGTTGCACCCAATGCTGCTGTTTCACTTGCACAACAGACTCCGTGTGTACAACGGAGCTCCCCTTCGTCTCCCCTGCGGCCAACCGTGCACCCTCAAAAAGGTCAGTGGACCTCCCAGGAGCAGATTTTGAAAGGAGAGATGGCAAGAGGAGAAGAAAGTCCCACTATGTGAGCAGAATGACACTAGTGCAGCGTTGATCGCAACCCCATGCCCACAACTTTCCAAATCCTTTAAAGTATATGGAAACTCAAAGCAGGGTCTCCTCAGTGGCTGCCTCTAGGCTCTGGAACTCCCTGCCAAGGGAACTCTGTATAGCTCCACCCCTGGAGACCTTCCATTCCCAGGCAAAAGCATTTCTGTTTAGTCAAGTATTTGACTCTTCAGCTGATTTTCAGATTGTATTTGGTTTGAACTGGCTGTTTTTGTCTGATTTTCTTTTTCTTTTGGTTTTAATTTATTGCTTGCTTCTTATTTGTGTGTCAAGGCCCCCAAGCCACCCCCAAGGAGAATAAAGACACAAGAACCGTGGCAGCAAGGACAAACAAGATCTGAGCGTGCAGGAAGATCTGCCATGCGAGGCTGAAAGAGGAAGCCTCAGAATCTTGCCGTGGCTTAAATCGTCCCCAGCCATGCCCCCAAGCAACCTGATTGGCTGCCTGGCAACCTGATGTGGCCAGGGTCTCCCCCAGTGGGACGCCGCCCCGCCCCGATGCTGAGGAGAGTGGCTAGGTAGCCAGACCGCAACCTGGCCCCACCAGGAAGTGGACCCGATTTCCCCTCCGCCCTTGTTATCTGTCTTATTTTGTTAGCCACCTTGAGCGCTACTTGTAGAGAGGCAGGATACAATTATAGCAAATAATGAAGCATAGGAAACAGCTCAGTGTTCACAAAAGAGACAGTGTTACAAATGTTCGTTTTTTGGTGTAGAGGTGGAGCAACAAGGGCAGATGTTTAAAAATTATGTTTTAAAAGGGACTCTTCCTCAAACCAGTACTTTGTGAATAGCCACTGATAGTGTTCAAATGGTTTGCCTATTTGGTAAACAGAGAAAATATAGGATAACAGCAAGTTATAAGGGAGTGTCATTAAAATGTAAGAATCATAGCATCTCGACACACATCCTGTTCTCACGGGCCCAACTGGATGCCAATGGGAAGTCCACAAATATAATAGCATACTCTCCTACTTATGATCTCCTGAAAACTGGTATTCAGGGACTCTGGTCCTGATACTGGAGGTAGTATAACCATCGTGACTAGCAGCTGCTGATAGCTTTATCCTCCATGATTTTCTAATCCTCTTTTAAATCTGTCAGAGTCGGCCATCAGTTTCCACAATAAAGTTTGGTGCTGATGGTAGGCCTTGACCTAACCATAACAAAACCCCCACATCACCTCATTATTGTGTACAGTAAAATAAAATGTTTAGCATTTTACCTCCCTAGCGAACCATTTTTTTGTCAGTCATGTCATGTTTTATGATTTATGTGCATGCAGTTTTGTAACCAGAAGATAAAAAGATATTTAAGAACTAAAAAGAAAGAAAAACTCTCGTGAGGCCTACTTTGAGTATGAGCCTAACCATGTTTACACAGAAGGAAGTCCTGTTGAGTGGTATCCAGCTAAATGGTTCAGGTAGTGGAAGGAGTTTTAGCTGCCCAATGGAACTTCCTTATCCTTTCCCGTCCCAATTTGCTCCACGGTGTTGGGGGAATCCTGGGAACATATTCAGAGGCCATGTGGGCAGGACGCAGGGAGAGGAGAGGATGGGGAAAATGCCATTGTGCATCTAAGCCCTTGTGCTAGCACAACTGTTCAGTTGAATGCCACCAACTGAATTCAATGGGATTTTCTCCCAGGTAAATGGGATTAGGATTGCAGCTTTAGATACACATTTGTCTCAGTGCAATTCGCTGCAGATACATATACTCTGTATGTAATTAATTACTTCTAATATCAGGTTTAATTATCTTAGTTTTGCGATTATCCGTAACATGTATGCTTTAATTTGCATCTTGTATTCAGGAGGAAATTACCTATTTCAATCCAAAGCAAATAAGTAGCCTCTGCAGAAATGGTGCATGTGGAGGCTCACATTGCATACACTCAGATGGTAAAGTGTAAATTAGATACTCTCAATCACAGTAAATTAAGAGAACAAATAAGGAAATGAAGAAATACCACATTGGAGTGATATTTTATCCTCACATAAAGAAACTACAAGATAGGAGAGAGAAATTCAAGCAGTTGGTGTTTTTTTTTAATGTAGAAGCACCTTGACATGCAGCTTAATGGTTGGTAAAGATCATTTTGATGGTGTCCAAAATATAGTTTTTGCTCATTAAGCTGTGGATGTATTTGCCCAAGAGAGCGCTGGTTATTGCATTTTCCTTGCACTCTGATTTCATTTTCCCATTAATAAAAGAAGAGCACTCTCCAACAGATGAACATTGTTACAGCAGGGACTCTCCAGAGTTCCGGATGGTGGACATTCCCAACCCTACCTGAAGATGCCAGGGCTGAATATGGGACCTTTGGAATTGCAAGTCCAATTTCTGAATCACCACCAAGCTATGGCCTCAGGAAACTCCCAGGGATTCTATCAAAGAATTCTCAGCATCCTCACCAAACCTAAATTCTGAGGATATCTCATGAGGCAGCCATGATTGTCAAATGGATATTAAATCCAAATAAATTTATAGTGTTGACATGACCATATTATTGGTAGTTGGCATCAGGACTGGGCCTAAGAACAAAAGTTTCCGAAGTGTTTGGCTGTAGTTAAAATGTAGGTCCCTGCGATTTTCAACAGTTCTCTTTTTAAGCTTGATTTTCACTGTACTCCTGCCCTCTTCATTATCTATTTCCTGCTATGCCACTGGTCCATATGGCCCCCTTCCTTTGTTGATGAAATTTAAACAGCAACATCTGTTTGGTGTCATATTGGCTCCTCTGGAAAAGTCTCTTATTCATTCTCCCTCTCTCCCTCACTCCCTCTCTTCCTCCCCCCGCCTCTCTCTCCTTCTCCTACAGCCTTTAGCAAACTCCCTATTTTTGTAGTAGACAGACACCCAAAGGGTGCTTCATCTTCTAGACATTTGTCCTCCTGTCACTAGGGGGTTGCCATATTGACCAAAGTTATCGGAGGTCTTTCAGGACTTCCGCAGTCCCCGAATTGCTGCTTTGATGGGGCTGTCATCAGCCATCTGAAGCCAGACTTCAGGGAATGTCATCGGAGTATGGCAGTTTGGCAGATGTTCAGAGGGTCACAGGAGTACCTAGAGATGATCCATTTGCATGGCAGATAATAATACCTTCACATTTTAATCATCAGAAGCTTGGGTTCCATGGAGAATTTGAAGAGCATTTCTTTTGTTTAAAGCAGCCTGATATCTCTGCTATTTCACACTGCTGCACTCGCCTCTTGTTTGGAGCTGCATATTGATCCACTGCCACACACGCCTTCTTTTCAAAGATGAATCTAATGTTTGCCCCTTATTATGGAAGATGTTCCTTAATAACAGTATGATCCATGTACAATTGAAGTCCATGACAAAATTCCCAATGGTTTCAACTGGGCTGCATTGTTCAGAGTGACAGTCCCTTATTTCAGAATACAGCCACTTCGTTGAACCCTGTGCAATAGATGTTAGGTGCTGTGTCCCTTTATTTTAAAATGTTTGATCTGGCAGCCTCATCTCTAGGGTGTGTATTTTTCTACGTGTCTTTCTATACTGCATCAAGACTGTGTCATGTAATTACAGATTTATCCATGTTCTTCACCTCAAAGAACCTTTATAGAAAGCATTTAAATCTAATACTTATCTATTTGAAAGCCACACATAGCATCTTAATGAGCTGGACAACAGATGGAATTGACAGTTTTAATAGGGAGCAACTAACATCATCTCCCAATCTACACCTCTGTATTGGATTTCAAAGAACTGATATCAGTTTGGACATGTGTAGATATGGGGCCTGCATTTAAAGCCAGAAATTCAATCAATAGCCTGTCTCTCAACAGAATTTACAAGATTAGATCAGTTAGAAGTGACCATCTGGCCTAATCTTGGGAGTTCTGAAGTCTCATGTAGATCTTTTTCACTAATGTCATTTTTATTTGGTTAACATTAATAAACTGTAGCAAACATTGCAGATCTTGCACTCTGGAGCTGTAACTCAATTTTTGCCTTTCACATGAGTCAAGTCAAACATCTGCTTCTCTGGAGGGAGTGTGCATGCATGCATGCTTAGAGAGAGGAAGAGAGTGCTACATGCACAGCGCATAATCATTCTGAAAGCATTACTAACTTTCTTACATTGAAAGCTAATAGAAAGCCTCAGGTTTGGCTTGGTTTTTTCCCTAAAGAACACTTGATTAAAGAACATTCTCTATGCTGGCATTGGAACTGGGAGATGAAGCAAGTAAAAATATTTGGAAGAATATATTTCTTCCTGTAACCCATGCTATTACTTTTGTTAAAAAGAAAAGTTGTTATTTATCTATTAGGTTTATGTTTGGAATGAATGATCACACACCAGGGGCTGGCAATTCAGCTATTATAGATGATCTTGTTTATAGCATGGCTGGTTTACATGGTTCTGTGATTGTATTTTGCTTTTGTTTGCTGTTGTATGATGGCTTTTGTGATCAGTTTGTTGTTATGATGGTTTGTGTTGAGATGGTGATACCCTAAATGGTCACTTATCCATCTTTTAAACAAACACATGTGTAAACAAAATAGCTGAAAATGGCTATTTACTGTTAAACATTCCCCCTGTATCTCTTATGAGGGAAAGTAATAAAGCTTATTATTAAAGGTAAAGGTAAAGGGACCCCTGACTGTTAGGTCTAGTCACAGACGACTCTGGGGTTGCAGTGTTCATCTTGCTTTACTGGCCGAGGGAGCTGCCGTACAGCTTCTAGGTCATGTTGCCAGCATGACTAAGCTGCTTCTGGTGAACCAGAGCAGCACATAGAAACACCGTTTGCCTTCCCACCGGAGTCGTACCTATTTATCTACTTGCACTTTGACGTGCTTTCAAACGTTGGCAGGAGCAGGAACTGAGCAACGGGAGCTCACCCCGTCACAGGGATTTAAACCACTGACCTTCTGATCGGCAAGCCCTAGGCTCTGTGGTTTAGACCACAGAGCCATCTGCGTCCCTATAAGCTTATTATTAGGTGAACCCAAAGGTCTTGCACATGTATTATTATTATTATTATTATTAATTATAAGTAGAAGTAGTAGTATGTTAATGCATACTTAATATTATGTGAACCCAAAACCCTTTACTCAGTTTATAGGGATTTGTTACTCGGTTGCACAGGATCCAAATGCGCTTTTCTAAGATGGTGCTCAAACTACTATTGTGACATCAGCCCTTTCCCCCTCAACAATGCTATCCCTGCTTTATAAAAGTAAGCGTCCCTTTCTCATACCAAGGCTTCCATAGGCTAGCAACTGTACAAAAATATTTTAAGTTGATTTATTGCCTTCTCATTTGCAAAGGTCAATTAAAAAAATCCCCTATGATTGTGGAAGTTTTTAATTGTTGCATTAACCCAACTGCAATTCTATGCCCACAGATCTGTGGAGTCCTATGTCTGGTTTTGGGGGAAATCTATTTTATACTGAAAACATTATACAAGTATAAACGTTATTTCCCACACTGAAATGGTATTTGACAGCACAATCATATGCATGTCTACTCAAAAGTAAATCCCATGAACAATCATTAAAGGGAACACTTTAAAAAGTCATCTTGCTGGTCCCACCAACCACTGCAATTTCCTAGGTCCAAATAAAACAACTGCATTGCTTGCATAAAATGTTCTGGACAAAGTTTTATTGGATCTCTAGGGGGAAAGCCTTCCAACCCTCTTCTTCTGTATTGTGAGTGATCAAATGTGATACTAAATAATAATAATAATAATAATAATAATAATAATAATAATAATAATATAACAGTTGTTATGATGAAAACCTAAAGCATACAGCCCAGTATTTTTAAACCCTTAAATGCTTTAACAAAGAAGATGCACAATTTCCCCATATTTGCTACAAACACTTGGTGGCCATTTTGATCTTGAACTAAATACTGAAGACATCCTTTCAAATCATCCTTTCAAATCATGTTTCTTTCTTTCCTTTCTTCTTCCTTTCCAATAGAAAAGAAAATCCCACCCATTGTAGCACAAAATTCACTGCTAAGCACAACTAAGGGTTTCCTCTAGGCTAGCTCTCAATGGATGTACATGGCACTTCCAACTTTCTGTTTTTCACTGTAGTTAATAAATCAGGATGCAGATGAGCGATTCATAGTTAATTTTCAGAGCCAGCGCAGCATGTCACAGCCTATAAAGTCCTGGAAGTCTTAAGCAGTGAATTCCTTGATACTGACAAGCCAAACAGCTTAGAAATTATAATTATAAGTTACAAGTGTCTTAAGGGTTGTTCTTCTGACATAAAACTAATTTCATGTTTTTATTCATAATGTGAAAGAGACGAGAGGATAGGGCCTTATTTAGACTGAGCTCCTAGAGACATCACAGGCTCCATTTTCAGATTGTAATCAGAAGCGATGGCTTACTTCATTTTTTTAGCGGGAGGGGGGCATATATATATATATATATATATAATCTGCTCTGTAAGCTCTTTTAAATTATTGTGCTAGTATAATGTAGCATTTGCCACATTTGTCAATTCATTCCACCTTCAAGTTAAAAAGACTGATACTCGTGTGACTTACATATCACTTGTTTCTGGCCAGTAGTATAGTGGTAATTTTGAAGCTCACCATCCTCCATAGTCATACATAAGACCATAGGAAGAGCCTACTGGATCAGACCAAATGCCCATCTAATCCAGCACCCTGTTATCACAGGGACCAACCAGATGCCTGTGAGAAGCCTGCAAGTAGGACCTGAGAACAAGACCACTCTCCCTTCCAGTATTTTCCAGCAACTGGAATTCGAAAGCATACTGTCTCCAACTGTGGAGCTAGAACCTAGGTTAGAAGCCACTGATAGCTTTATCCTCCATGAATTTGTCTCAATAGTTTAACTATGCACTATGAGGAGAAGTATTTTCCTGAAACTTCCATCATTAAGCTTTGTTGGGTGTTAATGAGTTCTCATGTTACAGGAGGGGGGGGGGAATCTGTCTACTTTCTCCACACCATGTGTAATTTTATAAACTTTTATCATGTCACCTTTTGCTCGCTTGTTTATGAAACTTTAAAAGTCCAAAATGCTTCAACCTTCCCTGATAGAGGAGCTGCTTCATTCCTTTGATAATTTTGGTTGCCCTTTTCTGAATCTTTTCCTACTCTACAATATCCTCTTTGAGGTGAGGCTAGCAGAACACTGCCATTGAGAACCTACAGCTTTGCTCTGAAGGAGAGTCCAAAATGCTAGCAGCTGTGGTAATTGATCATATAGTCACCATCAAATTATTACCACTTGAACTTCTAGCTGTTGTGGTTCAGGACCCAGAATTCTCAGGTGCAGAGCTGTCTTATAAAAGGTAAAAGGTAAAGGACCCCTTGATGGTCCGGTTAAGTCAGTCAAAGGTGACTATGGGGGTTGTGTAGTGGTTAAGAGCGGTAGACTCGTAATCTGGTGAACCGGGTTCATGTCTCTGCTCCTCCACATGCAGCTGCTGGGTGACCTTGGGCTAGTCACACTTCTCTGAAGTCTCTCAGCCCCACTCACCTCACAGAGTGTTTGTTGTGGGGGAGGAAGGGAAAGGAGAATGTTAGCCTCTTTGAGACTCCTTCGGGTAGTGATAAAGCGGAATATCAAATCCAAACTCTTATTCTTCATCATCTCACTTCGGGCTGAGGGAGTCAGTGTTTGTCCACAGACAGCTTTCCGGGTCATGTGGCCAACATAACTAAACCACTTCTGGCACAACGGAACACCGTGATGGAAACCAGAGTGCACGGAAATGCCATTGACCTTCCCACCGCAGCGGTAGCTAGGTTGCTAGGTTGACAGGAGCTGGGACAGAGCAACAGGAGCTCACCCCATTGCGGGGATTCGAACCACTGACCTTCCAAACAGCAAGCCCAAGAGGCTCAGTAGTTTAGACCATAGTGCCACCCTCTCAGGTGCAGAGCTCTCCTATAGCGGCAGTCTTTAGGAAGAGTTGGATCTACTCATTGGTCCATCCCATGTGAATATGGTAGTGCTGGGTTCTGATTTCATTCCTTAACCCAATGAGAGATCTCAATCACTGAACTCAGATGACTTCCTCATTTAGAAAGAGCTTCTGAAAAAGCCACAGGTCCTTTGTGCAGGTGGTTGTACAGGTGGCATATTCAGGATGTGCAGCTTCCATCTTGATTGCCAAGCTCAGACTATAGAGGCCTACTAGTTGCTCCAAATAATTGCTGAGGTAATTGATTTTCTGCCTCAGCTGTAGAATGGCTAACAGTGGTTCTGAACCAACACCTTGGTCCTTGTCCAAGGTCCTGACCTCTCACTGCTTGCCTTCCTATCTGCTTATATGTTTATCTACCAAGGCTAGGAAACATGGGCCTTAGAGGTTTTCCACTTGTTCTAGACACAGGTCCAAGCAGTTTGCCCCACTGCTTTTCCCAGGAAAACCCACTCTTTACCACTAATGTTTGCTCTGATTCAGCAGCAAAGAATGGGTTTGCCTGAGGGAAAGCAATGGGACAAGCAGAAAGATGGATGAACTCATAGTGGGGCAAATGGCTTTATACCATTGTTCCCTTTCCCTCACTGCTGCCACCACTATGCAGTGACTTCTTTGAGTCACCTTCCAGTGACTCCAGTAATGTTGAAGCAGATCCAGTGTTTCCATTCAGCACAGGGTTTGGCAACCTGGTTTGTTATCCATGTAGGACAGCTTTCTAGGTGCTTGATAAACAAAGTGGCCATTTTTTAAAAATCAAAATAGTTTCTTCATCCGTGGTTTATCATGATAGAAATGAGCCCAGATTTCATGCCTGTCATAAAAAGCAGAATGGTTGTGCTGTGAATAGCATATCTGAGATGGGGAACTAGCATCATCTGGAAAACTGAAAGATGTCATTCATTGTGCAAGACTGTCTTGGCCAAATCTGATGGTCATACACTTAAAACATGTAAACCAATGATTAGGAAATAACAGAAGGTCACATCTCGGGGTTGGACGAAAGCACATCTGAGATATATATGTGGACAACCTTGTGGACCTTTCTTATGTTTTAAGTCTCATCCTTGAACTGTCTCCAGACTAATTTATGACAGGGCTGCTGTTTGCACAATTTATTGGCCATTTCCATATACATGTTTTATTCCCCCTGAAGGAAAATAGGAGAAAGTTCTCTTTCTTAGCATGCTTATGCAAGGATAGGCAGAAACTAGGCATATGGGACAGAGACATGTGAATATGGTTCTTCTTTGCCCTTTAGAAAAAAAGCCATTATCTTGCCTTTCATTGCATATATTACCAATGTCTCAGGTAGAACAACTAACTGTCAGCTGAACTGGGAAGAATAGTCCTGGGATAATATTTCATGTTAAAAACCCACTTAAACAAAACCCCTTCCCTTCTTGGACAGTTACTTTAGCATCTCTGGACAAATATCTCTGCTTTTTTAAAAAAGAAAAAGAAGAAGGAGAGAGTGCTTTAAGAAAAAATGCACCCCATTTTTGCCTAATACTTTAAAAACCAAACCCTAATTTATTGCTGCTTTATTCAGAATTCTGCTTTATAATGATTTCTCGGTATTGGCAGAGTCTAACACATATTAGAAATAAATTCAAAGGAGGCATATTATATTTGGAAGAATCAAGATGGACATTAAATCCAGGAGATAAAAAATGTTGGAACAGGGGGGAGCTTATAAAAGCAAAAGGTAAAGCCTGCTGAGAGCAGTGGCCGAGGTTCATTCTGCATGCAGATAAGTCATTCATCACAAATCCATAAAACAATTAGCACTGAACTAATGATATTGCTTAACAACTGTATTTTTGATTAATGCATCAATAATTTAACAGAGTATTTGTTTAGTCTCCCCAGCTCCTGCTATTATTTACTGGCCCTGTCACGGCTGCTCATAGCTCACATGTCTTATAAAACATTTCCCAAGCTGTTGTAAGGACCAGTTTGTTTTAATGCTCCAAGTTAACACTGCGAGAGCTATTAACAGGCTGATTAGCATAATCCATTGTGATCTATCATCGTCTAAAAGTTCAGCTCCGCAACTGAACAGGACTGGAAAATTGCTTTGAAGATTTTATGATACGATAACTATCCATTTGATAAGCAATTAAAAAGATATTCTCAGACACTAAGAGGAAAGACAATGGGAACAGGAGGGAAGGAGGAGGGTAAGGGAGCAGGAGTCTCCTGCCTGGAATATAGATTGCATCGCAGTGATTCCCTCGTCAACAATTGCACATTGCTGGAGGTCTCTGAAACCCCTTGATAACTCTGTATGTCTGATTTTGACCTGTTTATCCAGGAGAGAAAGGTTGTGATATTCCTCTCATCCTGGACAGGGTGAGCTGTTTGTTTGAGGCTCCAAGGATCACCTAGATTATTTGGTCTGCATGCCATCTGTCTGTAGCCTGCGCTGTTTTCCTGATTAGACTCCTTATTTTGGTTTCAGGAAGAGTACCAACATCACAATCAGCAGCAAGCTCAGAATTTCATACATTGTTCCCACTCCTAGAGGTTTTCCTTGCTCCTGACCTTAGTGTTAAAAGCCCAGTCCCAAACATAGATTGTTCCTTTGCAGGTGCACTCTAAGGATTTTGGGATGTTTCCAAACTACCTACTGTAATCAATGGAATTAACTTAGTAATCATTAAATTTATGCATGGATTTGAAGGAGTCTGCCTTCGCTATGGTTTACTTGGATACAACCCATCAGGTCTATCCACACTTTCCGCAGAATGGGGTCAACCAACTGCATGGCTGGGCTGTGGGATCAGCACTGCCCATATGGCACAAATGCACATGCGTCCTGACACGAGTAAACCAACAGCATACAATCTTTAGCATCACATGGAAGGGAGGGGAAGGTCTTACAAATCAGTAGTAGGTGCACAGGACTGTACATTAGCATGCACCATATTTAAACTTTATATCGAATACACAGAGGTGAGGCTGAGCCATTGCAATTCCACAGTCCCACAGTGCAAATAAGTTACAAAAAGTGCAATGAGATCTCTGCTTCTGCCTTGCATATTTTTCCATTTGTAAATCTTCTTTTGGATTATTAGATGCATCCATTTCATCCCGTCCCCATTATCCTCAATAGAAATTATCAAGATGAGGTTAAACTGGGCAGGTTTCCTGCTATCTCATTTTCATTGCTGACCCTACAGAATGTAATTTTTATTGTGTTTCACCAATGAATATGGAACAAAAGGAAAGGGTGGCATCCTCATTGTGAGGAAGAGTGGATTTCCTGCAATCTCTCACACACAATAGCAGGGGTATAATATTGCGTCTTTCTGTTTTTCTCCATCTTCACTCTTGAGAGATGCTTTGGTCATGGCATCCATTGTTAAGGAAATATTTGATATTCTGCCCTGCGCCGAGTGGAGTTTCCCCATCAAATGATTCAAGGTGCCTTCTAAACACCCATTCATTAACCCCTCACAGTTTCAATCCCAAGACTGGGGAAATAGGACATTTTGTGAGGTGTTCCAGTTAACTGCTTCAAGATTGCCCCATCAGGCATAATAACAATACTTAGCATTTATATAGCACATTTCAAGTGTTTCCTACTCAAAGTGGTTCATGCACATTATCTAAATAATCTTTATAACAGTGCTTGGTCAAAAGCTGAAGGGCTTAAATAAGAAGCCTCCGCACCTGCAGCTCAGTGGCAGAGCAAAACAGCTGCTTGGCATTCAGAAGGTCCCAATTCTCTCCACAGAGAGTTGGGCAAAACTCCACAAAACCCTACAGAGTTACTGCCACTCTGTGATACCAAGTTAGGTGGACCAAAGGTAGAAGGAAGATTTCTATTTTCCTTTGTTAGTGAACTGTCTGGGACTGTTTGCACTCAGGGCTCAGGAAGCCTCTTCAGAGAAGGGAAAAGGGATGCATAATATTGACCCCTTGAGACTGACAAGGCAGCATGAAGGATAACTGCAGTTATGTGAATGATTGCCGAGTGAGTAATGGCAGAGTAATCTTGGGAACTGGCAGCAGCATCGGCTGTGAGGGCTGTTTTTGCACCACTCCTCTTATTTGAGTGTTTGTTTGTATGAAACACAAAACCCCAATTAATGATGCAGTTTGCCATTATGTTGCTCTCAGGGACGGTTTATGGAGTACAGCCACACACACATACAAATAGAAATCTTTCGTCAACCACAACTATGAAGTAATATCAGACATGTCAAGCACTTCTTGTTTTACAGTAAATTATTATTTTTTAAAAAAATGTTTATATCAGCCAGGACGGTATGCGGGTGACACTGTGGTGTAAACCACTGAGCCCCTGGGCTTGTCAATCGGAAGGTCGGTGGTTCGAATCCCTGCGATGGGGTGAGCTCCCATTGTTCGGTCCCAGCTTCTGTTAACCTAGCAGTTTGAAAGGACATCAAAGTGCAAGTAGATAAACAGGTACTGCTCCGGCAGGAAGGTAAACAGTGTTTCTGTGTGCTGCTCTGGTTTCGCCAGAAGCGACTTAGTCATGCTGGCCACATGACTCAGAAAAACTGTCTGCGGACAAACGTCAATAAGCGCCGCTACCTCAGAGTTGTTCGTGACTGGACTTAACTGACAGGGGTCCTTTACCTTTACCTTTTTATAGGCCAGGACCCTCAACGCTCAGTTTCCCCCTATATACAGTTCTTTCACTTTGCTCTAGAACCCAAGCAGAAGTTTAGCCCATCCTACCTTATGTTATCAGTCGCAGGAACAAGCTCTGACTCCTGAGATCTTTCTGCCTCTGCCCCTTGCTCCATTTAGATACCAGAATTCACATTTGAAAATGAAAGCTGGTGGTTCTATAAACCAAGCCCTTAGACCCAGCAACCGATTTCAATGGACTGAAAACAATGGAGAACTGAAAAAGAACCAAGAGTTGCTAGCGTAGGTTATGTAAGACCCTCATCGCTGCATACCAAGCAGAAGCAGGTTGAACCAGAAGAAGCACAGAGTGTGAGAAAGCCAAGCAGATGGGTGGAACAACATGGATGCTTCTGTGAAGAAGATGGGAAGTCATCAGAACGGGTGCTTATGAACTGAGCAATCCTTAGGGTGACCAGCCGCAAAGAAGGACACGGTTGTGTGGGTGTGTGAGAGCATTTCAGCAGGCCCAGTGCTGGTCTGTGGTGTAGAATTGTCTATAATGATTCGCCCTTCATCGTGAAGAGAAAAAATGTAGGACATGTGCAATTGGTGTGGTGGGGCTGAGGCAGGATTGTGGTGAGATCAGGGCTGCACAGATGAACAGGCAGAGCCTATCCAGCACTCTGACTGGTCCATCTTCCCTGCCCTGCCCTCCTCCGTTCAGGTACGCTGCAGCGACACCAGTGTTGTGAGAGTGGCTCCACAGCCCTTTCCCACCACACGAGCCACTACTCTCTCTTTCTGTGGTGTGCGTGAGTTCCTTACATATACCTCCATGGCACGTGAATACTAGCCCTCGGTGAATCTCTGTGGCTTGTGTGAATCAGGAAGTTACAAACTTTGCAAGCTCTCTTGTACCTCAGGCACCTTGTCCTCCAGACATCAGGGTGTAGATCCATTTATATAATTTACAGCGTTGCTGAAAGATCTATTTGGTCTTCATCCTTTAACAAGAACCAAAAAACCCCACCCAGGCTCAATGGCACAGCATTCCTGTGAGAGCAACCAGCAGACTCATATACCTCCAGCCAGGGAAGAGCAGCTCATTTAGATGATAAATAGAGATGACAAAAATTGCACAATTTGAATATGAGTGATCAAGCAGGGAGAGGGAGAGAAGGAATCAGGCTCCTTTTATTACTGCCATCTTAGTGCTTCGACAACAGGTAGCACTATTACATATTCCCTTTCCACTTTAAAGCTCTTGTAATTTCCTTCCTCATGTCCGGGAGATTTTATTCATTGTTTCCTTGCACCTGTGATTGATGTTCTGAGCTGCTAATCTCTCTGAGTGATAACTATTTTCATGTAAGTCCGTGAGTCTATGACACAGGCAGCCCGACCAGGGCTACTGCTGACTACTTATTTTGTGCCTCATTTACATTTCAATCTCGGCCTCATGAATGTAAAACCCAGGCTGCAAATTAATAACAGGGAGAATATTAGACTGCTCCAGAGTGGGGGGAACAATGCAAATCCACCCGAGCGCAGGCTTCACCATTGTGTTCCGGGAGGGACTCATTTATTGGTCGGCGGTGAATGACATTACAGAGAATGGCATATCCAGAGTGACACAAATTTATTTCTGTCCCCCCTGCGCTCTAGTATATTTTCATAGAATCAGGGGGCTATTTGTCTAGGGACAATTTAGTTTCCATGAAAAATTTAAATGGTTTCTGTGGAGATAGTGGAGTGAAATTTAATTTGTTTCTCATTTACTACAGCAGGTATGAAAAGGAGAAAAATTGGATGTCTGATGGGCAGAAATTGGTGCTGTCCCTCCACACTCTCCCCCAAAGGCCCAGTGGGCCTATATCATGGAGATTGAGCAAGACGAGAGACTCCCTTCCTCACCCCCCCTTAGAGAATGGTAACCTTAAACCAACTTACAGGAAATCTTTGGGGAGGCTGCCAATCACCCTGAAAACAACATTCCCATCGATTCCTTGTCTGTGTGATTTATGGCTTCATTTTACGGTAATTGAGAATTAGTGAGAAGATTAGCAAGGCTCAACACTTTGCCATGATATGCACACTAAGCACCGTAATTTGTCACTAAGGGATGTTGGACACTTTTTTAGTTACACGGGGTTCCCATCTAATTGAATTTGGGGATAACACGGAAATTAATTTGACACAGGAAAATTTTTTAATACACCCATCTCCCCTCTATTGTAATGCACAGCGCTGGGCTGTGTGCCGGGCCAGCAATATTGATCCTGATCACTTTCAATTGTGGCCAGCTGAAGGATGGAATAACTCTAAATCTTATTTAAGCTCATATGAAAGCAGTTCATCTGCAGCAATCTGCGGCAGATAAAGAATATTACCTTTCATTTTGTCTGACGGCATCAAGATGAAGTTTTGAAAATTTACTTCTTGCAGCAAATATACCAAATGTCCAAAGTCAACAGTTACAATTCAATTACAGAGCAGCTCTTGTGGGCTGTTTACAGGGTAATTTGCTACTTAGGCAGCAAATGAAAATACTAACTATGCCCACTATCCAGACAGAAGTTGCTGCACGTAAAGGAGACCAGAGGAAAGGGGGGTGGGCAGGACAAAGGATAAAAAACAAGAAGGCATTTCAAAGTCCATTTCAGTTTAAAGGACCAGTTGTGGGATTGTGTTTCTGCCTGGGATGATTTCAAATGCAGTTATCTCAGGCTTCTGGGCAAAGGTTCAATCATATTATTCCACCCTGCCTCCCCGAACTCAGTGCATCAAGACTTTCTAACATCTCCTTATGGTGGATATCCAAGTGCCTGCTGGTCTTGTGAATGCCCTTAGGTTGAAGGCCAACACAAGCTTGTTCAGCTCAAACTTCCGTTATTATGGCGGCTTGAAGAAATGTCCCCAAAACACTTGCTCCCTTGTCCTCCTCCCACATCCCCCTTAAATCCGTTCTCAGGGTTCCATCAACCCCCTGGAATGGATTTGGAGGGAGCATGTGGTAAGCTTGTGGGAGGAGAGGCGGAGGGAAGTTCTGTTGCACAAGTAGAAATCCTTGCATTGATGAGGAGCTTACTTAACAGTGCCTTGGATACAAGCCCATGTTTTCTTAACACCGTTGTGCTTCTGCCATAGATGTGAACTCTGTGACTGCTAGTGCTAGTGACAGATTTAGTTGATGGGTGTTTTAAAGGGCAAGCTTTTAAAGTCTGGTATTGTAATTATTTTAATAACCCATTTTTTAAAATGTATAACAGCGCATCATTATACAAACATGGGGCTGGATTTCGGCAGAGTTGCCCTTAGGTCTCATTGAAATCAACGGGGAAAATTAACCACAAATTTAACTTTGAACCATTGATTCCAACTGTAACTAAGGATAACGAAGAGTCTGATATTAACCATGTCTATGCAGACGTAAGCTCTATTGACTTCTCTAGAGGTAAGTGGGGTTAGGACTGCAGCCTTAGTCTGGATGTAACCTTTTGGGTTCTTGGTAGCACATAGAAATTAATAGGATTATTTTCATATTTAACTTACTGGTTTGGCAACTGAATCCACTGCATAGTGCTACTGAAATACAGCGTTTTTAATCCAATTAAATTGCCACTGACATTACTGAGTGAAGCTGCCATGGGCTTAAATCCCATATATACTGGAATTTAACTGGTACAGCTGGCTACTTTGCAAAAACGAACAAACCAAACCAAACCAAACCAAACCAAACCAAACCAAACCATTTCAGTGGACTAATCTGTGAAAGTGGTGGTAAGGAAGGGTTTATATTTAACAATGAGGCAATAGCTTAGCAGCCACACAGACAGCAAACTATAGAAGGGAGTTTTATCTGTGGTAACTATTTCCAGGCCTGCCTGCATCCACCTGTGGTATTTTCATGCCATATAGAAACCTTTAGTCTAAAATTAGCATTTTGCCAGTAGGCTAAGACTTTCCTATTCAGACAGGCCTTTAAAAACTAAGGTGTAGATGATGTTGATCTCTGGTCTGCTATCAGGGCAAACTATACCTTAATTGTTGGTTTTAAACGTGTTATGTTGTGTTTTAATTATTGTTTTTAACTAGTTTCTTTTTTCTTTGTATTTTATAATGCTGTTTTAAATGTTAGAAGCCACCTTGACTCCCACCTTGAATTAAATAGTAATATAATCATGCAAATTCATTTGTCTGTTCCAGAAGTAGGGACTGGTAGATCTGTCAATTTCAGTTTCTCCCAGTTTCTGATTTTTCCAGTCTTACGTTCAGTTCAACATATTTTAATATCAGTTTGCAATTTTTGTAAAAGAAAAGAAAAGAAAAGAAAAGTCTTCATTCACCAGTATTTTAGTGACGATTTCCCCTCATTCACACATTTCCGTATGAACTTTTCACTAAGGCATGTTTTGCAAACCAGCTTTCACTAATGGATGCACCTTTAAGGAACATATTTATCCTAGCACATCACTTCGGGTACATGCTACTTGGCTGGCGAACTGCATTGTAGCATTCAGAGAAGGGTGAATTTTGAAGGATGGCTGTTGTGGTTTGTGCATTGTTTTGGAAAATGTAACTTAGGTAGGCTCATCTTTAAATGTGGTCTGAATCAAATATCTCTCCCCCTCCCATCCCTATTTTGAAAACAGCTTGGTTTGGGGGGGGGGGAGCTATATAGGATGTCTGTAGCTCAGTGGCAGAACATATGCTTTGTAATGCATATGGTATCAGGTTTCATCCCAGCAAAGGCTAGGAAGCCCTCCTGTCTGAAACTCTGGAAAGTCCCTTTCAACAATACTGAGCTAGTTGGACAAATGGTCCAACTCAGTATAATGCAGCCTCCTATATTCCTTGAGCTGATCCACACTATCATAATGTGTGTAGGAAGCTTCCAGTACAGTGGTACCTCAGGTTACATACACTTCAAGTTTCATACGCTTCAGGTTACAGACTCCGCTAACCCAGAAATAGTGCTTCAGGTTAGGAACTTTGTTTCAGGATAAGAACAGAAATCGTGCTCCGGCGGCGCGGAGGCAGCAGGAGGCCCCATTAGCTAAAGTGGTGCTTCAGGTTAAGAACAGTTTCATGTTAAGTACGGACCTCTGGAATGAATTAAGTACTTAACCTGAGGTACCACTGTACCTCCTTTAATTCTCTCTTGTCAGTGCAGTAGTCTCCTCCAAATCATTGCCTTCCCATATTTTTCCTCCCTCAATCCAGATTTCTTCATACCCTCTCCTTTTCAAAGTATCCCTGGTGAGAGAAGATCAGGATCGAGGGGAGAAAAATGTAGGAAGGCAGTGATTTGAAGAAGAACATCATAGGGACAAGAGAGGCTTAAGAGAGGTATAAGAAGCAAAGAATCCACATGAAATGGCCGTGTGGATGAGCCCCGAATTACTGGTTCTTCGGGATTTCTTTTTCTTTGCTGTGGGTTTCCCATTGATTAAAAAAAAAATGTATTATTCATCACTGTAATTGCTGTGATGGATTGAATAATGGAACCATTGTTTGTGTCATCAGTGACTGATAGACTCTCCAAAGGTTTTGAATGTACCAGTCTCAGTGTGTCCATGTTATTCTCAGTCCTTTCCCAGAATACACATAGAAGTGGATACTGACACCCTCCCCTCTCTGAATGTGATGGGTGGGTGGAGAGATCGATTGAGAGATAGAAAGGTAGGGAAAATACAAATAACGAATAACACGGCTTAGAACCCATTCCTAAGTAAGTTGACTTAGAAATATCACGGCCTTAAATGGAACGTACTCCTAAATAGGTCTGCTTAGGATTGCAGTTATCATCTGTCCGTGAATTTTAGCTGTGAAATCTCCAGCTGGTGCCATGGAACTTTTGGGACTTGTTGATGTTGATGATGATAATTTATTACGGTCAAAGACCAGCTCACATAACATAACACAATAAAAACAGCGTTCATAAAGATAAAATATACAATCGGAGCAGATTGCAGCAATAGCTCATGAGTTAAAATTGAGATATATACATACAGCCATACAACTGAGATTTGGGCTACCATAAAAAATTGACCCTGAGGAGCCCCAAAGGGCAACTTCAGCATTTCACTAGTAAGCTATTTTATACTAGAGGATGATCTTTGCCTACAAATCTGGGCGCAGAATCTGGCTACCAACCAGGTTGACTTGTTGATGTTCTTGGGCACTGTTTCCAATTTCTAAACTTGCGAATAGCGAATTCTGCTTTCTGTCATCACACAGAATGCCCTGATTGGCTGCTGAGGGGTGGGGTAAGTGATGAGCTTACCAACAGGTGCCTTTTGAATGAAGTCAGAGGAGACAAGGGTGAGGGGTGGCGCCAGGAGGGTACCACAGTGGCTCATCTTCTGTCCAATTGCATACCCTGTCGCCCTTGTCTTTACATGTACAGGTCCCTCCCCACCTCACCTTTTCTGTCATCACTTGAGTGCTCTTCTCCCCTCCACATTCATCACCATCATTATGTGTATTATGTGTGATAGAGCCACTTCCGGCTTGCCCAGGAGGTGGGGTTGCGGGCTTCACGCCCACCCCCACATGAGCGGGGGCTGGTTTCAGCCCCCGCGAGAGCAGGGGAATCCCGGCCGCGTCTTACCCCCCCAGCCCGCCAATCGGCTGGCTGGGGGGGTGTGGCCTGCCCTATTTAGGGCCGGCGCAGAGGGGGCCAGTGAATGAAGGGTGGTCCGATAAAGGACTCTGGGGGGGGCGTGGCCCTGTCCGAAGCCTATGGAGGTGTGGGCCAAAGGCACGCCCCCGAGCGGTGACCCGGGGGAGCTCCTAGTTGATGTGCCTCAGCAGGAGACTCCCCCTTTATGGTGTTAACCCTTCCCGTGTCTCCAGCAAATGGGCTGGAGCCGGATAGTCGATAGGACCAATGCCTAAGCCAATGCCTCTCATTCCTGAATTCAATAAAGTTGTGGCCTAATTTGCCCATTTAACCTTAAATTATGGTGTCTTGTATTTTTATTTATCCTGGTGGGGGGCGGGAACTCGCCACGCAACAAGCCTTCCTGAAAGGTAAGAGGAACGTTCCTGGGTTCATTATCAGAGAGTGCCACCTTTTTCTGATGGAAGCACTATTGTCCTGTGTTGCGTATGAATAAAAAGCAGCTAGAATTTCTGGTATGAAATACTGCTTCCAGTATTCCCAGTGTAACTCAGTGAATTTTAATGCTAATGAGCATCTATAATGCATGCGTGTGATTATCACATGACAAGAAGCCATTAGGACAACTGAGCTTTTTTTTTTTTTTGAATTTGTATTGGAATTACGGCTTGCATCAGTATTATAAACTGGTTACAATTCATCATCCTCCAACAGTGAATTTTTTTTAATAAAAAAAATCCATAGACATGGGAACTTATTATGTCCACCATTGACTCAGATTGCTTTATGGAGAGGTTATATGCATGTTCCAGATTCTCATTAATCCTTTGGAAAGTGAACTGGTAAGATATCAGAATACACATGACACATTAGTTTCTGTTGTAAATCTCAATATTGTATATGGATTCTGTATCTTTTTTTTTTTGTAGTCCAGTGAGTCCTACTTTGTTAAAAGGATCTTTCTGTGTTTGTTTTGTTACTTCTAAAACCCAATAAAAGCTATTAAAAACCAACAACCATGTAATCCTCTTCCCCCATCAGTTTTGTATGTTAGCAGTGCAATCCTCAAATATTTACTTGGAAGTAAGTAAGTAAGATCAACTCGACTCCCTTTTACATGTTTAGGATTTCAGTGTAAATATTAGACTACTGGAAAAGAAGTAGTTGTGGTTGCTCATTTGGCCTTTATGTCTAATTCCATTTATATGCTATGGACTTAATATATTCATCCCTCCCCCTGCCACCCCCTGGGGCTTTCTAATCATGAAACCTTTGTAATCCTTCTGTGGTTAATGATTGTATAAATGCGCCTCCATGTGGTGAAACTGAAATGCGAGCATAGCTTTCAGCTATGCACAGGATAACAATGAACCGATTAAACTAATCCATGCCTTGACCATGATTCAGTCTTTAGCCCTCTGCAAAGCTAGTACCGAAATCTGTGATCTGGGCTTCTAAGAACAATGATTGCATTTAAGATTCCCACCTCCCAACCTTACCTATTCTGAGCCTGCAATCCTTGGCGTAAGCTCAACTAGACATCAAGGAGCTAACTTCTGAGTAAGCATTCATAGGATTCCTCTGCAAGACCAGCTTCCTGAAGCAACACTTTTATGATGGTGTTTGAGGACAATCTGTTGTTCAACCATCTTGGAAGGACATAAGAAATCTCCTGCTGGATCAGGCCAAATGGCCATCTACTTCAACATCATGTCCTCACAGTGTTCAAGCAGATGGGCAGGACCTGAGTGCAACAAATGCTCTCCCCACTTGAGATGCTCAGCAACTGGGATTCAGAAGCACACTGCTTCCAGGAGTGATGGTAGAACATGACTATCATGGCTGGCAGCCATTGCATACCAGTCAACTGTCCTGGAAAAAACCGGAAGGTCCCATTTTTTCTTGTGAGAGGACAGTAGTCAAAATGGCCGCCACAAACTTGAGCGATTTTGGCCTGCACTTTTGCTCAGGCATGGCACCTAAAAACACATATTTTGGGGTGCTGTGCAAGACTGCTCTGTGCCATTAAGATAAGACAGGGAATATGCAGGAGAAATGATTTTGAGGAGATATGGAAGGTGTTTGTAGAATTTGTACTGTTAAAAGGGAAACAGAAACGCAAGAGATGTTGAAATTTTGGGAGGTTGGATAGTTACAATGGAATGGTCTTAGTGGTGGGCTGCACATTTTTATTCTTATTTATTTATGATAATATTTTTTTTTAAAGGATCACTGCCCCCAAAAGCACTTTTTTGAGCAATCTTATAGAGCACCCCAAAACTCATGTTTTTGGGCACTGTGCTCAATAAAGCACTTTGGGGACCTTTTTAATCTTGCGTGGGTCATGTGACTTGTATGCGAGTGCGACCCCAAAGGTTTGCCTCCCGGTTTGGGGGTGCTTCATATTGGAAGGCATGCCATTGATAACCTTATTCTCCATGGATTTGTCTAACCTTGTTTTTATAGTCATCCAAATCGCTACGTCTTGCTGGAAGAAATTCCACAATTCCATTCTTTGTATAAGCTGTGTGAAACAATGCTTTCTTTTGTCTGCCCTGGACAGCTTTTCTTACACCCTTCCTTGCCAATGGTATCGCTGGACACTTGCATGTTACGGCATTGGCTCTCTTCATGTCCCATGATTGCAAGGGAAACATGTGCCTGACGGCAGCAGAGGGGGAAGGAGGCCGAGCATCAGGGGAGAGCGAAAGTGAGACGCTGATAGAGACATCCTGACAGCTGCAATGGGTCATCAATAGATCCATCAGGCCAGTAATTTGCAACAAATTTAACATGCATCACTTTAGTCAGGCCATGCTATATCCATCTTGTCATGGCATCAGAGCAAATAACACTTAAATCTGGTGTCACCGCTGACCTTTAGCGACCCTTGAATTGACACCACCATTTGAGCTTGGCCTAGCTGAACAGCAGATGGAGGGAAGATTAGTACAAAAGAGAGAGAATGTGTGTGCGTGGAAGGGGGGGGGCCAATTAAGCTTAACCAGACAAACAATTGGATGGAAGAGGGTGGGGAGACTGCATTGCTTAGCACACTCCTTCATGTGTGGCTTGATAGCCTCTTACTGCCACTATAATCTTTTGTTTGAATCAGATAATAAAATGCACACAGATACAGCGACGCCCTCAACATTCAGATGGAATCAGCACTTCATGAGTCACAGCCAAAATGGTGTAAGATGGAACGAACAGGTCTGCTTTCAAGCTATTGTGGTTGGAAGGACTGAATAGTTTTACAATGAAAGCCCACCATAAGAACTTGATATTGAAATGTAGCCTTATTTTGAAATGGGACTTGGCATTTCCTCTTTCTCAGAAGGCTAGCCGGGAATATTATTTCCCAGTTTCCAAATGCCTAATTAAAAGTTACAACATTAATTTAAAAATTGGGTTGGGGCATTAGTTTGCCACCCTCCTGGTTTGCCTCCCAACTTGAAGCATATTGTGCCTGAACTGTTTGATCAAACTGCAAAATCCCTTCCCCGGCCAAGATCAGGAGGAATCCCCCTGGTTGCTTAATGTGTTTGGAACGATTCCCAATTTCACGAGGATTTAAAGGTGAAAGGAAAACATTACAAGTAACAGAAATAACAGAAGAACAAGAAGGGGAAAAAGGTTATGTAAACTCAAGCCCTTATTCATGAGGGCAGCAAGCTTACTTTGAGACGTAGTGACTTACTTGAGGCCACCTACTGCGGAGTTGAAGACGAGGCCCTCTGGGGCTGAGTCCAATAGAGGACCACACTGGCTCTCAGTAACTTTGTTTTACACCATTATACTCTTTCATATAGGCCCTGAGGCAGCCTGACAAAATTAACACATAAATTCAGAATGACGAAAAGGGGAAGTATTCTGGTAGATGCCGTCACGTGATATCACTATGGGTGATGGCACAGATATGATGAATAAGAAACAGGAACATTAGTGGCTGCTAACTAAAAGCTAGGATCTACTTGATTGATATTTTACTGTGCTAGGAAGCGGGGGTTGTTTGTTTTTGTTTTAATATAGTGAACCTCATTTTATGAATGGGTTCAATATACTCTAAGCCACCAATCCACTGCACTCCTGAGAGATACATAGAGCATTTTGGAAACCTGGTAGCTGTAGTTGGCAAATGAGCCACATATACGATCTTTTCATAAGAACAGCTCCACTTAGAACTTCTCGTGGAGAATCATTTTATCTAGAATACATCATTTCTGCATGTTTTGAAGATGGTACTGAACACTGTTCTTCATCCTTTGGTCCCCAGATGTTGTAGGACTATAACTCCAATTTTAGCTTAGCCCCAATGGTCAGGGATGATAGGAGTTGTAGTCTTACCATATGGGTACCCAAGGTGGAAGAACATTGATGCAAAACATCAAAAAGGGCTGTGTTTAAATTTAAAAATTTAATTTTATTCTACAAGCCCATAAGAGATGCAGGTGGCACTGTGGGTTAAACCACAGAGCCTAGGGCTTGCTGATCAGAAGGTCGGCGGTTCGAATCCTTGCAATGGGGTGAGCTCCCGTTATTCGGTCCCTGCTCTTGCCAACCTAGCAGTTCGAAAGCACGTCAAAGTGCAAGTAGATAAATAGGTACCGCTCTGGCGGCAAGGTAAACAGCATTTTGGTGCGCTGCTCTGGTTTCGCCAGAAGCGGCTTAGTCATGCTGGCCACATGACCCGGAAGCTGTATGCTGGCTCGGAAGCTGTATGCTATATGCGACTGGACCTAATGGTCAGGGGTCCATTTACCTTTAAGGTTAAAATGCAGGTGTTTACACTCACTTGTGAAAGTGATCTAAGTCCCATATCAGGGGTGGGGAAAGTTTGACCCTCCAGAGATGTTGCCGAACTACAACTCCCCCATCCCTGCCCATTGGCCATGCTTGCTGGGGATTGTGAGAGTTGAGGTTCATCAATGTCCAGAGGGTAAAGTGTTCCCCACCCCTGTTCTATGTCATAATTGTAAACTGAGCAACAGAGAACCTTGAAAATGAACAGGGAAGCTTCCATTGACTTAAAATGGAAATGATGTGAATATCAACCCTACACAAGAAAGGCCTTCTGCACAGGACGGGTGGAGCTCAGTGGTAGAGCACATGCATTGCACGTAAAAGGTCCCAGGTTCTCCCTCTGGCATCTCCAGGCTGGGTTAGAAAAGACTCCTGCTTGAAACCTTGAAGAGTTGCCACCAGTTATTCTCAACAATACTGAGCTAGATGATCTGACTTGGCATAAGGTTCTTTCCTAGGCTCTTTCGCTTCTGTCTCAGGGATAGCTTTGGGTCTTCTGCAAAAAAGATGCTCACAGCATGTTTTTATATGATCGGTGATACCGCAAGGCCACACACGTTTGCGGGTTGACATGCAGATTTGCTTTTCTTCTTTCTCATTTCCTGGCTGAGATATGAAAAACAGGGGGAAAGTCCAGGGGCACTAGTAGCATTTTAAAAGTATATATACTATATTAATATTTTCAAGTACAATAGTTCCATGCACAAAATATACAAGCATCTAAACAATATTAAAAAATAAAAAGTAAGCTGAGCTTTAAAAACGTAGCATCAGGAGGGAAACCCTTTGCTAATATTTTCAAAATAGCAATATTTCTAAGGATACCTTTCTTATTATATTTTTACATCGCCGATTCATGCAAGTTACACATATTCCAATAGTTCCTATATTCATTATTCTATACCTTCAGGGAACCTTTCATAAACGAATAAGGTATTTTTGTTCTCTTCCACTAACCTTCCATGTTAGGGCTTTTCACAATCCGCACCCAATTCAAATTATGAGCTCTCTTAACTTCTCTTCTGGGTAAACTGGAGAAAGCTTTGTGAAGGACAACATTATTAGAGGAACAAGCTTCGCTTGGGAAGAATCAGTACGGTTTCTGCAAAGGGAAGTTCCCTTCACACACCTTTCAGATTTGTTTCTCCTGGTAGATGCTTTGGAAGAGCCTTGCTCTCTTATTTTAAATATTTTTCTCTCTCTGCTCTTCAGCTGACAAGGCTCCCCGAGTGGCTTACATAAGATCAATAAGAACAATAACATCTAATTAAAACAGCACAACAGGTTCTTTAAAGAGGAGTCCATGATGACACTGTCCGTCTTTCTGTTCTGCTCCCAAGCCAGCTGGTTCTAATGCCTTTGGGATGGGAGGGTAGACCCATAACCAGCTGCTGATGCAGCAGATGGGGAAGGAGATGATGGCAGTTGGTTTCACCGACTCTTGCTCCCCCAAGATGTCTATTCCAGATAGGTGTGTGTATACTCCCCCAGAAGGAAGAGGTGCATCGTTTGGGGGTGCTCCAAATAACGCAACTGCTTCTTCAGCAAGAGTACATCCCCATTCAGAACAGACAACTTAATAAGCAACAGAATAAGAAAGCAATAGATCCATCTAGTCCATTTTGGAATACAGGCAACTCCCTGTTTGCTTGCTTGCTGCACACATCTGTGGATGTCTGCCCCACCCTGTTGCGCTCCCTTTTCTAGCCACTTCCAGGTCTGCAGCAATGAGCATGTGTGCAGTGGTGAATCAAACTGGACATGCATCAATCTAATCACACGCTTTCTAATTCACTTTAAACTATTCTTTAGTAATAACTGACATTATTGCTCAAAGTTTGTTCTATTATAGCTGATCAGGCACTGAAATAAACTTTGTGCATGTCCTTGAGCACCTCCCCCACCCCCCTACACACCATGTCTAGCGCATTGATACCCCAAATCTTGAAGCTGCTTGCTCATCTCTGGCTTATTCCATCTGCATCTGCATATCTAGGTAAAGAATTATTTTATTTTTTCTGCCCAAATCATGTGTGCTGTTGAGTCCGCCAAATGTTTGTGTAATGGGAAGGTAATAAAGTACGGTGGGTGTGTTGCAAACAGTGTTTTATGGTAACAGACAAAGCGGACCTCTTACAAACCCCATGTCTCTAATTTCATTGTAGAAAATTAGATACTCAGAATTTTGCATAAGATAAGTGTATTACTGGGATGCAATTTGGCCCAGGTTCCTAGCTTTCGTGCATGTGGCTCCTTAATAAAAAGTGTCAGTTAAAATGAAAATACAGCTTGGGTAATTAAATTTAATTGGATCTTGTCACTTTAAATCCTCTTCGTTTTTGAGTGTTTCCATAGAATTGCAGCTTCTGGTTTTGCTAATTTCTTTATTGCAAGCTGTGCGCTGAACCTCACTGTCCTATAATAAAGTGGGACCTTGTTTTTGTAGAGGGCTTTGAACCACGACTGCAATAACAAACAAAAGGGACGGCAACTAATTCCATACAGAGGGGTGGGGGGGAGTGAACTCTCTTCCTTTATTGTTCACATGTAATCAGGGAATAAGGTTGGCTTCTTAACTCTTTAATGCTGATTCGTATTGCTGTTTTGTGGAGGCCACCACAATGGCGATACAATGTGACGCTATGCATTCAGAGGCAGGAAGATAATTACCATTCCTATATATATTTGTACCATGCAAATTGCAGTATTCATACATAGGCCAAACAGGGAACAAGCAGGCACCAATGCAGATGATGTGTGTTGCCTGCCAATAGCCCCTTGCTCTGAAACGGAAGGACGATGCTCTCCAGAGGTAAGAGATAACTCAGTTCCTTTATTTCATCTGCACATGCTCATAATCGGAAAGCAAGAAGATTGAAATGTAGATGAAGAAGCAAACTGTTTGTGATCTCAAGTAGAGGGACCATAAAATATGATTAGTCTTCCGCCAATTCCCTAGATGCTAATAAGGCAATCACAATCTTTGGCCTTGCTTCAAAATTAAAATCAGTTAATGATTTGAATATATTTAAGCACCCAGACTTGAGGTATATAATGTATGCTAAGGGGGGTGCCTGCTTTTTCTGAGACTACCTGTAGCCACCTCAAAATTCTTCTGCAGACATCATAAAGCCACACAAGTAGACCTGCCAGGTTGTTCTCTTAGGACTGGGCCACATGTTGTAAGCTCCATGAAGATGCTGTCCCAATAGTCACATGCTCTCAAATGGGGCCAAATGTACAATTCTGAAGACATGAAGCATGTGCTAGAGGCCTCAGTGTGCGCTATGCCCTGACATTGCATTGCTGGCTCCATGAATGGCAGAGGCAGCAGGCAAAATCCAACATACTCTGTACGAGGCATCCTGGACTGCCGCCCGTTTTAACTCCTGAACTAAACAAGATGACGCTGTCACCCCTTCATAATGCTTAGCAGAGATTGGGGTTCTTGGATCTAGGTAGCCACTGAATCCTGGCCTTTGCCTTTCCGTTCCGTTCTAGCTCCCATGATCAACCATGGTATTTTGGCAAGGGCTATTGCATAAACTGCTCCTGCACGAGCTCCAGAAGCTCCAGGCTTGGGTTATATCTGTGCTCTCTTCCTGTGCTTCTCAGACTTCTTGTGGAAGAATATAATTGAACCAGTGGCAGGTGGTGCCCATTGGTGGTGCTGAGCACTGCTAACTTGAGCCCAAGACTGTGGGTGTCCAGGCCCTGGCCCAGTTGCTGGAGCGCCAGAGGTAATGCAGTGGCAGCGGCGGGGGGAGGCTGGGCAGCCACGGCAAAAAAAATGTGGGTGCCTGGGTGCCCAGGGCCCCCTGGAGTTAGTCCTGTGGTGGTACTGGTAGGGTGGAAGTCAGGGAGACCAACAGCAGGTGGAGTCAGAACCAGCATCATGTTTGCCCTCATGTTCTAAAATCGCAACATGGAAATGGAGGAGCAAGCTGACAGGAATTGGTTATAAGTAAGAAGGCAGGCAGTTGGATGTTGACTGAGGGCAGATTGAAGTTGTTGGGGCACTGCCCCACTAAATGGGCAGTAGATTGAATCATTCGTTAGATGCAGTTCACCTGGCCAGAAGATCATTCTTGCTGAATTGGATGTAGTTTTGTTTCTCCCCTCGGTTTTGAATAAAAGAAAAAAGTTTTAAGAAGAAGCCTGCAGCCATCCAGCCACTGTCCTCCACATATGATAGCAGCTCCCTCAGCTGGAATACACTGGATATTATCGATGTCCAGTACCAGAGGGAAATGTTGAAGTTGTGGGATGAGTTAGGCCTGCATTCTTGATAAGGGTCAAAGGGGGAATGCAACACTTCGTGCAGTTTACACCCATGCACACTTCATCAAACTCGCTTCAAGGGGAGAACAAAACTTCCTGTGTGTAATTATGATACAAATACCAAAGCAGAACATGTCTCGGACACATTCTTAAGTCATGCAGAAACCATAAAACGAGCTGAACGCGAAATGAAATGCACAGTTGGCCATGCCTGCAATTTATATCCTTGAAAAGGTGTTGCTGAAATGCACTCCCCCAGACTTATTTTTTCCTGCTCCCCTCTCAAATGCCCCCAAACTAGCAAAGCAAACCCTTGACATAAAAATGGTGACATTTGGGGCACTTAAAAACTTCATATAATCATGCAGATTTTAGCAAAATGCCTGAATTGATATGCCTTACAAAGTTTTATATTTTAACTGTAAAGAGAGAGAGGCAGCTGCAGATTGTCAGACCTCTGTGAAATATGACTGCTCCCCCCCATTGTTTCTGCCTTTGATTCTGGGCTGTACCACTAACAGCAATCTGAGGGTGGAGGGGGGGGTTCGACATATTCCCGGTTCCACATTATGGATCCTTGTACCAGCCACATAACCCCAACCCTTAATTTGCTGCTCTGATGTAATAGGCATAGCTTCTGCCACTGCAGCAAGTATGATCTAAGCTATGGGCAGGGAATCTTATTCAGCCCGAGGGTCACCTTGCCTCAGGAGGAACCTTCTGTGGACCTGCATGCCAGTTGTGGATGGGGCCAGAAAAGAGGGTGGAGAAACAGATTGTACTGTTTTTACGCTTGCTTCTCTCCATCCAGGCAGGGAAGAGGCATGATCTCAATGCAAGGACACATTCTAGCTAGGCAAAAGTGTTAAATGATGATACAGAACATGGCTGCTAAAGGCTGAGAACCTCAGGATTGGTGACATCCAGCTGTTGGGCCTGAGGTCCTCACCTCTGATCTAATCTTATTAAGGGAAACAGAGTGAAAGAATTTCGAGGCTTGAGCCCATCACTTCTATCCCTCTCTCCTATAAGAATACATTTCACTTTCCAAGCCTGGGTATTCTCTTGGCTTCCATTCTTATGTGGCCTTTATGTAGCTCCTTTCCAAAAGCTCAATGTGGCTTTTCATGCTGTAAGAAGTCATAGATATGAGGAATCTATGGCTGAGCCAAAAATCTCTCTGAAGCCCTTTTCCTGAGAAAATCTCTGCTTTACATGCCCTCTCTAGAAAAAGGAAACTGCACAATTTTCTGTGAATATTACCCTCATATCTTTTTGTCAGCCCCTATTTCTCCACTGGGGGATGCAGGTGGCGCTGTGGGTTAAAGCCTCAGTGCCTAGGACTTGCCGATCGAAAGGTCGGCGGTTCGAATCCCTGCGGCGGGGTGCGCTCCCGCTGCTCGGCCCCAGCGCCTGCCAACCTAGCAGTTCGAAAGCACCTCCGGGTGCAAGTAGATAAATAGGGACCGCTTACCAGCGGGAAGGTAAACGGCGTTTCCGTGTGCGGCTCTGGCTCGCCAGATGCAGCTTTGTCACGCTGGCCACGTGACCCGGAAGTGTCTCTGGACAGCGCTGGCCCCTGGCCTCTTGAGTGAGATGGGCGCACAACCCCAGAGTCTGTCAAGACTGGCCCGTACGGACAGGGGTACCTTTACCTTTACCTTATTTCTCCACTAGGGACGCGGGTGGCGCTGTGGGTAAAAGCCTCAGCGCCTAGGGCTTGCCGATCGAAAGGTCGGCGGTTCGAATCCCCGCGGCGGGGTGCGCTCCCGTCTTTCGGTCCCAGCGCCTGCCAACCTAGCAGTTCAAAAGCACCTCTGGGTGCAAGTAGATAAATAGGGACCGCTTTCTAGCGGGAAGGTAAACGGCGTTTCCGTGTGCAGCTCTGGCTCGCCAGAGCAGCGATGTCACGCTGGCCACATGACCCGGAAGTGTCTCCGGGCAGCGCTGGCCCCTGGCCTCTTGAGTGAGATGGGCGCACAACCCCAGAGTCTGGCAAGACTGGCCCGTACGGGCAGGGGTACCTTTACCTTTACCTTTATTTCTCCACTGTAACCACCTGCAATGCCTTGTGGTGATGCTAGGGGCCTTGTAAGGGATGCAGAAACAATAACAAGATCCTTAAAAGGGGTAAGAGGGGTGGGAGTTGTACTGCTTCCACCCCCATTAGCAAAGTGCACCACTAAGAAATGATTGGAGAATTTATCTTCAACAGTAGTGGAGATTGGGGGGGGGGGGGAGACTGCTGCTCACCTAATCGCTGGTCAGTTGTGTCATTGCTGCATACTGGGAGACAGAGGCAGGGCGGCAAGTTCTGCATTGTGCAAACTCAACTGTGGAGCCAATCCTGGTGTTCATGCTGGTGCATGCGCGCTGCACCAACCTTGTTGCCCCATCCTCTACCTCATGGTAAGCAGGAGTAATGTGACTAAACAGAGGTTAGTTGAGTAGCAGAACCCCAACACATCATCCTCTGCTGATTCTCCCTCCTGAGAAACTTAGCAAAAGGGTCTCTCAAAATTCTGTACCCCCAAATAGGATAGAGATTTCTGATTAATCATTTGAACAAACAGCTCTAAAGCCTGAGCTCTGTTCCTGAGCTATCACCCCTGCCCTAACTTACTCTTTTCACTCCTTCCAGGAGGGTGAGGGAAGCAGGGAGTGCAGAACTATCCCAAGTTAGCTAAAGTTACAAGCCATTGTGTATTTGGGAAAGGATTATATTGAAAACAGTGACTTACCTCCAGTCAACACAGGATAAGATGGTACTGTCTCTTTCATTAAAAAGAGGGTTCTAATAATAATAATAATAACCACCACCATCATCTAAGTAGATTGACTCAACACTGTATTTTAAAACCTGACTAATAAAAAAATTCTTACAGCTCTTGAAGGAGTCATATTACGATTGCCATCAAATCACTGGGGTTAAAAAGATATTATTTTAACTCCAAGCATATATATATTTATTTCTCTCTCTCTTTAAAAAAGTGGATACACATGCAATGATTACTGATGCAGGTAAGCTACCACACTTTTTGAATGTGAAATTGAACTAGCAGCCTTTGATCTGAACTGCAGGCTGATCTGAATTCAAGCAAAGCTTGCTGCTAAGCCACATTCCCATTCAATCCATTAAACCATTCACTTCTCTTCTCCTCATCACACTGACTCCTAATTTGACAATGACAAAGAGCTCCACAGTGATTTTAAATTTCATAATTTTAATCTGTCAAGTCTGACATTTAATTAGTGCCCTTCTAACCTGTGCCCGCTTACTTGAAGGTTACTGTTGGTTTTCCTTTAGAAATTTTTTCCTCTGGAAGAGTGGATTAATAAATATGTACATAACTGGCAGGGATAAAGACAATGCGCACACAATGGTCTATTAGTTCCAAATCTAGACAGATGAGGTTAATAATATTTTAAAGTGCTGCTTTATTGTATTAAGAGTGATTAAGCCTTTGGCTCAACCCTGTATGTGTTGTTCATTGAAAACATAAAATATAAGGTCTATTAAGCAAAGTCTAGCAAGAACAGTTACCCAAACTAGGATAATAGCATGTTCATAAGTCATATTACAGGATTCTCTTGTAGCTGTAATATTATTTCTTGGGTTTGCCAGGAGAATGGAACATCAAGAAGTGACACATGTGTTGGATTTTAATCAGCAGCAGATCTATTGTAAACATGGCCCTTGAGAAGTCACATGGTTAAAGGTTTTAAATATCAGAAATTTGGCTACTGCACGGATAGGTTCTTATTTGGCATAGTTGGGTGAAATGAATTTTTCAAATAAAACAACAGCAACCCATGAGGGAAGTATTCAAAAGCAGCACCCTATAGTCCTAATTTGTACAGATCATCCATCTCCTCAAAATTCTACCACCTTATTGTGTAGTGTGTATGGTCCTGGCCTGAATGTCCTACTACAAGCCTATCAATGGGTTGGGTTGGATTCAAAGGTTCCCTTCCTCCAGCAGAAGAATCCTCCGATGACAGGAATGGTTTGTTTTGATCAAGCTCTTTGTTTTTAGAACCTCTTAATGACTTTAGACTCTGGTCACTATGCTAGCCTTCAGCAATGTTGGCTTGCTAGTGGCCAACTCACCTATTATATTTACATTGTCATATTATGTACAAATAATGTACACAACATATGTACATATTATATCTCTACATAGGGTGTGTTGGACCACCCTGGTTTAGAGCATCAGATGTTACAAAAGCTGTCTCATCTGAGTTAATGACTCACAGTAACTAGTTGGTTCTACACATTGCTATTTTTTCTAGAAAAAGAGGTGTTGGAGATCATAACAAACTTCTCCCTTGTTCTCCTAGAATGGCAATGGTGCCCACCTGAGAGGTGCTGGAACTGAGCTCCAGGGAGCTCCAGCTGAAGAAAAGCCCTGGTTCTATGACTGTTGAGTTAAGAAGCAGCTTTCATGTGGCATGTGAAACAGCAGTAACAGAGAACACTCATCTAGTATTCTTCCATCCATCTATCTATCTATCTATCTATCTATCTATCTATCTATCTATCTATCTATCTATCTATCTATCTATCTATCTATCTATCTATCATCTATCTATATCTATCTATCTATCTATCTATCTATCTATCTATCTATCTATCTATCTATCTATCTATCTATCTATCTATCTATCTATCTGTCTGTCTGTCTGTCTGTCTGTCTGTCTATCTATCTATCTATCTATCTATCTATCTATCTATCTATCTATCTATCTATCTAACAAGCTCTTGTTACGTGGGAGAGCATTTAAACATCCATTCAAGAACATAAGAGAATCCATGTTGGATCTGACCAAAGGCCCATCTAGCCCAAGACGTTGTTCTCACAGTCACCAACCAAATGCCTATGAGAAACCCACAAGCAGGACGTAAATACAACAACTCACTTGCCCCCTCTCACTTGTATTCTACACCATTTTGTTGTTGCTGTTGTTTAGTCAGTTAGTCGTGTCCGACTCTTTGTGACCCCATGGACCAGAGCATGCCAGGCACCCCTGTCTTCCATTGCCTCCCCCAGTTTGCTCAAACTCATGCTGGTAGTGTTGAGAGCATTGTCTAACCATCTCGTCTTCCATCGTCCCCTTCTCCTTGTGCCCTCCATCTTTCCCAACATCAGGGTCTTTTCCAGGGAGTCTTCTCTTCTCATGAGGTGGCCAAAGAATTGGAACCTCAGCTTCAGGATCTGTCCTTCCGGTGAGCACTCAGGGCTGTTTTCCTTCAGAATGGATAGGATATCTTCTTGCAGTCCATGGGACTCTCAAGAGTCTCCTCCAGCACCATAATTCAAAAGCATCAATTCTTTGACGATCAGCCTTCTTTACAATTCTACAAAATATACACCACTGTTCTTCTGAGTGCATAGATCAGTTCTTAGTCCTGCAAATCAAATCAAGTCAAGGAGTAGGGGATTTTAATTTACAAGTAAAGCTTTAGTTGATTTACCTACTGAAGATGTAAATTAAAGTTTGAAATCCTTTTAAGAAGTGTCCCTGTCCTTATTCATTTTAATATTTTTTTCATCTGAAGATATTAGCATGCAGTATTTTGACTGTGGGCATATAACTGTTGTTTCTAATCAAGTACTACTCATAAGGTTTGTAGGTCACTATGATCTTGCTATAATATAAGAACATTTTTTAAAAATCACAAAATACAGAGAATCTTCCTAAGTTTTATTTGAAATAAATGAAAAATTGTGTTACGAGAACAAAAGCCTATTGCCAAGTTATTAAAGTTCCTGATACCACACCAATTTAAAAGTTCCATAATATATGAGAAGAAAACATTCTGTGAATATACCTTTCAAATGCAGACATTAATAACCTGTTAATGTTTTTATTTCCATTTTTTTAATACAGCAACAGATGCTGGAAGCAAAGTGCACTTTATAATTTTCATTAAAGCCACCCCACTTTGTAAACAAGCCTAAACTTTCCCCTCCATCATGGGCATTGAATGGAAGAGCTTACCTTTTTAATATGTGCTGGTTATAACATTTGTTTTGTCGAAACAGAAATGTAATCATCCTTGCAATACAAATCCTTGGAAGTGCATATAATTAACTCGGTGAGATCAAGTGCAGGGTCACGATTTTAAACGTCTTAAGAAAAAGAAGAGATGTGAATTTGACCGCTGGCTTGATCCTAAGGCCTGATGTACCCCTCATAAATAAATGTTGCTGTTTTTAAAACGTTGCTTGCTACAGAACTAGGAGAATGGGAAAGGGATGAGGAAGTCTAGAAATTAGGAGGACAACCTGGAACTGAAATTATATATATTTTGGGGGTGGGGTAGGGAATTCAAATGGACAATTATCCTCATTTGAAACACTGTCCGTTCCTTCATGGGCATATTAGTAGCATGTGTTGGAGAGGCTGTGCTCTTTTTAACCCAGCTGTGTTCTTTATTCTGACTGCTGCCTGGTTGTGGTAATAATAATAATAATAATAATAATAATAATAATAATAATAAGAAGTTTTCATTTTAGAAATTCACTGACAAATTCACATAGAGATCACTTCTAGCACTCATACTTACTTCCTGTGTGTGACCACATACAGAGCTGAGTTCCTCCCAGCCAAACTCCTTTTCCTTCTGACACCTCGCCCCCCACCCAAGCCATCAATTTAGAAACTGAGGAACTCTGGAAATGAGTGCTACCAAAACAAGCACATGCCTGTGAAATGATAATTGCATGTCTGGTTTCTAAGGGATATGGTTCCTTCTTCTAGAACAGGGGTCAGCAAACTTTTTCAGCAGGGGGCCGGCCCGCTGTGCCTCAGACCTTGTCGGGGGCTGGACTATACAGTGGTGCCCCACAAGACGAATACCTCACAAGACAGAAAACTCGCTAGACGAAAGAGTTTTCTGTTTTGGAGGTGCTTTGCAAAACGAATTTCCTATGGGCTTGCTTCGCAAGACGAAAATGTCTTGCGAGTTCCTTTGGGTTTTTCCCCTCCCCCCTTTTTCTAAGCCGCTAAGCCGCTTATCCGCTAAGCCAATAAGCCGCTAAAAGCCACTAAAAGCCACTAATAGCGCTAATAGCGCTAATCCGCTAATCCGTCAATGGGCTTGCTTCGCAAGACGAAAAAACCGCTAGACGAAGAGAATTGCAGAACGGATTCTTTTCGTCTTGCGAGGCACTACTGTATTTTGAAAAAAACAAATAAAAAATGAACGAATTCCTATGCCCCGCAAATAACCCAGAGATGCATTTTAAATAAAAGCACGCATTCTACTCATGTAAAAACACACTGATTCCAGGGCCGTCCGTGGGCCAGATTGAGAAGACGAATAGGCTGCATCCAGCCCCTGGACCTTAGTTTGCCTACCCATGTTCTAGAAGGCTGTGACTTCCCACTTATTTATTTATTTAAAATTATTCTGTCAGGGTGACATGGTAGCCTGCCTCAGAAGTGCCCCACACAGCGGACCTTCCTCCAATATTTCCCCTAGCGTTAGTCTTCTGGACCTCTGTGCACTTGGGGGAAGGACTGCAAGGGCCCCTGTGTGTGATCAGCTAAATGTGTGCATTCTCCTCCACAAGATTGGGAGCCCATGGCTGGGCACCTTCTGCTGATTGCTTTCTCTTTCCATGTCTGTGGGGCAGAGGCAGGGGAGGGAGGGAGAAACAGAAGGGGGGGAGGAGGCAGTAGCCTCTTTTGCTAGCAATGCTGTCCTCCAGTCTGTGGCTGGGGCAAGCCGTAGAGGCGAGTGCGGATCCTGCAGGAGGAGGCGAAGGGAGGAAAAGGAGAAGGGGGAGGGCAGGATCCCGGGTGAGTGTGAAGAGCAGAGAGGGCAAGGTGAGGGGGGAGGTTGAAGAAGGATTGAATTAATTTAGAGTTTGTGTGAGAGAGAGAAGGGGGAAAGAGGATCATAGCACCTTTCTCATCCCGCCAGAAAAAAAAAGCTATCCCTTGATAGCTACAATTTCAGGTGGTTGTGGCAATCCATGCTTAGCTTTGGACCGAATGCAACAAAATTGATTGGGGTTTAGCAAAACCAGATTTAGAATACTTTTTAAAAAGCTCCAGGCAAGCAAGTACGTAGATGCTTTGCCTTTTATAAGGGTGCATTTCAGCTCACGAGCATTATCATTATTAAAAGTGTTGGGAAGATTAGAAGAAACTGCTAGAATCCTGCAGTTTGATGTCAAGAAGCATTATCATTCCGAATATAATTTCATTCAGATTTTGAGGAGTAAAAGGCCTCGGAGCCTAAGGTGTGCTTTGAAGGCATAATTCATTATTACAACAATACCGCAGTGACCTGGCTATAGAAACCTAGGCCTATATGCCTGCAACACTTTGATTCGCATTGCAGGAAAGCAACGTGCCGAAGAATTTGCTCATTAGGGTAATGTGTATATATGCAGACAATCTGCTCAAGTACTTTACCCAGGTACTGAAAAGGACAAGAAGGGAACGGGCCTCTGCATTTGCTTCTAAAATTACATTTAAATGCCTGCAAATTTACAACAAATAGTGCCGTGCGTGTTCAACAGAGCTGCTTTCAACCTCCAGGCCACCTGTCTTTCTGATAAATTGCTCTTGTTAGAAATACTATTCTCATTTTCCTATTGCTTAGCACCAGGCAGGGCCTTCAATTCCACTCTGAAGTAATCACCGCAAGCCCACACACATACACAGTCAAGCTCACTGTAAGACCTGAGGCAGATATAAGTGAGTGGATCCAGCACAGCCCTTTTCTCCCAGATTAATTAGATTTTTTTTTTTTTGCATACCCTTCATTCGGAGGGGGTCATGAGCTTGGGCCCAGGGAATATTTGTCAAGAGATTGTAAGGAGGGGGATGCTTTTCCTGATGCAGCCACCTCTGTGTGCATTCCCCAAACACTTTGAGTATGTGTATATATGTTTTTCATGGATGTTGTTCATACCCACTCTCTGAAACTGCAAGTTAGTTTATCCAGCAGTGACTGAGAGAGAGGAAAACATTTTTTTATGGCTCAAATTTTGCTACTCCTGCTTATTTACATATTTATGAGTCAGTTTTAAGGGGTAAAATGGCAGTGGAGATGCTCTCCTTCTCCTCAAGTTAAGGCTCCCTGCTCTCTCTCTTCACCCCCAGTTTGGCCGGGGAATTGCCTTTTTAGGCAATATTAAATGCAGCATAACAAAATTTTTAGCTCGCCTGCTCTTTGCAATCCCTAAGTGGTATGTGGAAATGTGGATTTCATCTTAAAACATTAACTTTGTAACATTCCGTGGCCTCCCTAGTTTATATGGAACCAAAGCAGATACAAACAAGCATAATTCATTTATAGTAATATGCTAATGAGCACAGAATACAATCGAGAACTCTTGGTAAAAACAGATTTAGCTAAGGAAACGCACTGAGAAATGGAAACTCAGGACAGATTGTGTTTTGCTGGTCTCCTTGCAAAAGTAAGAACTCAAAATGGAGCAATGGATTAAGGTTGAGCAACAGTAGCTGAAGATGAACTGCAGTTTTCAAACTACCAGCATTGCCTTTTCACCTGCCTTCATAATGGGCTGCTAAGAATCACATCTAATTACACTTCCCTATAACATTTTCTGTTTTGGACGTTGTCGTCAATGCATTTGATGAGCATTGTTCTGTGGAGGTTTGTTAGGATTCTCGTCACTCTGCGCGAAGGTTACCCCTATCAAACTCATGAACTCAATATTTCATTGTGCATGGAAGGATGAGCATTGATCCATTCATTCCTTTTATTTGTACTGCTTTTCCACGCACATAAAAACACTCAGAATGGATTACAACAAATAGCAAAACGTAGATTTTCCTAGTAACATAGCAAAACAAAAATATACCGGTAATAACTTACCAAAAACCAGCGTTTCAATGCTAAATATATAGAAAGATAACAACATTCAACATCCAATCGCAAAAATAACAAGAGAGCTTCACAGTTTCACTTTAATCCTAGAAACACACATCCCATGATGTTGCCCAGTGTCCCTCTCCTGCAGCAGCTTCTTATAAGTCTTCCAAGGGTGGGACAGCTGGGAACAGCGCTCTCTTGAAGTTACTCAGTCACCACATGCCCATTTGTGAGCTCCCTGTAGGCTGTATGAGACTCAGTAGGGACCCGGTTGTGTGTAGCATCTGGCAATATACTTAACCACATTTTAGATCAGTTGCTGTGGCATAGTAGAAGTTGCTTCAGTTCATGTCTGGACGCTATAGGCCAGGCATATCCAACTCCCAAGAGACTGCAATCTACTCCCACTATAAATAAAACTGGCAGTGATTTACCCATTGGATTGACCAACGCTGTTGAGCTTTCGCCCCCTCGGTTGTTTTTTTTTGGGGGGTGGCGATCAATCAGGATCACTCAATCAACCAAGATCAACCAGGGACACCCCACGATCAACCGGTAGATCGCGATCGACCAATTGGACATGCCTCCCATCATGTAACCAAAGTAGTTATGCCTGATAGGCCCCCATACCACCTCCAAAAGACAGGATTTCCTATAGAGCATAATCTTTACTGCATTGTTAAGATGCAAGTTTCCAATTGCTGAAGTTTCCAGATCAAGAGATATGCTAATCCTTACATTCTCCCATTCTCTGCTGAAGGGAAGTCAGCCAAGCTCAGGATCAATGGTCTTGGATCACGTCCAACTCTAGTCAAGTTGGGTTAGACTCATTTGTCCTCTGATCTCTCTCCATCCCACCTCTGCGGTGCTGGCGCTATTGTTTCACTCATTGTCATGATCCAGCAGAGAAGGGTGGATAAGTCCATCAAGTTGAGCAAGCTATAGACTAAAGCATTAAGCTTAATTCCGTTCTGGATTGTGGCTATAACAGGAGCCGTGTGTTTGTCACAATGATAGATGCAGACCCTCCAACATTTCTCAGATGAAAACAGGGACATCCTATTCTACATCAGGAAGCGTCTCCCGCGTTTAAGCTCTCTGCACACAGGTAGGTCATATACATATCTACATTGGTCACCCTGAGCCAATTGCAACCTCTCCACTGAACCTACCTCTCAGGATTGTTGTAAAGAAAAACTGTGCGAGGGAAAGGATCATGTACCACACCTTCCACAGATAAATGGAATGAAATAAAATTTTAGCGGTAACATGCTTTGAGTTCCTGTCAGGGAAAAGGGCAGATGATGATGATGATGTTGATGATTATTATTAACAGAAAATATGAGAACGATCAGGAGCATACCAGAGAGCAAATCCCATTGAACTCAGTGGAACTTAGTTCTGAGTAAAAATGCTTAGGATTGCAGTGTAATGCTGCACAGTCTTTACACAGTTACCTGGAACTAAGCTCCATTGAATACAGTGGGACTTACCTCTGAGTAGACAGCATAAGGCTCAATGTACAATAAAGGAATAAACACTCCCACACACATCCTTAAAAATGGCTTGCTGCTGAAGCATTGCAATTAAAGAATTTAAAGTGGATTGGTGACATTTCCTTCCCAAATTATAGGAAGGGCTTGGTATGCCCGCTTCACCATTTCCTTCATTTGGTTCAGGAATTTTATTTTCAGTATAAACAGGACTCTGTTTTTGCACCTACACACACACACCACTTTTAATTGTTCTCTGAGATGTGGAGGGGAAGGGGAAGGAAAACGGGGACATTCCGGGATCAAAATGGAAACCAGGATGGCTTCTGTAATTCCGGAACTGTCCCTGGAAAATCAGGACACTTGGAGGGTGTGCAGATGTCTTTGGCCAACTTTGCTATGATGTCTTTAGTGCTGGAGTCATATTGGCCACTGTGAGAACAGGAAACTGGACAAGATGGGCCTTTGGTCTGAATCAGTAGGGCTTCTCATATCTCCTTAACAGTGTGAAACTTCTCATTTTGGGATTGGCTGTCCTTGAATACATTTGAGGATAACAGCACATTTAATTACTGTGAACATCACATTTAGCACCAGTCCTGAAGCAGACAGTCTAAATAAGCCTAGTTATATAGCAATTATAGCTCAGTCAGTGTCACTTAGCATACAGAACGGAAAGCATAAGCTGTACAGCTATGAAAAAGAAAAGAAACAGGGCTTCAAAGAATAACCTCCTCACCCCAAGAAAGCAAGCGTTGTTCATTAGCACGAGGCAGTGAGTCCAAATAAATATGTAACCTCTCAAAAGTGTTGAGACCAACCCTAGAGCCTGTTAGGCCTTGTTCTTTCAGAGACCTCGGAAAGGTGAAGGTGAGCCCTTGACACAACACTTTTCATTTGAATTCACTTCCCGCTCTCTGGTTTACTGGAGGTAAGTTCCCTTGGTACCTCAGCAAGCTTCCTTCACACAAAATCACTCTGTATTTGCATTTTGGTTCTAATGTTGAATTCCCCTTATATGATTCAATCTTATTTTCCCAGTGGTACCATTAATATTTTAATTTAATCAGAATTTCAGGAACTTGTTTGCCATCCAGAGCAACTTGGTTACCTGTCAGCCTCCATCAGCTTGTCATATTAGAGGTGATTGTTCCCTGAATCTAATCTACTTTAAATGATTTCATTGGGTAGAGGTCTATAAATCATCTCAGAATGGGCCTGACAGATGAAGGCTTAGGTAAGTAAACAAATCAGGCTTGCTTTACTTTAGGCAGCAATGAACTTGGCTTTATCAACTTCTTATTGATTTCTGCACTCCAAAAGGTCAAAAAAATCTCTTTAACATAAGAACATTATTAATATAAGTACAGTATTACAACCAACCATAATTAAGATAAGTCCCTACGTTCAGTGATGAGGCTGACTTAAGAACGTTGCAGATGGCATTTCAATAAAGCCCACAGTGCAGTTTGAAATGATGAATCCATTTCCAAACGGTTTGCTTTCCCCCTTTTCCAATCAAAACAGAAATTAACTGAATATTAAGCAGTTCAGGGTCCCTCTGGACTTGGAGCCAAGTTTATAAAGGATAATGTGATAAGGCTGCAGCTGGGAAGCAAAAGGCACAGTACAGTATGTGAATCCTTCAATATGTTCACATTTAGTTACCTAAACAGTATTTAAAAGGGGAAAAAAGAGGGGGAAAGCAGAGGGTGGGGGGGGGAGGAGAAGGGAAGGATTTGAAGTCTCTGAAAACGTTGCTAAGCAATCAGAAATCACATAGTAACTCATGGCAGCCTTTGCGCTTGGTTGCGTTAATCAGCAGTTGTCAGAAGGAAGCTGGCAAAAAGGTGCCACTGACAACATGGCTTTCCTAGATGTTAGCATGCCTTCTTTGGGTTTCTGCACTTTATTTATTGTGGGCCAGTGTAGCAGAATAAAATAATGCATATAATGTGCCTAAGTATACCTTGCCTAGAATTAAAATAAAACATACTTTCCTTGAGTTTACCAGAGAGCAAAGCCATAAAGCTAGACATCTCCCCCCCCCCAAACCCACAAGCCTCTACACCTAATATATTTTAGCCAAACTACTGTACTGATAGCATTTGGAGGATCAGGTGACAGAGCTGATAAATCAAGGGTAGGTGACTCATTATCACTATCCAGTGGGGAGGGGAGGAGTATCGGATGATCAGCACTTAATTTCTAAGAAGAGATTTTAAAAATTAAAATTCAAAAGTCTACTTACATCTGCTTATCGGAAGCCTCCCTCTAATCCCATCGGTGAGGCAGCCGATCGTGGTTCTCCTATAGTGAAGGAAGGCACTTTGCACATTCTCAAAGCAGCTCTCTTCTTTATTATTACTGTACACATGGTAGAGCTTAGATGTGGCTTTGTAAACAGATTCCAAAGACAGGACCTGGTGAACTTGGCCTCAGAATTAAGCTCTGTGGTTTCCTCTCGCAGATTATTTTAGTTATCCAGGCTATGCATCTGTGGGTGTTTCCAGACAAGCTGTTTGTTTACAGAAAATGTGCATTCTAATGCAATTACCCCATTACAGTTCGTACCACAAAAGGCCTGGTGAGAGCAATGGAAAATTGCATTGTGAAGTGCGAGATAACAACCAGTGTAACATAACTTTTGCATGAACGTGTCAGGATGAAGGCTCAATGATCAGATGACACCCTACAGGGCCAGCCCAAGACATGTTGGGACCCGAGGCAAGCCACAAAATGGCACCTCCCTCTCCACCAGGGAAGAAGGGGTGAGTGAAGCTCTACATCAGGAACATGGAAGAAATAAAGATCTACAATGGGATCTGCTGCCCCTTGTGAATCCTTCCACCTGAGGTGGCAGGCCATGACATTGTAGTAACTTCTGTGCAAGTTTTAAGTGAAGGATATCATCATGAATGAGGCAGTGTTGTGTAACCTTTGCATGGGCATGTAAGATAAATTCTCAATAAGCAGATGCCATTATATAACCTCTACACAAATTTAGTTCGAACCTATCATCATGAATGCTCAACAAACATCGGGTCTGGAAGCTGTCCTGGGACCTCTTGTAACAGACAAGTCTTCAAAGAAATCAGTTTGTTTTCTGGATCTGATTTTTTCCTTCACTTAAGTCTAAGGACTCCCCACCCCAACAATTAAAGATATAATAAGAATAATTTTCCACAGTAGTCCTGACAGACAAAGACCCAGTATCCCAATCTTCTTTCCGTAAGGAATGTCAATGGTAGTTTAGGAATTTCCTCATTATATGTCAAGTCTGGAGAAAGACAGCTTTTTGCATTCTTTTTAATCAGAACAATGGCACAGGCATTTTCTCCCAAGTTTTGCTTTAGGGTATTTGGAACAACTCCTGTAGTTGATATGAAGCAGAGTACTATATGATTTTTCTTGAGTTTCAGATATGTTTTATTTCCAGGGCTAGGTTGTGGCAGTTAGTCATCTTTTTTTCATACTCAGTTTTGTCAATCTTATGTCTGAGAGGTATCGTCACATCTATTGTAGCAGCTATTTTGGGTTCTTTTGTTCAGCAGAATTTTAATCTGTTGGTTTAACTGTTATAATAGGTTCATCCTAACAGTGGGTGTAGCTGTTATGCTCAAAAACTGGGTCAGCAGTTTAGGTATAGTAAAGTGGCCTTTCGGAACTGATTTGTTGGTACTGCATACCCAGCTGATGAGGGATGACTCTTGATTGTTTCTGGAAATATATTTTGTACTAGTTAAGAACCAGACATTATCTATTGTTTCCAGTTTTTCTTTAGACTAGCAGGCTTGTACTTGGCATTGCTTGGGAACTCTAGGAGTGGCGTTTTGAAATCAGTGGTTAAAATCTCTTCAGTTTTGAAAGGTTCATTGATTCAAGATGGCACCCAATTCTTTGCAAACAAAGAAAAAAACACCTGTCTCCTTAATTTCATGAACTGTCATGCAAAATTTGGTTACAGTATCTTAAGAGGTGGCCAGACACATTGCAAACAACTTTCCAAAATATGTAGCAGATTTTCTGTAACCATTTCTGTCTTTGTAACAATTACAAAGCCTTGACTAGTGGTGATAAAATCTTCAGTGTCTGATGAAGTTTTCAGAGGGGTGGGGCGGGGTGGGTAAGCTGTGAAGTTCAGGCCATGCAAATTCACCAATGGGAATGCCTGATTGGCAGTGATGTGATCACAGTCCCAATCTCTTTTCAGATAAGTTTCAGTATTATCAGTTTCAGGACAGTGGCTCCACCCAGTGAGTCTGGATCTCAGGCCAAACTATATATACTAAGCAGGAGACTTTTTTATTTTTATTTTTTTTAAAAAAACAGCAACAGCAGTGCTCATGAAATGAATGAAAGCAGTAGTATATAGGGAATGGTGTCTTTTACCCTTCCTCACAGCACCAATTTCTCCATCCACTCTAGCCCCCAATGATGCTGTTAGCCCCACTATGGAAAATTGACAGGCACAGTAAGATACATGTCTTCCAGTGGGGTTGATGGTATTTTAAAGGGTAATTTTGAATGGGAAAACAACTTGAGAAGAGGCAGTGGAGATGGCTTGGTTTAAAAATTCCTAACCCTTTAAGAATCCAGTGTACCTGACTATCAGGCTACATTGCAAGCATGCATGAAATAATAATAATAAACATTCCTAGATGAGTTTTATCTATCAGCTGGAAAGGAGAAACATTTCCCCAATTCTCACCTGTCCCTCATACTTCCTGTTAAAGTTAAGTTTAATGTGCATGAAATGCAATGTTTGTATGCATTGAAGTTAAACCTTCTTGTGATAGAAAATCAGTCATCTTTCTACTTCTCCCTCATCTCTAGCTTCAGTCTTAGACTTTGGAACCTGCGGCTTGACCGCATGTTTTGAGATTTTATCGATGGTCTCCCTCACATGCCATGGGAACGGGACCATGTGAAAATAGGCTGAATTTGCTCAGTAGCAAATGTAGAGTTTAGCTGGCAGCAAAGCCTCTTCCCAGATTGTTTCCTGTAGGTGTTGTGAATCTCTTAAAGCCAAAGCCAGGACAAACAGAGAAAAGGTGACAATAGTTGATAGCAAGAAAGAGAGAAGCAGCAGCATGATAATGATAAGCAGTAGACCTTGCAAGGTTGTTGGACATGGCCTCCCCCAGCACTACTGCTGCAATCCCACTGGATTCCCCACATGCCCTTCAAGTTTGTTTTTTTAAAAGGAAAATAAGAAGATGTGATCACTGATCTGTTGCAAAATGTATAGTTCAGCCCTGAGATCCTTTAATTGGATATGCCAGGGATTGATTTGGGAACCTTCTGCATTCAATGCATGTGCTTTCCTACTGAGGTAAGGGCCCCCTAGCTGCAATATTCAGACTATGATTTATTTATTTTTCTGATGAGCAGCCTTTAAGGCACCCATAATGCTCCTGGGCAGCAGAATTCTCTGCAGTTCTTAAGCCTGCTAGTTTCACTTATTTATCGTTTTGATTATATTTTGATTTTTTAAAAGAATAAAAAAAAATCACATTTGAGACACTTAAATGCATCCATTCCTAGTTAGGTCTGTTTTAAGTTCTCGTTTTATATCTGAGTTATTGCTTGTAAAACAGCATTTAATTTAAAGCTGCAGCTGCACTGACATCAGAAATAGTATTTTATTTAAATGAGATGTAGGAATGGCAATGACTTTCAATATTGTTCTTACCTACTTTCAGATCTTATTTAAAGGGCGTATTGGTTCCAGAAGAGTTCAGATTTTAAAACAGTAAATGTTAAGCAATCAGAATTACAATGATATATAAAGGGAGGAGAGGAATAATAATAAAAAAAGTAGACCGTGAGCCCCTGATGTTTTCTACATATGCAATGCATTGCAGTGTGACACATATTGATTTTTCTTTTGGAGCTTCAGTCAAACGAAGGAAGGGGGGCACATTTTAACATGGAACAAACAAGGATGCAACCACATCTAAAGCAAGGGAGGAAGTTTTCATGGGTTTGAGAAAAGTAACTGAAGAAACATGAGCAAGAAACATTAGGTCTATGAGCTAGAGATCATAGACTCGTAGAAATGTAGGGCTGGAAGAGTCATCTTGTCTAATGCAGGAATCACAGCTAAAGAATCCTTGACTGGTGGCCTTGACTGTTTAAAAACCTCCCAGGAAAGAGAGTCCATCACCTTCTGAGGTATTTCATTCAACCGTTGAACAATTCTTACCATTAGTTTTAAATTCCTAGCTTATAATTTTAACCTGTTATATTCAGTACCTCCAGGGCTACGCTACAAGACTACATTATACAGCTATTGGCTTCTGTGGACAGTGCCATGCAAAACAGGTCACCTGACACAATTGTGACAATAGATGAAGGGGTGGACCTAATGCTCTTGTCTCTGCATGTTCAGACCACTTGCACCAGGTTTAACTTCAGTACATAGGGTACTTTTAACACTTATCCTGTTAACTTTAATCAAGTGTTCCAGTTTAAGTGATTTGTCACTTTGTGATTTTGTCACACATTTGTAGGATGATTCCAACACCTCATCACCGGCACAGGTAAAGATCAGGACAATGTGAAGATTGTGTTTAAACAGTCTCCCTCCAAAATAATGTTTAACATGGAATACTTTGTGTGACTGTAAAGCTGCAGCCACATTTTCCAGAAGGACAGGACTTAATATCACCTTGAAACTTTGGGAAATTATTAAGATCAATATCCCATGCTTCAAATGTGAATCTTCATTTTTCTTTTCATGCAAAAGTATGCCAGAATATTCTCTCATATAAGACAGTACAATATTGCATGATGGGAAATGTCTGTGGAAATAAATTGTTTTCAACAGTTTCAGCCACCATTTGAATACCAAAGAGGAAATACCAGGATATTTGATTTGCAGCAATTTCCTTCTTTGTATCTCCAAGAAAAGGGAAAGGAGTAAAAGTGAGACCATTTAACAAGGTTCTATTAAGATTCCCCCCATTCCCCCCCTATTTTGTAAATGTGAAATAAACTGGGCCTGTGGAAACGTTAAAATATCTTGATGCTTATGTTGCAATGTTATTAGATCAAAGTTAACACTTTTCTTCTTTGGGTGTTTAAAGGGTAGAATCTATTTTATAGACTGACTTCAGAGTAAATTCACCAACACCTCAGCCCTAAACTAGACATTAAAATAAAAGCTGCAGGAGCAAATTTTCAATATCTGCATCTGCCCTGCTTGCCATAATGTGCTTATGTCTATACATGTAGAAGGCAAAATCGTGTGAACTACCACTTCCCTTTTTGAGAGAAAAGAATCAGGTGGCTTAAATATCTGCACGGGGTAAGTGTTCAGGTAGCGTATAAGTGCTTTGGAGAGTGTTTTGTGTGACTGCTCATTTGCCCTGGAGGCAGATCATTTGACCCAGGTAAGCATCTGAATCAGGAAATAGACTCTTGAGCAGGCTTTACAAAATAACTTTGACCACAATATTGTTAGAGTCAGTATCTTAAAACCAGCTTGCCTCGTGTTATTGTGAGGACAGAGTGAATGAATGAGGACAGAACTGTACTATTGTGACCCATGAAAGTGCAGGGTGTAATTTCTCAATGTCATTCTGTTCGGCCAGATGCAGTTATGTTAAGCAGATGCCGGTAAAGACTTGTTGTTGTTGTTTAGTTGTTTAGTCGTGTCCGACTCTTCGTGACCCCATGGACCAGAGCACGCCAGGCACTCCTGTCTTCCACTTCCTCCAGCAGTTTGGTCAAACTCATGCTGGTAGCTTTGAGAACACTATCCAACCATCTCGTCCTCTGTTGTCCCCTTCTCCTTGTGCCCTCAATCTTTCCCGACACCAGGGTCTTTTCCAGGGAGTCTTCTCTTCTCATGATGTAGCCAAAGTATTGGAGTCTCAGCTTCAGGATCTGTCCTTCCAGTGAGCACTCAGGGCTGATTTCCTTAAGAATGGATAGGTTTGATCTTCTTGCAGTCCATGGGACTCTCAAGAGTCTCCTCCAGCACCATAATTCAAAAGCATCAATTCTTTGGTGATCAGCCTTCTTTATGGTCCAGCACTCACTTCCATACATCACTACTGGGAAAACCATAGCTTTAACTATACGGATCTGAAAAAGGCTTAGCTAAACATAAACACATCTTCCACCCCCGATCTAAAATATTCTCTTAGATTTCACTGCTCTTGCTGCAAGATTCTTTGTGAAGAGAATTGGGCAGTGGGAGACAGTAGAAGAGACCAATGTAATGTTTAAAGCAAACTTCTTGTGTGGTATTCAGGTAAGCCTTTCTGTTTGGTAAAGTAAGCTTGGTCGATTTGGTTCTCCTCAGAGCACACATTTCTCAGTTCTTATGACTGCACCAAGGACATGATTGCTACAACATATATTGGTGGGTAGACGGCTAACACAGCAGGCAAATGCTAGCACTATAAGACAAATGATAGGTATAAATTATTTGCAAGCTCGCGAAACAGCAATTTGACTTTTTATGAGCCTGTAACAATGCCCCCAGAGACGAATGTGTGAATTTCTGTAGATCATTGCATTTTCATGGCCATGGCATTAAGTAAAGATTGCAGCTCCAGGTTTTGAATTTCCTCACTCATAAATAAGGGCCATTTTTGGTTTTTATGTCTGATTTTTGCATGAAATATGTATATTCTAATCCTTGCTGAGATGCCTTCAAGGAATAATAGAGGCAGCTTTTTTGGTATAAAATTTCATCTCGTATGTTTGCAGAAACCATACATCTTTGGTGTCGAGGTTGCAGCACCTTTATCAAGGGCTTTGTATCAAAACCGCATTCACTTGTATTCTAATGTTTAGCAATTTGCTGATCATGCATGACAGATTTACAGAACTAACATGTTCTAGAGATGTGGAGGCTTTATTCCACACAAAAAAAGCCCATTGCTGATTCATAGAATCTCACTGCCACAGACCTCATTCTCATCATAAATACATTACACTTATTGGTTCTGACTGCTTTTAAAGCAATTCTCTTAAGAAGGAATTTGCTGTTTTAGGATATCGTCAAGTAGCAGCCAAGATAGGTACCTCTTGGGGAAAAAAGACCAATCTTTGTGGGTTCTGGGTCCTGTGAGCTAATTTTCTTCTAGTTGTTCAATTATGCTGGAACTACCTTATTTTTCCGTGTATAACATGTCCCCATGTATAACACGCCCTCTATTTGGGGGGACTTAAATTTAAGAAAATGGGGGAAGTTGGCTATATTACCAGAGTTGTTGAGCTTTTTTTCTTGGGGGGGGGGAGGAATTGCCCACGGCTGTTGAGCTTTTATATATATATTTTTTTTGGGGGGGGGGAATGCAGAAAATCAATAACCCGAATGAAAAGCACTCAGAATCGCTCGCGTCGCAGAAGCCAACAATTGTTTGCCCATTTACAAACACCGGCAGAAAAACCAATGCCCAATTGCCGCAGCTGTGGCCAATCAAAGGCAGCCCTTGACACAGCAACCTATCACCCGCCCAATTAACACAGGAGCAGCAAATGCAAAGCAGCCCTTGTCATAGCCAACCATCACCCACCAAATCGCCACTTACAAACTGCAGCTCATGGCTGCGACCAATCACTCGGTCCCTTGATGCACTGCCCATCTATAAGACAATCCCTGTTTTTTAATACTATTTTTGAATAAAAAACCCTCGTCTAATACACAGAAAAGCATGGTACATATTATAAAAATCTTCTCAAGCTGCCCCTAGCCCTACAATTTGTAGCTCAGTTTAACCTCTTGTCCTACCAGCATTCCGCTGAGCATCTTCTTGTCCATGTCTGGCAGTCTCCTTGTTCTCACCTTCAAAACCCCCTATGTCATTGCCTCCTTCTCTCTCTACCCTCATATCCCAATATATCCCTGCCTGAAACCTGCACTGTTCTTAGCCATAGAAAGTTACCCTGTAAGTTTACCCTATAAACATGCCCCCCCTTCATCCTCTCCGCCGCTTATTCCTGGAGATGCTCTATAGAAAGCCTACGGGATTTTGCCTCTCTCTCATCCTTTCAATCCCTCTTCAGAATCCACATTTCTGTGGATCATTGAGCACAATCCTGAAAGGGTGAACTGAGATAGCTGTCCCAATTGTCCACCTCCATTTGAGCATAATGATTTGGGATACTCATTTCTGTAATTTGCCAGGGAGGAGTAGGCTGAGATCCTGGACCCAGTTCAGGGAAAAGGGGGCACAAGCAATTTCCCCTTCACCCCCTTTTAAAGTGTTTTTATTAAATGTACTCTTGGGTTGCCCCTTCAACCTGCTTTTTAAAATATCTTAGATGCCCCTAGAACCAGTAACATGCCTCTGGTCACCTTCATGGCTGTTCCGCCAGAGTGACTCAGGAATGACACTGCCATGCAAGCATCGTTCCTGTTGCATTTTGGGAAATATATATGGCAGCTTAGGATGTAAGGTGGCAGTGATTGCCATCCTGTCTTGTATGCATCACAACGAGCACTGTTTCCGTTCTGCTGCAGTTTGGCTAGCGTTAAGGCCTGCGTTATTTGTCTCATGATCTCCTATGACTGAAACAAAATAAGTTCAATATGTAATTAAATGCATAATTATCTTAAATACATTTTAGCAGAAGGGAAATGCCAAAAACAAGGGAGAAAGTAACACGATTATTTTTGCAATGTTCACGGATGGAAAAAACCCGAGAGAAGCAAAACCTACTCATATTTGCTTGTGGTGATTTATTAAAAGGAATAATACAATACCTTTGCAATAGTATAGAAAGTTTAAATTAGAATGTTGGTGTTGTGTTGGACTACTGGGGATGTCAATTTGAAGTTTCTCACTTTTATGGGATTAAATTCAGTTTGCCACATTTCCACATCAGTTTGAGAATTTGGTTTTTTTTATTTTTTTAAAAAAATCCTCACAAAATGTCCAACATTTTAATATGCATTTCTCCTAAAATACACACCTGTAAATGCTATTTACACCAATATATGCATTTATACACACACTTTATGATATGCATTTCTGTACATATTCTCGTACACTTTTGAAGAACAAAATTCATAAAAGTGTGAATTTCAAAGCATTGCTGCCTTTGGTTTTGAGTATTGTTTTAGGAAATCCAAATTACTGAGAGTCATATTAAAATACAAACCAAACAAAATTTATTTCCCAAAGAAAGAAACCACAAAAAAATCTGTCTGTATTGCATGTAAAAAAGGAGAAGCAAAGTTTAAGGGTTCCCCCCCTCCTTTTCTGAATTTCTTTTTTCCTGGCTGCCTCAAAGGCAGGCATTAAAATGTGGGAGAAAATCCTTATTTTGATTTATTATTCTTTAAGCGGACCGATTTAGGCTGTCATGATGTGTGCCTTTGAAACTTCATGACTTCAGTTAGAAGGAAACAACTGTTGTATTTTAATCGGAAGATTCATGTCTGCCGATTGCTCAGTTGTTTCCGAAATGGAGTAGTACATCTTTCCTCTAAAGTTGTACGTATTTTCCTCAGAGCTGTCATTAGTGGGGGCCTAAAAAGCTAATCCCTCCATAATTGTACCTCTCCTGAATGTATATATTTTTATATCTATAGATACCATGTTTGAGCTGAGCTTCCAGTGCCAAGGAAAATCTTGGATTCTGTTCAGTTTTCTTCACATTCATTTTCCTGCCCACTTAACAAAATTACATTCAATGAGCTGTGGGAGAAATTCACATCAACGGGCCATGTAATGCAATTTCTGGTATATATGCAGGAAGAAAAAAAAATTCCTACATTTTCTTTCATTTCTGTCAAAATCAATCAAATTGTACTGAACTGAACATAATCTCTTAGAGAGGGCGCGGGGGAGGGGGGGACCCAGGCAAGGCAGTTCCAGTGAAATAAACTCTCTTACATGGTAACAGGCACATATTTAAGAGATCTCTGTTTTCTTTTTTTTTTTAATCATGCCTAATTAGTTTTTTTTAATCACCCACACAACTAAGGCTCTTCCCTGCATAATTTATGACATAGAGGGGCCGGTGTCAGAAATCAAATGTTGTAAATTAAAAATAACAAGTTTGAGACTAGTGATTCAATTAAAACCCTAGAAAACATTGGATTATGCATAATTGAGAACTTGTATGCAGAGATGCTTGTCATGTCTGTCAGCTCGGATGGGGAGGGGGAGGATTGGATTGGAACTGTCAAGAGCATTTAAATCAACTCTGTAAAAAAAAAAAGAAAAAGAAAACAAAGATGATATTTATTATTAACTTCCAGCGTTCAGAAATAAAACTGAGAGGTATTTAAATTGAATGCGCAGATGACAAGGCTTTATTTATAGCAGAAGTTATAAAACTTAGTAATGACCCTTCCTGGCAAAGATGTAAAGCTATCACTGTGCAGTTGAGCTGCAGCCTACAATGCAAGGATTCAGCGGCTGGCTGTGCTATTGCTAACCGACAGGCTTGTGAGCAGGAAGTGCAGAGGTGCAGTCCAGGTTGAGGAGACAAGGCCATGTTCCTCCCAAGTTTTTAAGTTCGTTCGCCCACTTTTTTTAAAAAAGCTCGAGCGCTAGAAGATGCTTCGCAGACACAAAAATGCATAGGAATGAAGCGATTTCTGTAAAATGTTGTTCCTCTCCTCCGCTTCACCAGACAGCCTTGCTTCTGCTGGCATATTTGCAGTATTAAAATTTACAACACCCTTTGCCTTCCACCATCCTTCTCCCTCCCTCACCAGAAAAAGAGGCCAGTATGTAACTTTTTATTTCAAACTGCTGCCTCAGCAGTAAACCGGGCTGTTGAAAGGTAAGGAAAAAAGCTAGCCAGGGAGATGTTTCTCATTTAAACATAAATAGTATTTTTCAACCCCGGCTTTACCAACAAGGCTTTTGAAGAGCACAGACTCCAAACCTCGGCAGTGGAATATTTTTACAGCAACTTCCTGTATTTTTGTTAAAACAACAGCAAGCCCAAACTCATGGGTTATACAAGCCTCCGCCCACTTCTTTTCACGCAGTTACTTTAGATGATTTCGGAGTAAGTTTCTTGGTAGTGGAACCCCCTCCCATCAGATGTCATGGAGATAAACAATTGCACAACCTTTCAAAGACATCTGAAGGCAGCCTTGTATTGGGAAGTTTTAAATATGTGATGTATTTTTTAAAAAAAATATACTATGTTGGAAGCCCTTAAAGTAGCTGGGGCAAACCAGTCAGATGGGTGGGGTATATTATTATTATTATTATTATTATTATTATTATTATTATTATTACTACTACTCCTTTTGAGCTTTCCATCACAGGTTAATTGGTAGTGTGGTTGTCTACATGGTTGCTCAGGCATAAGCTTCAATGAATTCAATCCAAACTGGGTACAATCCAAACTGCCCTCAGCCCAGTGTGTCAGGGACAGGCAGGACACAGGAGGCAAGAATCAGAGGCAGCGGAAACTTCAGAGCTGGAGCACAGGTTGGGTTGGAAGAAGATGAGGAAGAAGCAAGTCAGGCAAGTGAAGGGCCAGGCACTTCCCCACCCTCTCCTGCACCACTATCTCACAGAACCAGGAGGGGATTAAAATGGGAGGAGCAAAGGAAGTTGCCACGAAGGCTCAGTCTCAGGCCGTGTGTGTGCAGCCCATTGGGGTTGCACCATATAGCGTTGAAGAGGGTGTGGTCTCTCTGTAGAAGCCACTGCATTATCTTGGACAATAAAGAGTTAACTTTCTGCCATGTCTGTTCCTTTGGCTGTGAGGCACTATTGACACAGTGTGGTTTGTCAGAGCAATGGGGCCACCACTGCATCCTCAGCCCTGCCACACAGAGCAGCCAAAGTGGAGGGTGGACTGGCCTGAATTGGGCCAAAAACAGTTGTCACATTTGACAGCAAAAACAGAGGCCCATTCCATTCCACCGCAGTCAGTTTGCTCTGGTCCAAACCGCGGACCAGGAGTAGCCAATGCTAAGCCCTCCAGATATTGCTAAACTACGATTCCCATCATCCCTGACCATTGGCCATGCTGGCTTGGGATGAAGGGAGTTGTAGTCCAACAACACCTGGAAGGAGACACCATGCTGGCTACCACTGCTTGCAGCATAGGATTGTTTTGGGTACAGTTATAGTTTGAGATAATAGGATAGGGCTATTTGGTATTCAGTGAAGTATCAGAAAGACAGGATGGTTCAGCAGAGGGGATGAAGCATTCTAAACACATGCCTTTAGCTATGTTCCAACTTGGTTGCTCTTGTATAGTTTGTGTGTAAACAATATGAGTCCATCTTATATCCAATATGCAACCATTGCAAATAACAATCATGTGGTTAAAAGTCTACAGATAAGATGAGGGCGATATTTGAGCAATTTGCTTTTTATAACCCTCTGTTGCCGTTTTCAAATCTTTACCATACTAAATTCCTCAGATAGCCTGTGATCACTTGGTAGCATTTACATAAACTATCTTTGTATCTCTTTCATCATCTTTCTTTGATGTTTTATTAGTTACAAGGTTTAGCCTAGAAAAGTCTTTGCAAGTTCTCTTTCCTTAAATATATACATATATATGGAAGATTTAATTTAAGCCATTCTGAGAATTCTTCAAATTAAACATGGACTAAAAATGTGAGCAAGAAGGCAATGGAAGTGATTAATAATATGTCTGAAATCAGGTTATTGTTTAAAAAGGACAGGATGTTAAAAAGGGCAGCCTGTTTTAAGATTAATATAATCTGCAAATGAGAAATGCAGTTGAGCTGGTCAGACCCTCACCTGGAGTACTGTGTTCAGTTCTGGGAGCCACATTTTAAGAAGGACATTGACAAACTGGAGCATGCCCAGTGGAGACTGAGGTGCCTGGAAACCAAATCCTATCAGGAATTGTTGAAAGAGCAGGCCATGCTTAGCCTTGAGAAGAGAGGAGGGGATAGCAGTCTTCCAATATTTGAAGGGCTGTTGCTTTTCTCCGTTGATCAAAACTAAAGCTATGTGAATACTTCAATTTCTCAGTTTCTCGTATGTCCCACCCCCCAGTCTTCAGTTCTCCACATTTCCACATCATTTTTAAAAAATCATGAAAATTAACCAGCATTTTAGTGCAAATTTCTCCTAATATGAAAATTTCTACACAGTAATTTACCATGATACAATGCACTTTTATATGTCATTTCCACAAATATATGCATTTTTCTCCACATTTTACCCTAGTTTATACATTCTTGTGCACATTACTTGACAAAACTAAGCGAAGTGCAAATTTAGAAAGATGGCTGTGTTTCAGAAAGTGTGTACTAGGTTTACCTTTAAATGAGAAATGAATCAAATTTTTCCTCCATCCCTATAAAAGAGGGCAGAACTAGAACTAATGGGTGGAAATGGCAAGGAAACAGATGATGGCTAAAGTTTAAGAGAAACTTCCTAACAGCTTGATGGAGATGCAGACTGCCTCAGGAGATGGTGAGCAGTCCTTTACTGGAGTTACTTAAGCAGAGGTGAGATGGGCATCTGCCAGGGATGTTGTAGCGGCAAGATTATTGCACTGAGCGGTGTGGTGGATGAGTAGGTGACCTCTAACATTCTGTAATTCTGTAGTCCAGGGTTAGCTCACAGGTATCTCAAAGTAGACAATCCCAGGCAGCAGAATCTAAATAGTCAGCATAGTATGATACACCAGAAATTTAGCTGCCAAGCTATACTACTTGATTGTGCATCTGCTTGCAGTAAACAATTAATTTACTGTGAAATGTGTGAACTTTTACAGCAAACAAATAAAGAGCAGTGAACTGTTGCTTTTGTAACTCAAGATGTAGAGTTTTGAAAAAGATCACAATTTCAAGGCCAACTTATGATGAAAGAATTTGAATTTGCATGAATTTGTTGTCTTCTTCAGTGGCAGAATGTATTCTGCTGAACTTTGCAGAACATAATCAATAGTTTCAATGGAAACCATGGGAAAGATGAATTCACACACTTATATATGCAAGATGATGACAATTAGTGTTTGAATAATGTTATATTTAGAATCTTGGAGTTTATTGGAAGCTAAAACTCAGTCAGAAGTTAATTGTCTAAATAAATACATTTCAATCAAATGTCAAATATTTCTGGGTGTGGGGGGAGATAGAAAAAAAACCACACCACACATTGACACCAAAATATATTCTTTTAGTTATAAAAATCTGCTGCCAGGGTCTTTTTCTAAATAAAAATAGCACCGGCAATGAACATGGATTTGAAATGTTTAGGGAGGGGATACAGAATTTTATTAATAAAAAACAGATATTGTGCTTGTTATCTGACAGGCATATATCACCTATCGGTTGAAGAAAAAGACCTGTCAACAGTAGGTGCAATTATACTCGCAGTGATCATATTAAATTAGTGAAATGCCCGTTAAAGGCTGTAATGAAGAGATGCAAATTCAGGGCAGGGAAATTCTATATAATGACTGCACTCTTCTCCTAATCGAATGATAGCATTAGAGAAGACCAACTGGTTTTCTTGGCATCCATTCTGGAGGGGGGGACAAATAGTATCCTTTGCTTTCCTTTTCAAATAGTCCCTGCACTTGTGCTCCCAGACCTGCTTTGTATATTATACACAGAATGCGCCTGTCACTGAAAATGGCATCATGAATCTATTGCTTTTTCAGGGTGTGATGCACAAGATTTGGGGAGGAACCAAACTTACCAGAGCTCTTCTCAGCTTCAGTTGGCCACTGGCAGCTGCCATTTTGGATCTTCCCAGAACGTCCCATGAGGGAGGATATGTTTGAAGTTGTCTGCTGATCAGAGCTGAAAGGCATGGATTTCTTCCTGAAAACTGTGCTAATTCCTCAAATTGCCTACAAACATTCTTAATTTGTGCTAGATTTTTTTTTTTTGGTGGTGGGGGGGAGAGAAGCGAGAGCCTACCTGGGGCATAGAAATGATTAACCACAGCCCTTGTCAGGGATTGGCTGGATGAGGAGGAGTGGTGACCAATAGCCCCTCAGGGAAAGCACAGAGGGAGAGGATTTGGATCGTGGCTCCTGGTGGTGGGAAATTAGCCATACCCCAGAGGAGGAGAAAAGCTGGGAGGTGCTAGAGGCTGGGAGCTTAGAGGAGGATGAACAGACAGGTGCCCCAGCCCACAGGAATTGCAGAGGTGGCATCTACCTCAAGCAGCACATGCTGAAGAATAGCAGGGAGGAATGGAGAGGTGCTGAAGGACAGAGTTGTGTGTGCCATGCAACTGCTCTTCACTTTCTCTCCTCCTGTTTTTAGGTGTGATGGAAGACACTGTTGCATCACCAGTGTTGAAGTAAGATTCAACTCTTGTATTGAGGCAGGGGGCACCATATTTGCCTTTGACTCAGGCAGCTAAATACCCTGAGCTAGGCCCTTGTTCCTTCAGATAAACTGATTGGAGAAGCCCTAAAATGGAGAAGAGGTCACACATAAAAAATTTGATAATCTCAGGATCACTGTACAATGTCTAAATTGTACTGGAAAGTGACGTGAGTTCCATTAGAATCACCCACTTCATTTCAAAATGCTAGATCTGGAAGAAAATATGTCTAAAATTAATGCTGATGGTTTTGATTTTTTTTTTTAAATTTCAAGTAGAACAAAAAGTGAATGTGTTGGTATAACTTTAAAAATTAATTGGGATTGACCCATTTCCTAATATCCCATGAAGAATGGAGCATCAAGATGTTGCGTGGTTATAAAAGAAATAGAATAACTCAACATAAAAAAAGAATTAAACAAGTGTTTGAAAATACAGGTTCTAAAATCCCCAAACCATTAAAAAAGTAGTAAGTGAAATCCCCAAAATAACAGGATCAAAAAAACATCAAAGCAGGCACATATACATCAACAATTAGAACAGTATTAATTAGCAACAATGTTCTTTAATCTATAAATAATAAGCGATCAAACGGCCCCACAGAGAGGTGTATAACAATCCATAGAATTTCACAATCTGAGGTCAAAAAGTCTTTTAAAAATCCCTGTGGCTGGTTTTTAGAGTCTTTCTTATAATTCAACTGTGGGAATTCATTCCCAGGTGGAACAATGCATTTCAAAATAAAGACCTTAAAACCTCATATAAGCTTCAGATCAGATGAGGAGCGAACTGTATTTATCTTCTACATTTTCTTTTTAGATCAAGGAGAGACGTGACACCCATGATTAAAAAGGTTTGCAACTAGCTTGGCATATGTTAAAAAAAAAAAGCTCAATGGACTCATGAAGATATTATCCTAGATATCAATACTATTACCAGTCTTCACAGAAGGGTGAACAATGTCAAGCCGCTACTTGCAATTAGCAAGTGATTGGGCCACCACCAGGCGGACAGTGTTTGACTGATCCTTAACCTGCTTACTATAAGCAGAATTTAAGTCATTAAGATTTTGTTCCGGGAAAGGCTGCATAATACTGGTGGTGGAACGAAATATACACATTAGAATTACAAATATGGACCTGAAAGATTGCAGGGGGTGGAGAATGGAGCACCGAGGGGAATAAAGGAGAATTCCTTCCTTGGCCCCACTTCCTGCTCCACCCAGATATGTCATCCCACATTTCTTCTTCTAAGCGTTGGGTCATAGGGAAGGCTCCTTTTATCTGGCCTAACCTTCACCCTCCCCAGATCAGCCAACCACCACCATGAGGATTTGTCTTGTGTCAAGGAGATCAGTGCACGGCACCTCCCATTTTTGCAGGCAGAGCAGTGATGCAGTGGAAAGAGAACTGAGCTCTGGGACTCTGGCCAACGATATCTTCTGAAGGAGAAAATCAGGTCCCTCTGGCTTTTGCATGTGAATGAGGTGATAATGAGGCTTTCAATTTTTGTTGGCGACATATTAGCATGCAGGGGACTACCAGTGGTCAGTGATCTTCATTTAGGTGGTACATGGCAGCGAATCTTTTTTTTAATGCTTGAGCATCTTGCACAGTGCATTACAGTGGCCAAACAGCAGGCAGGAAAAAATTCAATATGTGGTCCACCAAGAGTGTCAGCAATTTTCAAGTGGTCTGCCGGGAGGGAGTTTAAGAACCATTGGCATGGATTTTATACTCCTCTTTTTTATAAAATAATGTCAACACAATGTTTGTTTTGCTTTGATACTGACCGCTGCTCACCGTGAACCTTCCACTCCTTCCTCATGAGAAAGCCAAGGTTAGAATCCTGTGCTGACTTTTCCTGAGAGTAACCCCCATTAAACACAAAGAGACGTACTTCTGAGGGTGGATCTACACACAGGAAAGAAACGCTATAAATAAGTCAGAAATTATTTTTTTTAATGTATTTTTATTAAAGATTTCTTGGTTTACAAAAGTATGTGCACTGTCTCTTTTTTTCAAGTTACATTTTCTACAGATCAGTTTCATTTGTTGAGACATTAGTGTTACATTAGGAAGAAAAGGGGGAAAAGAGGTGGAGGGGGGTGGAGTCAGGTGGCGGTGTTTTTATTTTACTTAATGTATGTGTGGGGTTTTGTGTCAACATCACTTGTGCAGGTTCTCTTTACTATTTGCTTGTGTTCCTTTGGTGGTGAGAGAGGTTGGGGTTGGCCTAGGGTATGGTTGTTTGTTTGTGATTGGCTGTGTTGGACTTTGTTTTCATGTGTGAGTGGGTGGGTGTGCGTTTTGGATCAGGTAAACCAGATTAAGTCTTATAGAAATTAAATTGTTATAACAAAAGGAAAAAAAAACCACGCTATGGAAAATCACTTAGAATTTTGCTTTGCTCTCCAGCGCCATATGGTGTTGCATGTTCATAATGTGTTTGAAACACTGTTTTTTGACTAATGTAGCTGAGTCCTGACTAAACATGTAATGTAAGTTAAATTTACAGTGAATTCTAATGTCTATATGTTCGCTTCTTATTGTGCAGTAGCATTTGCAGAAAATAATGTGTAGTGAGTATCTGATCTCAGACAAAGCCAACAGAGGAGCGATGGTTGTAAGGAAGAAAGGAAGGACAAAGGGGGACTCTGGTAGGTCTTCAGAATACAGACACAGATAAGTATGTGACCTGGCGTGTAGCGCTCTTTGCAACTGCCGCTAGGAAAATTAGGGCAAATTATATAGCCAAGATAGCCACCAACTGTAAAGGAAATGAATTTATTTGACCCTATCTACATCAAGCTATGTGGGATACAGGTGGCGCTGTGGGTTAAAGCCTCAGTGCCTAGGACTTGCCGATCGAAAGGTCGGCGGTTCGAATCCCTGCTGCGGGGTGCGCTCCCGCTGCTCGGTCCCAGCGCCTGCCAACCTAGCAGTTCGAAAGCACCTCTGGGTGCAAGTAGATAAATAGGGACCGCTTACCAGCGGGAAGGTAAACGGTGTTTCCGTGTGCAGCTCTGGCTCGCCAGAGCAGCGATGTCACGCTGGCCATGTGACCCGGAAGTGTCTCCGGACAGCGCTGGCCCCTGGCCCCTTAAGTGAGATGGGCGCACAACCCCAGAGTCTGTCAAGACTGGCCCGTACGGGCAGGGGTACCTTTACCTTTACCTTTACATCAAGCTATATTCTATCTTTATCACCAAATTCCGAATATAATTGCACATTGTATTAATTAACATTATTTTTTATATATTAGTGGCCATGTGATGATTTTAGCCTATAAATTTTATTGTTTAATGTCTTAACCTGTAAATTAAGGTACTTTTATAGCTCTGTTTAGAGTAGTTAATGTCTTATTAATATAAATGTTTTAAGTTATTTTGCATTAATCCAGCATATTTTCTTTTAATTGTCGAATGATTCTGTGTACAGAATAGTCTTTGGCTATGCACAATAAAACTTACTGACAGACAGACAGAATACAGAAATTCCAAGCAACAGAAAATGAATCTGAAGTAGGAAGGAAAGAAGGGGATATTAAAGGGGAGGGGAAAACAGCCGCTCTTCAGACCACAGGGATTCCTATAGCCTGGTGTCCGAATAACTCATGCATCTATCACAGTTCTGACTTCACTCATTGGCTTAGAACACTGAAAGGCGGGAGCAGCTAGGCAGACGTATCTCACACAAATCACTTAGAAGGGTGTTTACACATTTTTGCTTTATGACTTTCCTTTTATTAAGGCAGTTACATATTTGCACCATTATAAATCCAGCCAGGCTCCCATCCCCCATAACATCCCCACCCATTAACATGGAAGTCTTGTTCACTCAGAAGTTGCTCACCTTTCAAATAAGTTATTTGAATAAGTTATGTTTTGTGGGTAATTAAGGGCTTAGGCAAAGTATGACTTGTGCTCTTTGTAATGATAAAATATTATGAAATACTTACCTTTTAAAAAGCCCCACACCAATATTCTGCTTTCACAACAGAACTCAGAGCATTCACCAATATGAATGCTGTATGTGGTGTTATGTGTATAAATATTGAATAATCATTAATATATTTAGCACGTACAACCAGTCCTTCAGTGGGTTCGCTGAAATCAGCAGCTTCAGCCAAAGCCCATCATCAGTGTCTCTGGTGTAAATGCTTTGAAGTAAATATTGCTCTGTGCTGAGGAGGGAGACCAGAAATTTAAAGTATGGACTAAAAAAAGGAAGATTGCATTCAACTTTCAGGAGAGTGTACTTTTTTGGCAAAGGTAGGCATGGAATGGAACTGTATCCATAAAACTGAGATAAAGATGACTATCTCAATATCTCAAATAACTTATTTAGGCAGAAAGCTGGATAGCAGACAGGAGAAAAGTTTAACTGAAGTTATTGGAAAGTAACACTGTTTTTTAAGGATTTCCCTTTTACTTAGCTTCCACTAAGAGAGTCATTTACAAACTCATCATGCAAAACCAGGGCTTTTTGTCATCCAGAACTTACCGGAACTCAGTTCCGGCTCCTCTCAGGTGGGTGCAATTGCCATGATGAGAGAACAAGGGAGACATTCACGGTGAGTTCTGGCACCTCTTTTTCTTTTTAGAAAAACAGCACTGTGCAAAATGAGTTATAATGTCCAGCAGAAAGATTGGATGTAGGCATAAACTTTTGACGGCTGACTTTTCATATGTCTGCATATGGTAAATGTATAAGAGGACACCATGTCACAAGTGGTTGTGCTTGGGTTTAGCTCATTTTCCTATCACTTGGTGAGATAACGACAGGAGAAATGGAACGCCATATACAGGTCACCTGAACCCCACAAGACTGAACTCCTTAAGAAACTCCCAAACTGTCTACCAGATCATTCTTCAATCTTCCAGCCCATATTACAAAATTTGCCAGTGGACCCTCCAGAAAAATATGGAATGGTAGCAACCTGCAGTAGTCTAGGCTTTCAAATTCCCACTCCTCAAAGAGGATCATCAATAGGATGGATTGGGCCCTGTTTGGCTATTGAATTTATTGCCTTAACTTGTTTGCTAATTGGGAGTTGTCCTTGGTACTGCAGACCTAGACCCATCTTCTTTTTCATACTTCAGTGTGTGGTTTTATGTGTGTGTGTGTTTTTTGTAAAATGTCTGTCTGGTGGTCACCACTGGGTGAGTTCAATTCCCATTCTTTTCATGTTCTGACTAGCTAGGACTGGACAAAAGGGCATTCTAAAAGGCTAGAAGAATTTTTTTTTAAATGAAAATTGTCACTAAATGAGGTCAAGCAACAGCTAAATTTGCAATAAGGGAGCTTGAGCAGAAATTTGGATAGCTACTTATAGACATAAAACCTAAAAGTACACCTGAATAATTTAAACCATCCAGGGAGTCAGTGGTGCTTTGAAAGCAATATGGAAACAAGGCAGGGACAGTGAAAAGAAGCAAAATAAACTAGTTGTACCATAATCTCCCCACCTCCTTGCTGGCAGTGTTTTTGGAGATCTAAAATAGGCGACAAAGAGTAACATATCGGGACTAATGGGCACATAAAACAGTCACAAGTCATTCACCTGCTTGTGATTGATTGACTGATAGATTTTTCTTTTCTTTTTTACCAAAGTATGCAACACTCCTGAAATCTGCCTCCTTACTAGAGGACTGGAAGATGGCCAATGTAACCTCATTACAAAAACTCCAATGGGGATCTAAGAAATTATTGCTCTGCCACATTAACTTCAGTTACAGGTGAAGTGCTGAAAAGAATTTAAGGCTTGCTTGGTTAAACAGAATCACAAGGCTTGCTGAGAAATAGGATCAGCGTAACTTTTGCAGAGAGAAGCGTTGAGGAGTGTCAACAAGTATGTAGATCTAACTGAAGCACAGACCACAAGACACTTCGATTTTCATGAAGTGTCTAGCAAAGTACTCTCGTTTCAAAGCTTTGCTGCAGAACAGTCTGAAAGCTAGTTTCATATAAACATTACATGAAGAAAATGACAAAGTAACACATTGCAAACAAACAATGCTATTCACTCATTTATGTCCTCTATGCAGCTTAGTAAATCTTCCTCTCTCTGATCCCAGAGAGAGACTCTATTATGCTTGTTCATCATTGCAGTTTCTCTGCTACAATTGCTGCTGCTACTAGCCACCTCTGTCTTCTCAAGTTTCCTCTCCTTCTGTGAGAGCTGCAGCCGGCTCCCTTGGCCAATAAAACGAGATGAGCGCTGCAACCCCAGAGTCGGTCACAACTGGACCTAATGGTCAGGGGTCCCTTTACCTTTACCTTTAATGTGGGCACAGGTACTGCACAGGTCTCCAGTCCTTGCCCCCATGCTGAGAAGCATAGGAGCATTAATACCTAAAGAGGGCTAAATAATGGGTTGGAATAAGTGTACATTTTTCACAATGGAAGAAGCAAGACGTTCTCTTAAAGATCTCTGTTGACTGATCTTATTGGTCAAACATTAATGATGAATTAGTCAAGACAAATGAGGAACCAGAAAAGAGGCTTACCCTAAAATAACAAATGTAAGTTATTTTTATTCTGTCATTCAAAGTGCTAGAACATCCAGCTGAGAGCTGCTTCACACCATACATGGCAGCCAATGTTTGCTGTGGGAAATAACAGTGTGAAGGAAAGACATTCATTATCTAAATACTTGGAAACAATTGTCAGGGCAGAACAGCAGTTTGCTTCACTTTCTTGGCTCTCTGTGTCCAAGGTTAGTGATACGCCTCCCATTCATGTGTTCCAAGTTAACTGTGGAAAATATATGTGGAATAACAGTATATGCCCATGTAAAGTTATAGCTGCATGTGAACTGTGGGTTGTTTTTGATTGGTGGTAAATTCCCATCAGACAACAGGAAAAGACTTCATCTTCTGCATATTCCATTTATGAAATGCAATATCACAATATGTAGTGACGGGCAAGACTTTGGCTTTTATAAACAATTAGGACTTTAGCTTTTAAAAACAATTAGGCAAACTGGTGGAACATAGGTCTATCAGTGGCTGTTAGCCATGGCAGCAGAAATGGAAAATGTTCAGAGTATGTAGTATTCCTATGATTACCAGATGCTAAGAGAGCTGGACTTTTTTATCTGATCCAGCAAGCAACATCTCATGTTAATATATTATGAATTAAAAATCAATATAAATTATTATTTTAAAAATTCTCATTCCAAACTTACAAAAATATCAGTGAAATATAATCCTTCAGTGTTAAATCACTTCAGTTCAGTGGGACCTGCTCCCAGATAAGCGTGTACAGGCTTGCAGCCTAAAACAATTTTTGTCATGATAGGTTTTAAAAAATATTCTTAAGCATAGGTTCAAATAACATATGCTACAGTGTTCCAGCAGCTGAGAGAGAGAGAGAGAGTGCTGTGTATAATTTGTATCAGAGGCACTTGGTCTTGAAATATAAATAAAACCAGTTTGGTACATTGGAGAATTCTAATTCTTAATCTTTCCTTCCCTACTTCAGATGTACAACAGATAACTAATCTGACATCTGAAGAGGATACCAGGGGAAATATAGTTCAGTACATGACATAAACAAACAGGATGCACTAACATATTACATGCACTGTAGAAAGTGAAGGGGGCTGCTGCTGGAACATCCTTCAATCTTAAGTTTCTCACTGCTGTAAAGAAAGAGAACAATTTCAGTGGTTGCTCTTTAGAAATGCAAGCAGTTGGAATTAATGTTTTATGTGTAACACAACATCTGAGGGGGGAAATCTTCATTCAAGTTCAGCATAAGGAAATGTAGCTGAAATGCCATGATTATGGTAGCTTTATCCTGTTTATGCAATACTAATACGGCTGTGCTACATCAGAACTAAAGGGACTTGTCTGGATATTCTTGCCAACCATATTCTCCTCCCTCTGCCCCCATTATCATCGTCCATGGAAAAGATTATGTGGAGAACCTCCAGTGTGACTTGGGATACAACATAAACAGAACGACAGCCCTGTCTCTTGTACTTGGCATGTACTTTTAAATCTCCCTGTTTGGTGGGAGCCAGAGCATCTACTGCTCCTCTTGCCCATTTGCTCCACCCTCCTTCTCAGTCATCTGCTGTGGCAAGCAAGTCTCCAAGTTTGCCAGACAGCCAGTGGTTGGGGTGAGGTGCTGTACAAAGGTCAGATAAAGAGACCTGGAAGTGGATCACTAGGAACAACTGTGGCTACATCCTGCATCCTGTGTCATACATCGGGATATGTTAAGATCCATGACTAGTGTCTGGGATGAGAGGTGGGAACCTAGCTTATCGAGGATTCTCATGGTACTTTGGGTAGCTGCTGCAATCACTAAGTGACTGTGGACACTAGCTCTTGTCAGGCAATCTGGCTAAAACAACCTGTAAGGGTGACTGGTGCTGAGCACCCTGGCTCTGCCCCATTCCCTTCTAGGAATTAGAAAATGATGGCATGAAGCAGGGAGCCAGCTTCTACTTAGGTGGGCTTCCTGTGTGATATAGAACTAAGGATATCAGAGGATTACAGCAGAAACAGAAATGGGCACGGAAATTACAAGGAAATTATTCATTCCGTGTCTGGAAAGGAAATAAACCCAGCAAACATGATCACCTGAACGTCAATAGTGAGGATGCGTACCAAATCTCTGCTGGAAGAATATTCCTACAGCAGGGGATCTGTGACACAAAGTGCCCAATTTCTGGTTGAGGCCAATCAGTAACATGGGGGACAACTACCACCATCCAGTCAGTCAGCATTCCACGGTCACTAAGCAGACTCAGGCCCCATCTGCATTATACATTTGGAGTGGTACAATGGCACTTTATACAGTCATGGCTTCCCCCAAAGCATTCTGGGAACTGCAGGCTGTTAGAGATGCTGTGAGGTATTCCCTCCACAGAGCCACAATTTCCAGAGTTCAATGTGAAGAGGGATTTATTGTTAAACCACACTGGGATTTATATCTCTCCGAGTGGAATGGGGGTCTCCTAAAAAGACTTTCTTGATTGGGCTGCTTTGGGGTCCACCCCTCCCAACTTACAGCTTTTCTTTTCTTAAGATTTTTAATGTTTCTGCAAACCTTGCAATTCCCCTGAGCTTGCTGATACCTCCTTCTGCATGAATGGCACTTCTCATTTTTTTGCTACATAAGGGACTTAGCTATACAGCTGCAAATAAAACATTTTAAGTGTGTTTTAAGTGCAATATACAATGGGACACTAGAAGGGACTATGACAACTACCGAACACTCTCCCACCCACTTCTAATAACTGCAAAATTGTTGCCTTGCCAAAGAAGTCTATTTAAGCTGAAAGTACCATATTTTTCTGTGTATAAGACTAGGTCCCCCCCAAAAATAATGTCAAAAATTAGGGGTCGTCTTATACACAGATAGCGCCGAGGGTGGTCTGGCGACAATCTGAGTCCCCCAAAATATATATATGGGGGCGTCTTATAGATGGAAAAATATGGTAATTTTTTTCTGCGGGGGAGGGTGGCTATCCATATGTCTATCAACTGCGGGCTGTGCTAGCAGTCTTTTTGAGTTTTCAAATCACCACATCCCATTCACAAACAAGTACATTTCCATAACCCCATGTGAATGACCATGTTTATTTAATAGAAAAATCTGTTTTAGTTAGGTTGTAAATCTCCCCCACCCCCGATAATGCAGCAAATTGTTACAACAACCCTTCTTTTATAGCTTATCTCTTTTTCATGGGATGTAAATGTGTTAAATCAGGGGTGGGGAACCTCAAGCCTAGGGGCCAAATGCGACTCACTACCTGGCCCTCAGGACTCTCTCTCCAGGCCACAGTCCTCACTAGCTCCTCTTGCTGCTCACTCCTGGCCAGTTTCCAAACATTAACTTTCCAATGACATTTGAATAAGGAATCATGTGGGAATTAGCCATGCCAGAGCAGTGGTGCAGCTGCATCCATCCATTCAAGAAGGAATTAGGACCTATGTGTGACTATGGGGAAATAAAGAACGACATCCATGACACTGGAATAAATCTGTGATTGTCCTTGAATGCCAGCACCTGAAGGAAGTGGCATCTGAATTTACTAGCTGGAGTGGGATCTGAATGAAAATAGCCTCAAAGCGATCTTCGGAGCCAAAGGAAATTTCAGGTAAGTGTTCCATTGGTCCAAAATTTCTAAGACTGTTCTCCCAGGCTCAGGAAAATTAGGAAGACTAAGGCCGAGAGTGGATTTCATGCTCTTTATTCAGCTCATAGTGGTGAGGAGGAAATGGAAGTCCCCTCAAAGTAGCTGCTTTATATACATTATTTACACAATGGGCTGCACGTGATTGGCTAATTCAGGAATTCTCCTGTAGGCCAATCAGGTTGTGGATTCACTTCTATCTGGAGCTGGATTGGGTGGCTCCTACCGACCAATCATACTGCTGCATTGTTCTAGGACCAATCAGACTGCTGCATTCTGAATCCTATTGTTCTAGGACCAATCAGACTGCTGCAGTTTGGATCCTATTCAACTCAGTACATAACACCGATGGTTTGCTTCCAAGTGAACAGGCATAGACTTGGGCTGCATATTTTGTAACGCATTGGGCATAGTAAAAGGTAAAGGTACCCCTTCCCGTATGGGCCAGTCTTGCCAGACTCTAGGGTTGTGTGCTCATCTCACTCTAGAGGCCGGGAGCCAGCGCTGTCCGCAGACACTTCCGGGTCACGTGGCCAGCGTGACAAGCTGCATCTGGCGAGCCAGCGCAGCACACGGAACGCCGTTTACCTTCCCGCTGCTAAGCGGTCCCTATTTATCTACTTGCACCCGGGGGTGCTTTCAAACTGCTAGGTTGGCAGGTGCTGGGACCGAACGACGGGAGCGCACCCTGCCGCGGGGATTCGAACCGCCGACCATACGATTGGCAAGTCCTAGGCGCTGAGGTTTTACCCACAGTGCCACCCGCGTCCTCATTGGGCATACAATGAGGCAAAAGCTGTATTCAGCACGTCATGAAAACGGTATATCAGTTCCAGGGTTTGCATGACACCAGCCTTCTGCAAACTTCTCCCATTCTATTAATTCAGCACTAGGTCTGGAATGCAGGTGGAAATAATAATCTGTAGGTAGCTATTAAGTAACATGACTCACTGCAGAGGCACAATTATTATTAAAGGGCAAATTTGCCAGTTTCCGCTTTAGTGCTGTGCATGAAAGGGTAACAAGGATAACGTTCAGGGTTAAAAATAGAAAGGGAGCCATACCATCAGGGCATCCGGCATCAGGGGAAGTTTTGCGTGCAAATATGTATTTGGATTATAGCCCTGACAGCCTAAGTGACTTTATTAATGAACGATCCCATTATATTAAGTTGCATTAATAGCCATAAACAAATTCATACACTGATACCCACTGGAAACATAATATTTTCTTTCTCTGAGAACATATGCTGCAAACCGTGGAACAGGGCCCTGAGTAATTTTGGAGTGAGTAATTTCCGAATGAGCAATTACGAATGACTAAAGTGCAATAGCTCCCCGAAGCATCATCACAATTTCTGCAGCGAGTGTTTAATTGTAGCCAGACTGTATAACCTTAACGTGGCCTGTGTCCTTGCCATAACCCTAGGCACGAGCTCCACTCTCCAACATATGGGAAAATTTTTCAAGCTGATTGCTCCAATCTGATTAGGGGAAGTTATGTAGCTGCCATTTATTCAGCATCTTGTTACCACACTCCAACAGCTGCTTTGCAACATATTCCCATTAAAGTCATTTTCTGCTGGCTCTCATTCCACCATGGCTGCTAAAGTCATTGTGACTGAGCTGATTGTTTTTTTTCCGGGGGTGCCAACAATGTTTGCATTATCAGGCTGGCAGAGAGAGAGAGAGGAAGGGAGAGAGAAACCTCCTGTGGAAAGTAAGCGCTGATTGGCTGCCTCGAGATCAAGGGCACATCTGTATGAGAATTTCCCTTTGCTTCCTGTTCCGCACTTTAGCACCAGACCTGAACCTCTGGAAAAGATTCCCCAAACAAGTAGGCCTGGTTTGTGAACGCATGTTCGGCACTTCATCATGGCTGCAATACCAAGTGATGACTCGCGTGTGTGAACGGGGTGTTGCAGTTAGGACTCCGCGAACAGAGCTTTCGTATTTTCTGCCGTCACTTCAAATGCAGCGCTGCATACAAGTCTGCTGCCAGGCATCAAGTGTAGAATAATCAAGTGCAGAGCGGGGAAAAGTGATATACGTGCATGAGCAAGCTAGGCCCCAGAAACACAATAGTAAAGGCAAAGGGACCCCTGACCATTAGGTCCAGTCGTGGCCGAACTCTGGGGTTGCAGCGCTCATCTCGCTTTATTGGCCGAGGGAGCTGGCGTATAGCTTCCGAGTCATGTGGCCAGCATGACTAAGCCGCTTCTGGTGAACCAGAGCAGTGCACAGATATGCCGTTTACCTTCCCGCCAGAGTGGTACCTATTTATCTACTTGCACTTTGACGTGCTTTCAAACTGCTAGGTTGGCAGGAGCAGGGACCGAGCAACGGGAGCTCACTCCGTCGCGGGAATTCGAACCGCCAACTTTCTGATCGACAAGTCCTAGGCTCTGTGGTTTAACCCACAGCGCCAGTAACACACAATAATAGGGTGCAAAAGAAACATGGGTGGCTGATGTTGTGGAAATGGGCAGGGAGCTCAGCAGGCTGAGATTTGGGTGTGTCTGGTTCAAATATACTGACAATGCCATGTGGGTTGGTGTGTATCTGCTGCCACCCATCTCTGTCTCTCTACTTGGGTTGTGCAATCAAATTAGAGTTACCATATTTCAAAAAGTGAAATCTGGACACAAAAGTCGTTGAGTTTGGTTTTTTTAGGGCGGGAATTGTTGACTTTTGTTTTGCTTTGTTTTGGCCAAAGTTCTTGAGCTCTTTTTTTTTTGCAAAAAACAAACAAACAAACAACACAAAACAGTTTCTGCGAGATTCACCCAAAAATCAAGACTTCCAATATGGGCTGCCTTACACCTGGATTTTCCTGGACATCTTAACTGATTTCTGGAAATTCTGCCCTGACGCTATTTTTGGCAGACAAATCCCAGCTATGTCTGGGAAAGTCTGGATGTATGGCAACCCTATCAAAATCCCTTTGTGGATTTACAAATTTACATTCTGAGGCTGAAGTAAGAAGAAGGAATCTCTGGGAGAAAGGTTAGGAATTTGCACTGGGCAATTCCAGAAGAAGCGTTTTCAAATGTTTTCTAGAAATCGGGAGCAAAAACCTAAATAAATCCTTGTTGGATCCTCGTGAAGCCAAGACAAAGGCAATAGTGGCCAATCTCTTGGAGAAGGTTGGAAGCTGACTTCATAATTCATTAGGAAAAACTCATAGTTCATTAGGAAGAACTCATAGTTCATTAGGAAGAACTTGTATCAGGCTCTGAGTATCCCTCCTCTAGACCTACTGGATGCCAGTAGGAATGTTTCATGGGTTTGTCTATACATATTTCATCCATTTAAAATACTTATAAACTACTTTAATAATTAAGAATCCCAAAGCAGTGTACAATGGAAAAAAAGCATGCAATATATGTAATAAAACAGTATCAAAGCAGTGTAAAAATACAATTCCACGACTTCACAATGGATATGACCACTATCACAGAAAGCCAGCAACCACCTCTGGCCACTGTGAGAACACTTTGGGAATCCTTTTGCTTCATGTGTGACAGACCCTCCAAGTGTCCCTATTTTCCAGGGACATCCTGATTTAGAGAAGCCATCCCGGTTTCTGATTTGATCCCGGAATGTCTCGCTTTTCCTTAGGACGTCCCTATTTTCATTGGAGAAATGTTGGAAGTTATGGAGTTATTTGACTTCCGAGCTGTCTGAAGGCAATCCTGTATAGGGAAGCTTTTAAAAATGTTTAATGTTTTATTATGTTTTTATATATTTGGAAGCTGCCCAGAGTGGCTGAGGCAACCCAGTAAGATGTGTAGGGTTATAAATAGTAAAATTATCATTATGGAATGGGGCGTTCCTATTTTAATCAGAGAAATGTTGGAGGGTATGGTGAGGTAGAGGATAATGTATCATTGCCAGTGCTGAAATAAGATTCAACCACCTCTTCAGGTGGCATCTGAACATGGAGTATGGAGTGTGTGTGTAGGATCTTGTCTTTCATCCTGAGAAGACAAAAGCCACCCTGGGTTCTTCTCTCTTGGGACTATTGGGCACTGTTCTCTGTGTTCTCTATTCAGCCACTAGGCCTTTGGGTTTCCCAAACTTGGGTCTCCAGCTGTTTTTGGACTACAACTCCCATCATCCCTAGGTAGCAGGACCTTTGGTCACAGATGATGGGACATGTAGTCTAAAAACAGCTAGAGACCCAAGTGTGGGAACCCTGCTCTAGACCCTAGGTATAAGGGATTTCTGCAAGTCAATTTCTTTTTATTATGTCAGTTATATCAGGAAAGTACACACACTTGAAAAGAATGAGGATGCTTGCAGTGGCAAGCCTATAGAACATCTACTCTAAAGGAATAACATTTTGTGAAAACATAGCAGGTTTAACCAGCAATGTAACAGCCAGTATTTTTTCTACATTTCACAGCCTCAGCAGAAGAGACAACATAGAACAACAACAACATAGCATTCTTTGTATGACAAAAGCCAACAAAGGAAGCTTCTGGGGAAATAGAAGCCTTTCTGTTGAAGTCATATTTTCCAAATTAAAAGAAAAAAATTGCATTCCTAAGTGATGGTGCCTCTGCTCGTAGGACCACAAGAAAGTGACTTGTGCCAGTACTTTTGGCCAATAAGAAATGTCCCTCTCTCTTGCTTAGCCATGCATTCCATGCTTACCTATTCACACTTGTTTGGAAAATAAACTTTTAACAAAACAATCTGATGGGCTGCAGCATATCTCTGTCTATTTCTGGCTTCGATGCTCCAGACTTAAAAACAGTTCAAGATGCTACTTGTCTGTAAATCTGTGAAACTGACCTCTGGGATTTTCAGCCCTGTATTACAGAAAGTGAAAATGGGAAAAGTGAGCTTCCCCCCTGCCTTTCACAGTAAAAGAAACACTGAGAGACGAATAGTCGTGGAATAATAATCCTGTTCTATCAGCTCAGCTTTTCGCCTCTTTCCTTGTATCTTCCAGTCAGCACCGCCAATGCAGTCACAACTGTCCTTGCTAATTAAACCTCCATTAACTGAATAAGGTCCTTTCCACACTTACCATTTATAGTGGTATAGTTGCTGGGGTTTTCTTGGATTTTCTGGCATCCTGCCACACAACATTGTCATTATTCAGCCAGTGTTCTGGAATAATGTACTCAAAAAACTTCTTTTCCTTCTACCGCAAGAAAACACCCGACTTTCATGAAAGAGCCTAAATATTTGCATGACATTTTCACTACTGCTGGCTGAGGAGGGAACATGGCACATAAGAAATAAAACACTCAATACAATGAGATAATTCAGTAAATAATCCCCTATGTGAATAGAGGACAAGGACACAAAGAGAATAACAGGCGCTACAAGCCCTTGTCGTTTGTTGACATTTTGTTCCTTTCATAGATTGGGGATCTGTGGGTGGGACTGGCAACCATCGGGCCTAGACTCGGAGCCTATGCTTAATAGCAAGTGCTTGACTTTGAAGCCTTAGTCCCCCCCCCTATTATTTTACTCCATAAATTAATGTGTTAATTGTATGCACACAGTACTGGCCATTACAGAGGTGTGCGCCTGACAACCTCCAGCTGTGTATTTCCAGCGTACCGGTGTAGGAAACGTTACGACGAGCAGTTTCATGGTATTTTTTAATGTGCTCTTAAAAGTAACAATCACAGAGGCCTTAACATTGGCAGCTGAAAGACATACTTAGAAAATGACCCATTCAGCAGAATAAACTCGAGGTAAAATCAAATTGTCAGATGCCAAATTACTCCATTAACCATGTATCTTTTACCTTACTATTTAAACTTAAGATTGATTTCTTTTTCTTCCAACAATTAAAAAAATCAAAGAATACCTAAACATTTTAATAGGACCTTTGTGTTTGAATCCATTTGTAATAAGTTCCATCTCGCTTGGAATTCTCTTGTAATAAGTTCCATCTGTTCTTAATCCTGTTGCCTCCTAAGTACCAAGGACTGATTATGAGCCACTTATTCACGCTGGATTCAACAGGACTACTAAGAGGGCATATTTCAAGCACTCTTGTATAAGTTTTCAAACTGGTCCAGAAAAGTACACATTACATAGTTATAGAGAAACAAAGTGCTTAAGCAAACATGCTTGGTTTATTGGATTTCTCTCTAGAATTGAAGGTCACATCCCTACTTCCATTTGGCATTATATTGTTCAAGTTCTTTGATGCCACCTTTCATAAACATGGAGAAAATGTGACCATCCTTGAAGTTTGCAATAAAGTCGTACCTTGGTTTTCGAACAGCTTAGTTCCCAAATGTTTTGGCTCCCAAACATCACAAACCCGGAAGTGATTGTTCCGGTTTGCAAGCTATTTTTGGAAGCCGAATGTCCGACAGGGCTTCTGTGGCTTCTGATTGGCTACAGGAGCTTCCTGCAGCCAATTGGAAGCCGCGCTTTGGTTTCTGAACATTTTGGAAGTTGAACGGACTTCTGGAACAGATTCCGTTCGACTTCCGAGGTACCACTGTACTTAAAAGAAAGGAAAACAAAACAAAACAGCTTTTAAAAATAAAAAAGACACCTCCATTCACCTCATTCTTCCAAACAGAGATAGAGCTTTGAAGGAAATGGTAATGATAATGATAGCAACACCCTCTTTCGAATCCTCTACCTGAAGCAAAAGCATGGCATTGCTTTTTAGCAAAGGTTGGCAACCTGTGACCCTCTGCATGGCATTGGACTTCTGCACCCATGAGCCTCATGAGCTAATGGGCAAGAATGATGGGAGTTGGAGGACGGCAACTTCCATCCTTGCTAATAGTAATCCCAGAGTAGCAGCTGCTCTAACTGACAAAACTTTTGCAACTAGCTGCATTAGAAACAGCAGCCCATCACCAAGGCATGGCCCCATCCAACAGCTGGCAAAACTTTTCATCTTGAAAAGCCTGGTAGCTAGGAAGAGCAAATACCTGCCCTTTAAACCGGTTTTATGTCCCTATGGATGCTGCCACAAGTGTCTAGCTGGCAAAATCAAAAGTAATTACTTTTTTAATGCACACTGTTATGTTAATTTGTTCTTTCTGAAAACCTGAGAGCAAGAAGAAACGAAAAGAGCAGGGGATGGGGAGGAGGGAGACTCACTAGAAGTGGAAAAGAGGAATGACCCATGGAGACACAGATCTTGTGCAATGTAAATGAAAACCTATAAGAGAGAAATAATTTGCCGACAAATAATTGGGAGAGCTTGACCCCAGGACTGGGAGAGAATGAGAAGAGCTCTGTAATGTAAATGAAAAACCATCAGTGTAAGCAGTTTCAGACCAATACACCTCCTAAGGATGTCCATCTAACTTCCAGTCCCAGAATTCTGCTGCAGACTAGTTTCCTAAGCCATTCAAAGTCTTGTTCATTTAAATATGAACTTTACCACACTTGGCTAATTTGCCATTTAAAATCCATTGTGTAGGTTCATACAATCGCTCGCAGGTATTTCTGCTCCCATTTCAAAAAGGTTTGCATGAATCTACACCGAATTTATTATTTTTTTTTTAAAAATGACATGCGGTGTGTATAACAGCTGTGGATAAGAACATATTTTTGCATTTACTGTAAGCCATCACAGTTGCAGTAATTGAGTGTGTATGCATGGGGGTGGGGGTCTGAAATGCAAAAATGATGGTTTAACTGAAACATTTCTTTTGAGTGATAAACTTAATAAAATTGGATGTAATTGCCACAATTTTATTCAAAGCAAGAGCATGAGCAGACCGCTCACTGAAGGATTCTTCCTGGGTTTCTGGAATCTCTAATACATGAGAACATTTGGACAATTTGCACATATTTATACAATTTGTCATCATTCCGCCTTTACAGTCTGGAGTGTTACAGGATTTGCCTCCAGGCTTACTTTCCCCTCTGCACAGGACTCCTTATGAGAATCATAAATTCACAATGCTACTTTTCAAAACAAAATAAAATGGAAATAAACATTGAGTATCAACATATTTAGAAGGCTGCTACAAAGGAAAGTTGGTAGATTAATTAAAATTTGTGAAAGAACCAAATCAAGAATATAGATGTACGCCTCATACACATGATAATAGAAATACTGTGGATCTTTTGATGGACAGGCCTAGCTTTTAACCACAGTGGATTATTTCCTAATGACCCTTGGGGTAATAGGTTCCTGGTCAAAGGGTTACCTTTTCCCCATCTCAGTGTTTTCTGGGAATTTCTGCTATTTTTTCACCACCCATTCTCCAGTTCAAGTCAATGGAGAGATCTCCCTCCCAGGAAGATGTGGTATCCCTAAAAATCCAGGGCATGAGCAGAAGCCCACACGTCACCTTTGGGATAATAGAGTCCTTGGTTTTAGCTACATTAGTAAGGAAAAAGCATTTTATATGCGTTATAACACTGTTACACCAGATGGCGCTGTGGACTCCCATCATTCTCCAATGTGATTTCTCATAATGAAGTTTACAACGCGTTTTCCTGAAACACTTTTTTGATGTGTCTAGATCCAGCCCTTGTTGGGTGCGTGGCATTTCCCCCACCCAGGCCTTTTCTGGGGATCTATGGGCTTTTCCACACCACCATCCTTTTCTCCATGTAAGTCAATAGAGAACTCTTCACTGTACCCCCACCTCCAAATCTGTGGAGGCAGAATTCCACCCCACACCAATGACCCTTAAAGTAACAGGGTCCTCGCTGGGTATGTCATTTACCAGTTCTCAGTTTTCCCCACCACTTCCTTCCCCTAGGCAAGTAAATGGTGATCTCTCTTCTCAGAAGAATAGGCTGTTTCCCCCCAAAAACCCCATTGGGGCAGATGTCCCCTCCCATCCTTGGGCAACAGGATAATTGCTGAGTAGGGTAACATTTTCTCCACTCAAGTCTTCCCTAGGGATCCATGGTCTTTTTTTCCCACCATGGCCCCACCCACTATGATTCCTATTGCACCCACTCCATTCCTTTGCAGGGGAACCACTGTGGCCATCATTCTGACATTCGGCTGGCTTCATTGCATCAGAAGGAGTGACCATTCTGGCAAATTACATCCACTTCTAGAATAAAATTTAAAAAGTTAAAAACTATTCATTTGTTTTGTTTTGTTTTTTTAAAAAAAACTTCTGCCAAAAACTATGTTACTCATCTAGGTCTGCTGTGGTGAAATGATGCAACTAATGTAATTTGCATAATTTATGTAACTTGAATAATTTACGTAATTATGAAATGTTATCCCACCCCATTCATTTCAATGCAAAGCAAACACAATGCCAAAGGGCATGGAGGAATGTAATCAATTACGTCTCATTTGTGGACTGAAAGCAACAAAAGCATATGATGATTGTATTCGCTGGATTGATTTCCAAATATAGGATGAGCACCTGCAATTTCCACTCCCATTTCCTTTTTGTCTGAATTCTCCAACATCCCTGCCAGCAGGTGGGTGTGGCTGGCAGGTGAGAAACCACCCCCATTGCTCTCAACACGTGAGAGCATTCTGTGTAGCTCTCAGAATAAAATCAAGACATAAATTCACAAAACACCCAACAAAAATAAAACAACAACAAAATAGCACCCCTCTCAAAAAAGAATACATTTTAAAAGGGCAGAGGATGTCAGTCAAATCAACCAAAGGCCTGGTTAAAAAGGAACATACTTGCCTGGCACATAAAAGTGTATAATGAAGGTGCCAGGCGAACTTCCCTGGGGAGAGCATTTCACCGACGGGGGAGCCACTGCAGAGAAGGCCCATTCTCATATTGCCACCCTCCTGACCTCTTGAGGAGGAGACGCACAAAGGAGGGCCTCAGAAGATTATCTCAGGGTCTGGGTAGGTTCATATGGAAAGAGGCGGTCCTTGACGAATTGCAGTCCTGAGCCGTTTAAGGCTCTATAGGTCAAAACCAGTGCTTCGAATTGGGCCCGGAAACTAATTGGAAGCCAGAGCAGTAATCTACTCAAACCATCTTATGTCTTATGGTGTTCACCATTCAAAACTTTTATTAGAGAGGTAGTTCCTAAAGAAATCAGCCAGTGTTAGATTACCAACAGCACACAATTAGAACAACAATGAAGTCTTCTTTACAGGCAAACACTTTTTTTATATAAGTTGTAAACACGAGGAAACCCACTATGAAACTTAGTGGAAATGCCACTTCTCTGTTTAGAAATACATTTCCACATTATAAGTAAAGCTGTTCAGCAGTGGAAAAGTCTTCTCTTGGGAGGTTATGGACTGTCCTTCCTTGGAGGCTTTTAAGTAAAGGTTGGCTGGCCATCTGTCATGGATGCTTTGGCATTGCAGGGGGTTGGACTAGATCACCCTTGGGGGAGTGGGTGGCGCCATGGTCTAAATCACTGAGCATCTTGGGCTTGCCAATCAGAAGGTCGGCAGGTTGAATCCACGTGAAGGTGGTTTGTCCCAGCTCCTGCCAAACTAGCAGTTTGAATGCACGCCAGTGCAAGTAGATAAATAGGTACTGCTGCGGCGGGAAGGTAAATGGCATTTCCGTCATGGTGTTCCATTGCGCCAGAAGTGGTTTAGTCATGTTGGCCACATGACCTGGAAAGCTGTCTGTGGACAAACACCGGCTCCCTCGACCTGAAAAGCGAGATGAGCACCGCAACCCCATAGTCACCTTTGACTGGACCTAACCCTCCAGAGGTCCTTTACCTTTTGCCTTGGGGTCCTTCCAACTCATCTCTACCTTAGAGGGTTTCCATGGTGTCATTTCACACATTTGGCTGTGAGTTAAGAAGGGTAGAAGAATCAAGTGTAGAGAACTCAAGTGATGCTTTTGCATGTGTGTGGAAACAGCGCTCAGTGCCTCACCAGGGCTTCCTCTGTCCGTATATTTTTGTTTTGACGGTGGCCAGCAGCATAAAGTTGCATGGAACTGATTAAGAATTGGGCCCTTTGAGCAGTCATCTGCTCACGGAGGCGGAAATCCTCTGCCCAGTTTTGTGCACATAGTTCTTATTGACTACCTGGGGAATTCCACATACATAACTGCGCACAACTCAGTCAGCGAGCAGAATACATTAGCTTAACCTCTTGGGCAAGTCTTCTCAGCATCCATCTGTCAGCGAATTAGCCACACAGGAATGTTTGCTCAGAACGGTGTTTTCATTTCACATGCAGGTTATCAATGCGCAGATTTGGGTACTTTTCATTAGCCGAGTGCGATGTCTTCAGAGAAACGTCAATGGCCTTGACCATCTCAATGGGAACCCTCAAATAAATTTGTGAACTAACTACAAAAGAGTACATAAAACCAGATGAGGCATGACAGAATTAAAGTCTTTGAGTCAGAGGCTCAGCTGTGGCAAGCAGCCAGCCATGCCACGGCCTGTTAGGGCAGGCACATTACCATTACAATTATATCGAGGGGAAATGACTTCATGCGCAGGGTATGGCCTGAATATTAAAAATTCCTTGAGTGAAACACACAAAAAAGGCCGCACATTGTGGCATGAGAGAGAAAGCGTGCAAACATGGTTCGTTTTTATTTCAACACTGCACAGCGACAGATGCAGTGGGTAAGCCGAGGAAATAGCCATGTCTCGGTTTCATGTTCCATGGTTTTTACTGATTGGCGGACAGATTTACAGCACATGTAAGAAACAATTAGAAGGGGTCCTCCACTGACAACAAAGCATGGGAATAAATTCCAATAATGAGATGGGAAAAGTACAAGGTAGGAATGATCTATGTGCTTCCTTCATGGTCTAAAATGTTTTTTTTTTATTAAAAAAAAAGCTCTTGTGTTAGTGCCAAATGCAATAGGCAACAGATGGTGTACAGATCCCATACTCCTCTCCCCCCTTAATAGGTTTCCTTTAAAAATAGCGCATATTTTCCTGAAACATATAGCTATTTATTGGCTGTCAGTTGAATAACTCTAATGTTTGATTGGGAGGGTTGCAAAAAAAGGGGGGGGCGGTACAATATCTGGGATAAACTTCAAAGTTTGTCAGATCACTTTGAGTAGAAAACAAATCTAAGCTTTGGTTTCTAAAATTGTCAGTTGAATGGAACAAGCCACCGAGAATCTCCCATTGCTTACTCCCCTTCAAACACCTCTGCTACAGTGCTATAGACAGGGCCTTAGTGTAGTACTGCAATTAAAGGAAGAAAAGCTAAAATGTATTAAATCCTGGTAATCCTGCTGAGCCCTTCTAGGGTGATGTATAATCTCTGGTTCATTCACAGCATCCTGTTGCAGCACAAATGGCAAAAGGCAAGGTAAGTAGAGCCTATGACAGCAGCCCGATTCCGTCATGGGGAAGACCACATCGAAGTGGAAACAGCAGTGAGCAGCAATAAGGTCTTTCATCTTTCCCCCACCTCTTCTGATACACCTCTCAGCTGGGAAAAGCACTCTGTCTGTAATGGAAAGGGAGGCACTTTGGACTTGGAAACACGAGGAACAAATTTATAAGTTCAGAATAAAAAGGTTGCATGCAAATAAACCAATTACATTATTGATCGGCTGGTCACCAAAACTGCAGTTATTGGGAAATCCAGCGTCAATGATTCAGAGTCTGTATTTCCACAGCACAAACCTGGGAAATTAATTTTTGGGAAATTAAAAAGGGCTTCTGCTAGAAAGAGTGGCAGTCTTCTTTGCTACCCGCTGGTGTGTGTCCACATATACTGGAATAGCAGACAGTTGTTGCATATATGCGGCAGGGGGGGGGGGGACACAGGTCTGGGCCAAACCATTTGCTGCTTGAAGCAGAAGTCAAGACAACATCTCTCCCTATTCCATGAACACAAAAAAAAGCTGGTTGACAGGTAACTGAATCTAACTGATGAAGAACATTGCCTTCCTTTGCACCTAAGAGCAGTAGGCAGGATTAAGGGATGAAGGGCAACTCATGTGGAACACACAGCTCCAGCACTTTTCTGCTTTTCTGCATTGCCTCCTCTCCAGGATTTGCTGCCTGAGGCAGGCTACTCAATCTGTCTAATGGTAGGGCTGGCCCCAAGAAAAACAACACATTTTTACACACTTTCCATCCCTTCACCCCTTGTATTTGAGAGGGGCAGTGTTAAGCACCCCCTCCACAGAAAGGGCAGTGACTGAAGCAGGCTTGTCAAGAATATATAGTCCCTATAATCTGTTCCATATAACTCATTTTTAAAATCTCAAATACCAGGGTGAACTTTTTTTAAAAAAAAAAGAAAAAAGAAATGTTTGGAATGCATCCTTTTTAAAAACACCTTGCAAAAAACCGCATGCATTTTATTCAAAAGCAGGCCCATAACATTTTGGAGTGTGAGGGAAGGGGTAATCAGTGATTAACAGCATGGTCAGCCCTATATTGTCTAATAGCAACACTGAGTTTAATGTTACTCATATGTAAATGTAATGATGAATTGTCAAAAAAAGATTCAGCAAGACGAAGAGTGTGTGAGTGTGTGTGTGGGCAATTTCAGAAAACATTTTTTTTGGTCACATAATTGGGTCAGTTTCACAATATTTTAAGTTACATCAGTATCTCTTTCCAGCACTAGCCACCTGCATGTACAAGCTTTTAGGGTTGCCATATTTTGAAGAGCAAAACATTTGCAAACTTCTACTTTTAACTATGGATCACTATGACGACTCTTCCCGTAGAATGTGTCCTGGAAATAGAGGACATATGGCAACCCTACCAGGACCTCACAGTCACTGCCAGAAGCTGACTGTGATTTTACAAGAACAGCCATGAATGTCATCTACCTCAGTGTTGAGTAATGTAGTGGTTAGAGCAGGTGGGTGGGGAAAAACTGGGTCCAGCTGGCAGGCCAGATCCCCAATTCATCCTCCTAGTCTGGGTTAAATTTGTCAGGTCAGAGGCACTGCCCACCTGTCAATCACCTGTTGTCATAGTGATTCATCTTGTAGGGAACACCTTTGACATTTGGAGCTGCTGCCTGCAAATGGAGCATTTTTTCCTATATACACTAGAGTGTAATATACACTAGAGTGTAAAGCTAGGATCAGGGTGGGGAGGAGTGGAATGAGTTCAAATCAGCACTCACCTATTATTATTAAGTGATACCAACATAAAATTCATTAATACTTGGTATTCTGGTGCCAAGTGCACCGGATAAAAGGTGACTTTAATTTTTGTTTTGATTTTAAATGACTAATTTCATATTTCATAAACAATACATGCACACTGGTGGTAAATCAGAGGTCTAGTCTTCGTTTTGTAGCTCACAAAAGTAAATAGTTGAAAGGCCTAAAGCATAAGCAAGCAAATAAAGGATACTTTTATTTCCTGAAAATAACGATGCCTCTATATTATACATATGTTTGGATTATAATTTGGAATAGCACTGCAGCATAAAAAAATAAAGAGAGAGTCTGAGACACATTAATTCTTGCTCCCTGAAGGCCTTTTTGCTGATTACAAACAAACCATCGGGAGACTTTACACTCCAGTAAATTGGCTTAATTTCATAATGTAGGTATTTTTATGAGCTGCAATACATTGCAATAGTGGCTCTATTGATCCAACGATATTGCGTAGCTCCAAACTCTAAAACTGTACTTGAAAATATAATAATTCTAAAACTTAAATATTACAGGAAATAAGTGCAAATGCCAGAGTCTTCGGCAAAATCCAATTTATTTCCTTTCCTATGAATAGATGCGCCTTCTTTCTTAATTCAAAACATAAAAAAACTTCTTAAAAGAGCTCCATGTATTCCATCAGGTTTGGGGTGGAACAGGGTGAGCCTCACAAAGAATTATTGGTACAAATAAGAGCTATGTAAGCAAAACAGTAACGTGGTCACTGAGTTGATCGTTTCAAAATCCAGTGCTGCAAGGGATTGAAAGAGTAACATATGGTGTGCCCCCCCCCCAATCCATTGGTCGCTTAGCATTATGTGTGCCTTGTTGGTTGCAAAAGGCATTTGTCTGGCACAGTACAGACCAGGCCCCTTTGTGCTGTTGAACTCTGAAAGAGCATAGGATATGAAGCAAGTCTCTCGGGACTCTTTTGACAGCCATGCCCCCACGGCCCCCAAAGATTCTGCAACCCAACAGGGACATTCAATAGCTGCCTAAGCCCTCCTGCATCCTGCTATTGGCCTTTCTCCAAAGCCACCTGCGCCCTGCTCTCTGGGAGTAGCCTGCTTGCAGGGATACTGCCAGTAAGACACAGCCCAGAATGAGCCTGCCAGATTGCACAGAGTATGCACAGAGGTAGCTGGTCAGGACGCTTGCCACAGTGCTCTCAGGATTGCTCTCTTTAATTGCCTGTACTGTTACATATGCTCCCATCAGTTACTACAGGGTTTTGCTGTACGCTTACACAGATGGCAGGGAGTGCCCCCAAGTAGTGGTACATGCAGACGAGACTGGTGTCTGAATGGATGTCATGGACTGGCTGGAGGCAGAGGAGTAGTGGGAGGCACCAGACAGAGAGCCCCCTGGGGAGCCCCCCAGGGGAAGAAGACTCAGAGCCAGGGGATTGGTGGTGAGATGGCAATGAGTGGGCAGGGGGAGAAGGAGCAGCCTGGGAGGGGATGGTGTCAGCACTGGGAGAAGCAACAGGGTTTCATGAGCAGGAAGAGTCTGTGGCAGAGGGCAGTTCAGATTCTGAAGCTGGGGCAGAGGCTGGAGGGGGGGTCAAGAGGCTGCTGAATAATTCAGGGAGACTCCCCCTTCTGCTAAGACCAGCTCCCCTCCCCCTGGTCTCCAAGAACGCATGGATAAATGAAAAGAGCAGAACAGAGATTAGTTGTGTGCAGATTCAGTTTGAGACTGTGGGGGGAGGGGTGACCCTGGCCTGGGGAGGTGGAGCCTTAGAGGTGTGTGGGAAGACAGCGACCTTCAGTCCTTGCAAGTGCTTAATCAGAGCAAGACCTCCTAGGAAGAGTTGCTGGAACCACTAGGCATGAGCTCTATGGTTTGTTTCCTTGGAACCACTAGGCATGAGCTCTATGGTTTGTTTCCTTGAATAAAGATTTAACTTTTCCTGTCCTTGGGTGATTTATTGTTTTTTGTTGCTGACCTATGCCTGGCTCAAGCCCTGACAATGCTACAGTAAGAGTTCTTTAAGTCCTGGTCCGAGGGGGTAGGTATGGGGTGGCCACTGAGCCCCAGTTTGGACAGCAAAGTGGGTTGGGCTGACTGGATGAAAGAGAAGGCAGGACGTCAGCACCTTTAATCAATGTATAGAAGAGGACATTCTAGCACATATGGATCATCATTAGGAAAGCGTGGTCAATTCTGGTTGTTCTCAAGTTTCCAACATTAGGTTCAATTCACCTCATCTCCACATCAGTTTGCAAATGTGTCTTCTGGGGAAAAAATCCTCACAAAAAGGTATCTGCAGATTTCTTCTAATATAGCCATCTTTATACACCTGTATGCATTTCTGAAAAGCGATTTCCTGCAATTTTATACATTCTTTTCGCAACTGTGTGAACTTTTGTGCCCACTTTGTTTGGACAACTGCACCACAGAATTTGGAGATGTGCGAATTTTGCAGCAGCGCTGCAGTTCGCTCACTGATTGAGCCAGGAAGTGTGAAATTAGGTAGGTCAGCATGAGGGATTTCTCCCCATCCTTATGCCTCATGCATGTTAAAGATGCAGGGGAGCTCAGCCCTTTCTCCATCTCCTCCTCTCCATGCTGAAGCTGGCGCCGACAGGGGAGTTGTTCAAGCACAAGGAAAACTGCAAGATGCAGCTGATGGTCAGTGAACTGCTTTCAGTTTGATGGGTGACCCAAACAGGGCAGAAGCCTGCCATAGTCAACCAATATCTCTGGTAGAGCGAGTCATTCTTGGAAATAAATAAAGAGATGAGCCTACTCTGATGGAAAAAAAGCATTACTGATCAAACTCCCTCCCCTCCCTCCCTATGCTCCCTTAATCGCAATTTGCAAAGCGCTGCACCTCCGCTTGCCTGAGGTGGGCTCGGCGTGGTTAAAACAAACAGGCCCATTGTTTGAAACCGACTTCCCAGGAAAAGTGTGTCAACCGCATGCTGGCCGGTCTGCTTGCCTACCTGATTGTTTGAGCCAGTGCTCCACCAGATTGGTGTCAGCTGGGCTTGCCCTCAAGGTTGCGCTCCCCTGAGGCGCTACAAATGGAGGCTGCTGACACACACACACAAAAAGAGCAGCCACTAAGCAGCAGGTGGCCCCTGCTGAGGTAATCAGGATCACATTCAAATGGGAAGCCGTCTCAATTTCCAGCCCAGTGTCTGCCAAGGGGCCTCGAGCTGCCTTGTTAATGCTACAGGGAACACGTGGGACACATTGACTGCATTAATTGTCGCCGCTCATTCAGAGGTAGATGAATTATAATGTTACCACTCCAGGGTAAAGCAAACACCTATCATAACAATCGTGTCATTAGTGTGCAGATGCCGGCTGCTCTGCTTAACCTTTTGTGTCTTTTAAAAGAGAGAGAGAGAGAGAGCGCATGCAGTAAGATTTTTTATTATTATTGTGTCTCGGATAATTGATTTTTTTTTTAAAAAAAAGAAGTGTTGGGTAAGGTCTTGAAACAAGCTGCACCAGATTTCTCAACAGTAAGGAATGGGGGAAACGTTGAATTCCTTTTAAAGGAAAGTGGTTCCTTTTAAAGATTCAAGTTGTGGTTGATCTGTTTGTGAGAGGACAACATGTTTGTTATGTCACAGAACTGTGGTTTCAATGAGACTGTTTCTAAAACAATCTAAAAGCACAGCAAGGTATACCCATAATACTGTTCTTGCTTGCTTTTAAATCGGTATGAAACAAACATTGACAGGGTGTGTGAACACCCCTCACACATTCACCTCATTCATGAGAGGGTTGTGGGACACAGGAGCCAATTCCTAGGGGCCGAGGTCCCTTCAGGCCCCCCCCCCCCAATAATTTTTTTGAGGGAGCCGGGGCTTCCTCAAAATTGACAGACATTGGCACTCAAATGGTGTGAGTGCTGTGTTATGTGATTGTGTTGGGTGGAGCTTACCTGCCACCCACAAATATTTTATTCAAGTTGTGGGGCCATGCCAGCTTGCCAGGTTCTTGTCTGTCATACTGACTTCATAGAGTCAGTAACTGTATGAAGAGTTCCTATGTGCTCCTTGCTCCTGTCCTCCATTGTGTCAGGAGGTAGATCTGATGACCCATTTATTATGATTTAATTTGAGTGCCACTCTTGCGCTCAGGGTTCCATATGTAAAATGGGGATAATGTTGACCTGCATCACCAAGTGGTTGCGGAGATGACATTATAAAAAATGAAGGGGAAATTTCACATTGATATGTCCTTGAAATGCAATATAAAGTTTGTCTGGAGGGAGGGGGCTATGTGTATGGGTGTTTGCCTGGTTAGATGGCAGCTTTATGTACAAAGGTAAGGGTTACATCTGTCCCTCCACTTACTTCTCAGCAACCGATGTGACTCTTATCTTTGTGAGTGATGACTCCCAACTGCAGAATATTCTCTCTAGGAAGGTTCCTCTGGTACAACTTTGATGTCCTTTTGGCACCAAGTGAAGACCCTCTCTTCTTGATCATGTTTATACCGGGGTTTGTTTTTTTGTTTTTGTTTTTTAAATTAATCTCCACTGAATCCTTCTATGTTGCTCTTTAAATTTGAGTTGTTTTAATTTATTATTATTTCTTGAATTCATATCCCACCCTTCCTTCCAAAGGAGCCCAGAGAAGTTTTAAGTGGTTTTTAAAAATTATTATTTTAAATTAATTTTTGTTACAATGCAGAGTATGCATTCCTGTAAACAGATTTATTTACGTTGAAAAGAAGGAATACCGGTAATATTTCACAAATCTGTGCAGATAAACACCAAAATGTGCATTCCCTGGTGAGCTTTTCATTCAGGGGGAAAAAATTGCCTGAAACTGGTATTTTGGTCAATCTGACCTCCCCTTTCCCCCTTTCTTTAGTAGAATTTATGGAATTTTTTCAAGTATGCATATTTGGCTGATTTAAAATAAACAATGTTATTCAGCTGAAGTTGGGTGGGTATGTGTATATTTCCCCCCAAGTGACCTATGTTAAATTCAACTGCATCCAGACACGGTTTTTTCTCCTCTAGTCTCCAAAAATGTACTGTAAAATGAACCCATATGAGAACGAACTCTTCTGTGTAAAAATATTTCCCCACATACTTAGTGGCGGCAAATGTTTCTTCTTAGCTTTCTGAATACTCCCGCCCAATAAGAAATGTGTGGTAGTTAGTGCTACACATTGGTTTGTGTGGGGTTTTTTCTTCTCTTTGTCTTCTTCCTTGAAATAAGTACCTTGCACACATCTACTGCATAATCTGAATAAAAGTCACTATTCATTATAAGGGTTTTCCAGCACAGGTCATTGGAAAGACTGTAGTTTTAAAAAATTCATATCCCAGTGAACTGCCAGAGTTTAAAAAGTAGTTTTCAACATATTGTTTATCGTGTTGGCTTTTGGCTTTTTTTTTTTTTTGACAATTCAGGAGAAGAGAGATGGCACAGGTTGCAATTTCCTATAAAGGAATGGGCTAGATAGTTTTAATTAGAAATGCCATACTTTTGCAGTTTCATGGTTAACATGTAATTGTTTTTCTTTCAGTTACTTCCACACTATGAACGATGCTGCTGTAACGATCCGGGAAACATAACATTGCATCAGGAAGTGTTTTCTTAAATTCATCATAAATATTTTATCAATTAATTAGGAGACTAGAGGTGCAAATAGGCCAAGATTTATTTCTAATTAAAAGCTGATATCAGATGTCACCTAATCTGTAGCAGAATATGCACTTAATTGAATATAATTAGGCATTTGTTTCTACAGTTTACCAGAAAGCAAAGAATTAGAATGACTGTCTCTTCCCCCACCCGACTCCGTCATTAATTAGAAAATCTTCCAATGAAAGCTCATAGCACTTTTTTGGGGCAACCCATAACAAGCATTGCAGAAGTAGTAAAATATGAATCCATGTACTTCTGCTAATATCATTGTACATTCTCAGACTCCCTGAAACAATAGTTGCTTATTTTGTCTCCAACGCAAAGCTTGTTGGGAAATACATTCACCACCCGTCAAGTAATTCCAGGTTGCTCACCCCATTATATTTCCATCCTGGGTTGGGTGCCAAACAAGGCTATTTGCAATTTCTCATAAAAGCATGTTTAAAATTTACTTCTTGGTCCAGAAAGGGTCAAATGCCACATTCTTATTTCAGATGCTCAGCATATGTGCAAGGCTAGCAGATGAAAGGCTTATAGTCTGGATCCCTCACACTTGGTTACAGTTGGCAATTAATGAAATGGTTCAACCATTTCCAGTCTACAAAAAGATGCAGTTGCTGGACTGAACTGATATTGAGGACTGATCCTTCTTATGTATTATGCTAGTCCCTCAGTTGGCTTTGTATTGAGGGATCTCTTGATGCTGAATGAACTTTTCCATGCAGTCCTGTTGAAATTCTAACAAGTACAAGCTCTTATTTCTATTGCTTAAAATCATCTTAACTATCTCTGTGATAGAACCTTCCTCTAACAAAATATTTTGGGGCCCTTTTTAGGGTGAAAAGGCAGTGTGGTAGGGATTTGATGTGTGGGAAAAAATATAATGCACATTTTTCATGTGACTTTTCCACAAATGATCCCATGTGTCTAGAATGGTTGCTGCTCCCCTGACAGTCCCCTGACAGAAAAACAACAAGAAGTCTTCTGTAATTTTATGGTTTTACTATTTTACATGGTTTTTATAATTGTAACTGTTTTTCTTTTCTTTTTTTTACAACTATATGATTATATTGTTATATTCTGCCCTGGGACATTATGATGAAGGTTGGATCAGGGATCTTATAAATAATAAAATATTGTAGGCATGTTGTAGTAGGAGATTTTAGTACCTTAGCTGGTAGCCCTCCTGAGGTCACTGGTCTCCAATTCCCATCTTAAGACGTCCCTATTTTCACCAGAGAAATGTTGGAGGATATGGAGCAGGCATTGGCAAACTCGGCCCTCCAGATGTTTTGGGACTACAACTCCCATCATCCCTAGCTAACAGGACCAGTGGTCAGGGATGATGGGAGTTGTAGTCTCAAAACATCTGGAGGGCAAAGTCTATGCCTGATATGGAGTTATGCGACCCCCAAGCCAAGGAGATAAGTAACTATACCACCTTTAGAAGACATCTGAAGGCAGCCCCTCTATAGGGAAGTTTTTTCATCTTTAATGTTTTATTATGTTTTTATATATGTTGGAAGCTCGCCCAGAGTGGCTTGGGCAACCCATTCAGTTGGGGAAGGTATAATAATAATAATAATAGGATAGGACACCCCTAGTTTCATCAGAGAAATGTTGGAGGGTATGCTGTAGCGTTCTGCACCAGCTGCAGATTCTGCTCCAGTTGCAAGGTCTGCTTCCAAAAGTGCTCACAAGCCAGGTGCTGTGCAATTTTCCCTATATAGGGAAGTTTTTAATATATATTTAATGGTTTATTATGTTTATATATATATATTGAAAGCTTCCCAGAGTGGCTGGGGCAACCCAGTCAAATGGGCAGCGTATTATTATTATTATTATTATTATTATTATTATTATTATTATTAATTTTTCTTCAGGCTGCAGGTGTGCTGCAAACAAATGGAGCTTTTCCACCTGCATGCCCTCCCTGTCCTAATGTGCTGCAATTGCACCAAGGCTTGTCTTCGCATCTTCATGTGGATTTCAATTCCAGGCAAGGTGTGAATCAGACTCAACAGCAGGAGCTGTAAAGAGAGTCTCTGATGCCGTACAGTTTAACAGGCTCAGTTAGAGCGGAAATTCACCTGCCATTTGCCTCCTTGAAACACCACTACTGTGAAATCTAAGTAATGTGTCCAGCAAGCGAGTTATAGGTCCGGTGGGTCTATTTCCCTGCTTTATTGAATAGTGAAGTAAATAGGCTTGTAAAACTCACACAGTGCCCATGGGGCTGCCATAATTTACACCACTCCTTACCCTTTGCTTGACTTCCTCTTTAAAGTTTCTTCTGCTTTAGTAGATAGACCTTGCTTCTTAAGATTTTATTTTATGTTTTTGAGGGCATAAATGGAACGATTAGGTATTTAATGGGGTATTCTTTGAAAAGATGCATGCTAATATATTTCCTCATTTATTTACTTAAGAATCATGTTTGTTTTTCCTTACAAAATCATAGCTGCTCATGATTTTTTAAAAAAAATACAGTAGAAGTGTCATTCACATTAGCAATACAATGACATCAGCTTGTATGGAAAAATATCATACACAAAATTAAGTCATTGGAAACCCTCTGTAATGGAATAGTTTTCCATTACCCACTTTGGGAATGGGCACAAATCTGAGTTATTCCTCTGGTGTTATGTTCTTACAACACATATGTATTCTAATAAGCTATTCCTGTAACTGAAAAAACATGGAAATATTACTGCACTTGCTTGTTTGCTAGCAACACGTAAGTACTGTATGCTGAGAAAATGGGAGCAGCTTGGTAGTCTTCATATTTGGAGGCAGTAATAGTTGTTAACCCATTGCCTTTGATGTGTGCTTCCCAGACATGGATGACTGGCAGAGTTAGGAGAGAGAGAGAGCAACAATAAGATTTCTAAAGATCAGGATCTCAAAGTGAATGATGGCCATTCAGACTGAAGAGCCACACACCCTGACAGTGTGCACTTGGAAGCCCAACATTCATACAAGGAGGGAAAGTCTTGCAAGTGCGCACACCACACTTCATCTTTAAAGGCTTGGTGGGAGTGGTGGGGAAACTTGCTGGGACATCTCCATCACTTCCATCTGGTCCTGAACTTCAAGCCGTGCTCCTAGCCTCCTGAATCATGACTTCTGCACATTGAGTCTGCTGCTGAGCCTGTACCATGAGTTGCCTGGATAAAGATTTCTTTCTAACTTGCAAAAAAGTTCCTCTGTCTGCATGTTTTGGATGGGAGCAAGAAAAATGATTCACTTGACATAGACTTTATCTTGGGCCAAGGAACCTGGGTTCAAATCCCCACTCAGCCATGCTACCTCCAGGATGATATTGGGTAAGTTGCTTTCTTCCACTCAACCTTCACAGGGATTCCACCTCACAGGGATGTTGTGAAGATCAAATGAGAAGATCTCATGGAGATTGTCTTATGCCTTTTGGACAATATGTGGGATACAAATATGATAAGTATTTTTTTTAAACAAAGAATATCCAAGTCAGTACTAGTTTCTTTGTGACTAACAGGCTAAGGAGATATAAACTAGGAAGGCCGAAGGAGTTGTTAAAATATTACGGAGTACATTAGAGCGAGGGGGGTGAGACAGTGGCTTTGGAAAGTAAGAAACGGAACTACTTTGAAAACTGGATGTATGTTGCCCTTCCCCTCCATGATCCTCATTAACACCAGCAAACTGAAAAATGCCTCTATTTTCAGTTTGCTAAATAGTGAATAAAATTTTATGTAATGGGCCCAAGTGGGATTAGTACTCAGCTAGACACTGCGAGAATACTGAAGTGTAACACAGATGATTAAACCACAGGTGAAGAAACTAAGCAGAGACACAGCGCTCGGTGACATGGAAAGTAGAGGCTCACCCCTGGGACTTAAGCCAGGTTTAAAACTGCCCATACAGTACAGTAGCTGGAACAGATTTGCAATCGCAACAGGCAGACTGCTAATGCCAGAAACCAGAAGCTGGGCCTGATTGAAAGGGGTGGCGGTGCTGAAAGCTGATGACTTTCTTTGGTAAAGCCATTCGAGGACTCCAATAACACGAAAGCATGGACCTTTTATGGTGTTGCTATTTTCTAATAAGGTTTTTTTATCCTCTGGAGTTAATTTAGTACTGATGAAATTTGCCAGGCTAACACCCTCGAAGCACGACGTCACTGCCTCCGCAGGTGCTGCCGCCTGACTAGCAGTGGTGAGAGTTCCTCAGCAGCGGCCACTTCCACCCAATGCTAGAGAAACAACTAGAAGAAAAGCCAAGCTCCAGAGTTGCATAGCAAGAGCGACGTGGCCAAGAACAGACTGCCATTTTATTTTATTTGGGAATCACTTCCCACAAAATGTCCCCAACCGATGCAGTGATTAAATACATATATAAAAAAACAAGTTTAAAATCCAATGCAGAGACTGGCAAGATTACAAAATCTCCACTTAAAAGGCTTGTTGTAGAAGGAAGGTTTCCTATAGGTGCCGAAATGAAAATAGAGAAGGCGCCTGTCTGATATGTAATGAAAGGAAGTTCCAAAGCTGGATCTGGACACATCAAAGAAGTGATTCAGTAAAACGTGTTGTGAACTTCATACAGGGAAATCCCGTTGGCGAAAAACGGGACTCCACAGCGCCATCTAGCATCACAGTGTTATAATGCATATAAAGTGCTGAGTCCCATGGATAGTTTCTGTCACACTAAAAGCCAGATTGCTACTTAGTATGGAAGAGACCTCCTGGTGAGGTGGTATCTGCAAGTGGCCCTTTTCTGCAGAACAGTGATTGGTTGGGTATATAAGGGGTGTGATGCTCTTTTAGGTGTCTTGGTCCCAAGCCGCATAATGTTCTGAAATTGTCAAAAATGTACAGTTAAAAACAACAACAGATGTGCCCCTTTCTTCTCATGTTGTTAGCACAAAAGAAAAGAAAAGATGAGGAGGGGAGGAGCAGAAAACCAAGCAAGATGTCCCTCTAGCCCCAAGTATGACTGGGAAAGGAGGGTGTGCAGTCTTCATTCAACCCCCAGCACAGCTGGACAAAATGCTTCCTTTCTGTTTTTATCCCACCTTTCTTCCAAGTTGCTCAGGGCAGCATATTTCCCCTCCCTTTTCTATTTTGACAACAGGCCAATCATTACATGGCCATCTGCTGAGCTATATGACCCAGTGAGGATTTAAACACAAGCTTCTCCAGTCTAGGTCCCACAATCTAACCACTACACCACACCAGCTCTCTTTTAGGTTAATTAGTTAATTGATTAATTTTCTTATTGTGTCCATTAATCATCCAATTACTGTTTTAATTCCCCCCCATTATTGAGTAGTCCCATTGAAATCAACGTTCTTAAGTAACTTAAGCCTATTGATTCCAGTGAGTCTACTCTGCATATGGCTTAAGTGGGTATCACCCATTATTATTATTTTCACCCTTTAAAATGCTCAAAGAGTGTGCTCGAACTTACCGAGCCACCAAAAGCACACTCTTCCTGCCCCCTAAGTATAATAATAATAATAATAATAATAATAATAATAATAAATTTATTATTTATACAGCGCCAATCTGGCTGGATTTCCCCAGTCACTCAGGGAGGCTCCCAACAGAATATTAAAAACATGATAAAATATCAAACATTAAAAACTTCCCTAGACAGGGCTGCCTTCAGATGTCTTCTAAAAGTCAGATAGTTGTTTATTTCCTTGACATCTGATGGGAGGGCATTCCATGGGGTGGGTATAAAAACTACTACAAGGGGTAGGGGTTAGGGATGACAGCACTCCAGTTTTCACATTGCTTGCTTTTTCCAAACATGATGAAATAATAATAATAATAATAATAATAATAATAATAATAATAATATCCATTTAATAGTATTTTGTGTGTCTTTTCTGTGATGCTTGGTTTACCTTGGTTGATTCACACATGTGAGTTTCTACTGCGGTCATCCAAGGGATGAACAGATCTGACTGAACCCAGCATTGCACATATTTGCCTTCCTAGATATCTTGTTCTTACGTGGTAAATGTTATCCATGCCTTATAACCTATTTGTCGTGTTGTTTCCTATACCATGGATGCTGCCTTAACAGATGGCTGCAGTACTACCAAAGGGAGTGTTCACAGTTGGAAGACATTAATACATTGTGGTGATAAGTGCCACAGTAAACTCCGAGAACAGAATCAGAACTGTGCCATTAGATCCGATGGGAATGTCAAGAAGCAGGTTGCTGAGCTTTCTGGCTCAGACTTCCTTCCACGACCATAAAAAAGAGAGGAAAACATGCTTCACCGTACAGGGGGGAACATGAGCCAAGCTGTGGTGTGAGGATGCTCTAGACAGCCCAAAAGCTGTTTCCTAAGAACAGTTACCTATAAATAGCCTGAAGAACTTCAGCCCTGCTGTCTGGATTTAATTTAATTGTTATGCTGGGATTGCTATAAAGTACAAGCAAAGATATTGGGCTTTCCCCCTCCCTCAGCAGTAGTATAATATTTAAAAATGCCTTCTCTGTTTTTCCAGTGGCTGCAGCTTCCGATCACACTGTGTCACTGAGTATAGTGAGGACTTTTGGGGAAGGCGGGGGGTTGGGGGGTTGGGGGGGGGATGGAATTCAACCCTCTGGGCTCTTGAGTGAAATTGGTGTGGGTTGTCTCCTACCTTCCAGTCTTAAAAACACTTGACACTTTGACATTCTCACTGCTAAGGGGATCTGACAGAGGCTCGTCAACAATAGGACATTGTTATCAGCCCTGGCAGAAATCATAGCAACAGCCTGATGTGAAGTGATGACTTGCATTTACTTCCAGGAGGGTGAATGCAATTCGGTGTCAGTTGTTCCCAGTGTATGACTAGGGAAAAGTGAGGAAGTTACTTAAAGTACTTGTGTTCTTCCCACTTCTATCTCCGTCATCTTGGAAATAGATTGCAAATTGTTCTCCAGCTTTTGGGGTGGAGGCCTTCTCTCTCTCTCTCTCTCTCTCTCTCTCTCTCTCAAATGCAAGAGCAGAAGTAAATGTCTCATTATTATACTGTATTTTGATATGGCTTGCGGTGGGAAGCAAGCGCACACACACACACACACACACACACACACACACTCTAGTGATCGGTTTCAGATGTTGGTCTTTATCAGGCCCATAACGCTGGGCTAAAGATGAAGGCAAATTGTTAGTGCCGCTGTGCTTGCCAATAACCCTCTCCCCTCTCCCCCCTCCAAGAATCTGGCTGAATTAATGAGAGTGTTTGCACAATACATTCTGCGCTGACCTTTACGTCTGGGATAGGCATACAAATCCTGCCTCAGCCAAAATGATGGAAAGCAATTTGGATCTGAAGGCTGTAAATGGTCACAGCTGAAATGAATTCTGACAAGTCATAGCTGAATTCCTGTTGCTCAGAAACAGCCGCCCCCCTCCCTTTTCCTTTCTCTCCTCCCTTTTAAATGGACCGAATTGGCTGTTTAATATTAGAGAACTCCAGAGCCTGAAGACTGTAGGAAATGGAAGGGTTTTATTGGGGCCAGCTGAAGGCGCTCTCATCAGCGAATGGAGGTGTGTTGACAGCTCTTGAGTGTGCCAGTGAGTGACATTCCAGTCCAGCATCCTAAAGCGACCTTAAGGAAGGGGAGGGGGGAGAGGGGGGAAAAGGCCTGCAGAGAAATTAACGGAAGAATTTAAACAGGGTTGGGTTTCTAGCGCTGTCATCTTATTTCACGATACTCACTTAATAAATAAAGGGCCAGATTAAATATTTTCCTTTCGTTACCATATCGTTGGGCAGTGCCGTTGACAAAAATGAGTAATGTGATGTTTGAGTAGCGAATGCTGAATGGGAGCAGGGGCTGCTGCATTTGAATAGGTCAATTATGACCCAGCGGTGTAAAAAATAAAGGCAGCATTAAAACAGCAGCTTCATTAAGGAAGCAGTTACCCCTTTTTCCTTTCCCAGTCGCAGAGTTTGATTTCGGAGCAATGTTGCCCACCTTTGATACAAACCAGATTATGTCGCGTTTAAAGCTGTCAAAAGTGGTGGCGGAGGGGCAGGAACAGTGGCTTGACTTTCTCAAGCTGTAAAGCAGGCACCTTGGCCTTTTCAAAGGCACAAAAAAGGGGCAGAGGATGGAGAGGGAAGAGCCTGATATTCTGCCTAAAATGGCCATCCATGCATAAAATAGCTGCCTTTTGTACTCCTTAAACTGTCATGGTTTTTAATCATCCCAGTATGCTGTTAGAGCCTTTGGAAGTTTGAAGCCAATGTTTCTTCCTAAACATGATCCTTAAGAAGCTCCACATAAGACGAAAACCCAACACAGGTTTCTAGAGAGCACCTAACTCAACCCCCTATTCTATGTCCTTCTCCCCGCCCCCTGCCCAATTTTCTCTTCATTTTCTCTGAACGGTGCTATAGGAAACACCTGCCCTAGGGTCTGCTCCCATTTTACCCAGCTGGCTCCTTTCATCCATGCACTGGCTTGGGGTCAGCCCCACCAACAGGTGTTTTCCCTCAGAACAGCTTTCCTGCCACAATTGGAGTAGATCACAAAGGCTGAACTTTGCTGCAGAAGGGTCAGAGGTCAAACACAGCAGCATTGGATCCCTAGGGGACCCAGGGCTGACCAGGTGTTTAATATTATCGGAGCTTATTTGCCGAAAATTGTGATGGAGTGTTCTCAGCAATTCAAAATAAATTTAACGAGAACGGGTTTAAAAGCCCCCCACATTATACAATGCCTGTTCAATGGACAGAAAGGTTAAAGTTAATTCAATCAGGCATGTGTACTTTCTCCAAAAGGGGAACACGTGCACTCGGAGGGTTGGCCCCATTTGTTGCAATTTTGGGTCTCATTTCCATTTGTAAGAAAGATAACTACTTGCATATGGAAACAATCAATAAAAGAAGTCATTAAAATTTCTCCCATTTAGAAAAAGAAATTCTTAATGAAGTAATATCTTTGCCAGGGCAGACAGAAATGTAAATTAGAAGATGGAAACCTATTAAATGGTACGGCAATGTTGCTAGTCATTTCTCTCTCCCTTTTTTTTAATCTAATGAATTTATGAATTGCCAGTTGTTGGGTCACAGACTGTTAATTTCCTATGTGTTTTGCTAAGCAGTAAAAAAGAGGGGGGAGGAGGAGAAGGGTATGTACCTCTAAACAATAAACTTAAACTGATGTTTTCATAAAGTGTGTTAAGTCAGCTAGTTTGTGGATGGCTAACAGAAATAAGAAGGCTATTTATAAAAATACTGCACAAATGGAAAATGTGGAAGACAGTGAAAAGCATGTTAACGCAGCCATTTGTTTTTGCCAGAAAAATATTAGCATGACTTTAAACAAATTCTTTGGCATTTAATTTCTTTACTTTTGCAAAACCGCAGCGAGGAAGTGTTGAAAGTATGAGAAATCTACCTGTTTTATTAAATAACTCTGAAAAATGGAAATAGAAGCAGAGGAAAATTGTTTATGGCCCTCCCTAGTCATGTATCCTTTACTGCCTTCAATGCCAAAGTTAAGAGATACAATAACAAGACCAGAAGTTTTAAAACTTTGCTCTTTGGAGCCTGACTAAAATGTTTTGAACCAGGCCAGCTCTTTCCCAACAGAACAGCACTAATGGAGTAAAGAAAAATTCCCTCCAACCCTAATCAGCACATAGGGAATGTGTACAGGGATGGTGACTTATGCAGTTTAAAAGGCCATAGATTCTATAATTAGCCAAAGTCCTGGAAGAAGAGGAATGTTTTTGCCTGGTGCCTAAAGACTGCAATGAAGACGCCAAGCAAGGATCCCGGAGGAGGGCATTCCACAAGTGAGGAGCCACAACAGAAAAGGCGCATTCTCATGTTGCTGTCCTTTGGACCTCTCTTGGAGGAGGCAAAGAACCACAGAGGATGCTTGCAGGGTCCAGTTTGGTTCAAATAGGGAGAGGCCATCCTTGGTAATATTTCCCAGGATTCTTTGGGGAAGCCATGAGTGTTTATAGTGATATGATAAAGCTTTAAATGTCTAGTGCAGACGAGGCCCAGTAAGTGATGGACATATCACCTGTTGGGTGTCATAACAGGAACTAGAGTGGTAGGAGGACGTTCATCTTAAATTCCAAGAGCTCTCCCATCCTTCCTTAATTCCTTTGCATCTGGCTCCTGTTAACTCCTGACATACCTCTGATATGCTAAATCAAGGTAAATCAGCATCTAGATCTTGCTTCCTGCCACTGCATCCCTATCTGAAGCTCTACTTGACCTGTTAAGCAGTTCTGTATAATGATTTTGGAAGTATGCAAATGCAGTGGGGATGAAATTCACTCGTGAACTACTGAATGAGTTTGTAGCCAGAAACCCAGGTACTAATTTAGGTGGAAAATGGGGGCAGAGGAGAGAGAGAGAGAGACATTGGAATAATGTCATAAAATGTTTTGTGGTAATCAGTCAGTAACTCGTGGGTTGTAGCTTGATCCAGAAATAATTTTGCACAGAGACTACTGCAGGGTTTCTCTATATTTACTCCCTCCAGACGACTTTAATTATTATGAGGCTTCCCATGGGAAGAAAGCTAATCGTTCATTTGCTGCTCTGATTAGTAGACGGAACATGAGATGAAGCAAACCCTCATCCATATTTGTCCAGTGACACACTTATTCAAAACAATTCAAAGTTATCAACTGTGGTCAAATCCATACATTTGAAGTACTCTTGTACTACTTTAACAATCATGTCTTCCCTCCAAAGAATGCTGAGAAGTGTAGCTCACAGAACTAGAAAACCTACTGTTGTTGAAGTGGCATAAGAGTGCTTTAAATGTATAGTGTGGATATGACCTGAGTCTATAGTACGTATGTTTTTTTTGCATTTTATTTTATGTGAGCTACTGAGAGAATTTTGGTTATTGGACCGCCATATAAATATAGTAAGTAAGGGTTCTCCTGAGATAATCTCCAAAACACAAGCCCGTGTATCTTTCAGAAGCCTAGCAAGATCTTTTCATACTGACTGACTTTCGGATGTCTTGTACCAGTAGGGAGGTGTTGAGGCTTTAACATCTGGGATATTTTCAGTTGGTTTTTATATGTTCTTAAAGTGGACTATGCATATAAACACATATTTACCAACCAGTTAGAGCCAAGTCACTTTTTTTGAACTTGAGAAGAAAATGTGCCCACTGTCAACTGTTAATGGCACACACATGTTTTACTGGCCTGGATTCGCTGTAATATATATGAAAGTGTGGGACAGATCTTTTCCTGATTGCTTCAGGCCCCGTTACTCATGTGGCATGGTTTACACTTTCTGCAGCTGGACCCTGTATTATTGAGAGAGCTGAGACTGGTCTGACTTGTTCAAGTGCTTTATTACAGCTATCTTAACTCTTAACAAAGCCGTCCCTTTCTGATGACATCATCTAGCTGAAGGGATGTTCTTTAGACTGTAGACTATGGGAAATCTTTCTACTGGAAGTGTTCAAGGTTCCGGGGGGTGGGGGGGTACAGAGATCAACCTTAGTCCAACCTGTGCTGGTTTTATGTATATACAAAACTGATTCTACTTTGACCTGTTTATTTTGCATATTTTTTAAAAAGAGAAAACTCTTTAAAAAAATTTTTTAAGGACTTCTAAGATTTTGATATTTACAGCTGTTTACAATACAGTCCATGGGACTGCATAGGAACGTTTAAAAAAAAATGTTCCCAGGAAGTAACTGTAGACTACAGTGTCCCTTCCTGGAGAATTGTACATTTGCCTTCCCCATGAAAGGCTTCTAACACTTTCCTATACTGAGCTTTTTGCTGACATCATGATTTCATCTTGGTAAACTTCAGGTTTTATTCAGAGGATTCTTTGAATTGATTGAAGTGCCTAATCCACTTAGTCCACATTCCAGGGGACTAGAAATCAAACTGCTCTGGTGATGCTGTTTTGAATGGTTCCATTCTGTCTGGGGCTGGAGTGTGCAGCTTGTTCTGTCAGTCAAGTACTTTTCCCTTTGCTAGACCTTAACTCAGCTGCTATGCACTTCCTGGTATTTTCTGACTTTTATGAGCTATTAAGCTTGCTGAATCTGGTGCTGCTAAGTAGTCAGTGGCAGGATTCTGCCATTTCTGGCAGCATGCATTATTAAGAGAGCTGAATCAGGTTTGATTTCTTCAAGTGCTTGACAACCGCTTACTTAACTCTGAGCAAAGCTGTCTCTTCCTAATGACATCATCTGGGTCAGTGATTCCCCACTGGCTAAGTACTGCAGACTCCCTGTTCTTCAAAAGCCAAGTCTTGGACTCTTTATTTTTGAAAAAAAAATAATATGTTGATATATCTGTTGTAGTTTTTGTTATGTGAATGTGCCACCAATACCCTCCAACATGTCCCAGTGTAAAACGGGGATGCATATCTTCTCTGACCCATGGGAAAGCATGCCCTCCCAATGGCATGTCCCAGACAGTTGACAAGTATGTGCCATGGACCTTCTGGGTAGGCTGCATGGACCCTCTGGGTCCGAGGACCACCAATTGGGAACCACTAATTCAACCAGGTGATGGTTTATAAAAGTCTGGACATGGCAGCCGAGAATCTGTATTTCAGCAACAAGAAATAAAGCTATACTTCCAGCCACGTAACTGTCTTCCTTTCCTCTCATGTATACTGTTTGGGTATTCTACAGCCAAAAGGAAGGATAAAATATTATCAAGAGAATATAATTTACACTCTCTACAGAATTCCCCTCTCCTATCTACTGTTCATTTAGAACAGTGCCTTAGGCATTTGACAAAGGGCAATCCTTTCTGCTAGCGATTCGATGATAGCATTTGATCATCAATACAGTTTTAGCCCATCTTCATTCTGTACTTCTGTCCTCTTGTAAAGATTTATTTCCTTTTCATTATACTACCCAGTGAGACTTAGCGTTAGCAGGAGTGTCTGCTCCAAAAGCGCCAGCACTGTGCAATTTATGCAAACAGTTAGCTCATCCACCCCAGCTCTCAAATTCCATCTCCAGGCAAAAACATGTTCTCCTTCATCCCTGCTTTTACGATTTGGTTTCAACTGATTAAGCACCTGTCTTCCAAATGGAATCTTCCTATCGACATATGGAATCTTTCATGTCCCAAGTCTTCTGTCCCATGGTGGAGACCACCATTTTGTGGCCTTGTGTATTTATTTATCTTATAATAATAAATGTATCTATCTAGAATAAGAAATAATAATGATGCTATCTGTACGAAAGATGCTTACTACATGATGTTCTACCAAGAAACATCTGATTATACTGTTATTGTAAAGCACCAAAGCTGCTGCAAGCAAAGGCTCTAGCAGCTAAGGCAGCTGCTTGTGGCTGCAAAGCCAGACAGGATGTTTGTGACTGCTGCCATGGGAACAAAGGGGCAGTCCATTCTGTACTGAGCACCGGATGTTAGCTCAGTGTGTGTGTCATATGACCCGTACTGGAAGTACATGGGTGGAGTTTATTCTTACTGCTGAGGAGTGCAGACATGTTTCTCTGTACTGATATGAAAGACATATGAAAGGCAAACTCTCTGTCTGCAAGTTAAGAACAAGCTTGCACTGGTTTTCAAATATCTCGAGGGCTGTCACATGGAAGAGGGAGCAAGTTTGTTTTCTCCTGCTCTGGGAGGTAGGACTTGAGTCAATGGCTTCAAGCAACAAGAAAGGAGATTCCAACTAAACATCAGTAAGAACTTTAACACTAAGAGCTGTTCAACAGTGGAACGGTTTCTTCTGGAGGTGGCAGACTCTCCTTCGTGGAAGGTCTTAAAGCAGAACTTGGATGTCCATCTGTTGTAGATGCTTTAGCTGTGATTCCTGCATTGCAAGACTACATGACCCTTGGGATCCCTTCCAACTCTACAGTTCTATGATTCTATGACTTCCATTATTGTTAATAGGACATCAATCCAGAGTTGGAATCTTGTCCCTGAAAAAGTTAGTGTAGATTCACCCTACAGCTAGGCTTACCAGCTTTCAAGTCTGTTTTCAGAAAAGTTCCTGATGGTTGGCACAGGGAAGAGCAGTGCAAGCTAGAGAAGTGACAAACTTGGAGTCTGTTATGTGTTTGCCTGTGACTAATCAGAAGACATGCTTTTGAATTATGGTGCTGGAGGAGACTCTTGAGAGTCCCATGGACTGCAAGAATCTATCCATTCTTAAGGAAATCAGCCCCGAGTGCTCACCAGAAGGACAGATCATGAAGCTGAGGCTCCAATACTTTGGCTACCTCATGAGAAGAGAAGACTCCCTGGAAAAGACCCTGATGAAAAGATTGAGGGCACAAGGAGAAGGGGAGGACAGAGGAGGAGATGGTTGGACAGTGTTCTCAAAGCTACCAGCATGAGTTTGACCAAACTGTGGGAGGCAGTGGAAGAAAGGAGTGCCTGGTGTGCTCTGGTCCATGGGGTCATGAAGAGTCGGACACGACTAAATGACTAAACAACAACAATCAGAAGTTGAGACAGGAAGGTGAGAGGCAACTTGGAAAGCTGCCTTATGTTGTATCAAATTATTGGTTTATCCAACCCAGTATTACCTGAACTGACTGACAGCAGCTTTCCGGAGTTTCAGACAGGAGTCTTTCCTAGCTATATTCAGATATGCCAGTGACTGAATTGGGGATTTTCCCATGTAAAACATGTGCCCTGCCATTGAGCTATCTTTCTTCTGCATCTTATTCCACTCAACATGGGCGACTCCTGTTGATTTATAGGCCAGGTGCATTCTGGGAAATCAAGGGCTTGTGTTCAAGTCCAGCTTCAGATTAGATTCTTGACAACGCATTCCTTCCACACTAGCAAAATGAGGCTACTTCCTCTTTCTCTTCAAGAAAAAGAACAATTGCTTATGATGTATGTACAGCATCTGTTGCAATAAGCAATTGTCTGGCATTGTGCTCTATCCACTGTTAATGTGTAACTCCCACCGGAATGAACAGAGGTGATACGGGAGTGCTGTTTGGCAGACTGTAACTTGATATTATATGCAATATAGAAAATTCAAGCCAGAATTCTCTTGAAACAAGCTCTACTCATTACATCCTCCGGAAAAAAAAATCCCTCGGTAAAAAACAAAGCTTTGTGCTCCAATACACTCTCTACCGCTTGATGCCATCTACATACATAAGTCTGAACTAAAACATATTTTATTTCAATATTTATTTTATTAGCAGTTGATGGGTACATGGGTTGAAGTGCCATTCACAACACAGGGGCTCTTCATAATGGGCTAATTTGCATAAATACTAAATAATTTACTTATATAAATTATATATCAAAATGCTCTCCAGATTCTATTGAATTCAATGATATTGTTGTTTTGTAGCTTTTAATTCTGCCGAGTCTTTAATATTTTAAATCGGGCACCTCTTCCAAATCAAGCTGACTGGAATTCTTTTCTTCTTCTTCTTTTCAAGAAACCCACTAGCTTATTAGAAAGATAATAAGCAAAACTTCCTGCTCCGAGAGCAGTAGCACAAAAAGAAATGGCCTGAGTTCAAATTCTGGAGAATTTAAAACCACAATCTAGATGCTGGTCAACTGCAAGCATTAAATCAATGCTCAAAATTAGCAGTGCTTCATAACCCACCCTTCTGCAACGTTCTCTGTTTAGTAACAGCTGAAAAATAGTACTGAACAATAACACTTGGGTTGTTTTAAAGCGACATATGTAGGACATGTTGAGCGATGAAGGATTTCTCCCCCCTCTTTTTTTATTTTTAAGAAGATTCACATAACCAGCGATGGAAGGGTCCAGATGACTATAAAAAGTTTTTACCATCTGATTTTATTAGCTACTGTGCTGGCACCACATCCTAGGGGACTCGGCGAGAGGATCATAGACCCAGCACAAAGCTTCATGACATTTTTAATATATTTTGCTTTAGCACCACTTGGTAGCTTGCAATTGTGCCTCAAGGAGAAATGTGAAATGTAATATTGCAGGCAATGGAAATAGCCTGTCCTACAGTGCCAGTGGTAAGGGGGGCATGCAGTAGTAGCAGAGTGCAGCCACCGTTGTGGAATGCACATTAATATGGCTGCTGCTGTACAGACTCTGCGCATCAAAGGCAGGCTTCCTGTATGCACAGACTTGTCAGAGGTACCGCAACTAGTACAAAGGCTTTCCTCTGGCAGGAATCATCATCACTGATTTGTCTTCTTTAACCACCTTTAATGAAATATTAAAAGATAATAAAACAGCACACATTATAGAGTTGTTTAGAGCTGAACGTCAAGGGGGGGGGGAGGTGTAAACTGGGGCAAAGCCATCCGGTATCATGGAATAGTTGTAGAGTAAACCAATAATCAATATAATTTTTTGATTATTGATGGAATCTACTGAGAGTGCAGATGCACAGCGCTTCGCAGGAACATCTGGTACTGCACCCAGTTTCGCAATGCACCCATAACTGTCATGATTATTTTTTAATTAATTAATTGCATTTATTTAAAAAATACTCGTACACCGCAATTTGACCCCCCCAAAAAACCCCATCATACTGGTTTACGACTATTATAGGTATACAATGAAAATTTGAAATCACACACCACCAGCTATTACAGAAGATGTTTTCTTCATTCTTTCATAATCCGGCAACATAGGGGGGGAAATCAGCCAACATTTAAAGGTTTAAACAGGTGTCTGCTGAGTATCTACTGGAAGAGCATTCCACAGGACTGGTCAAATGACATGAAAGGTTTGGTTTTGTGTCCACGTCAAATATGCCTTACAAGTGCACTTGACTCAGACCTGGTTTTGTTTGTTTATTTAGTTAGATTGTAAATGTTATGTACTGAAGTTCTCACCCTGGGCCAGCAGGGGAATACTGTAGATAGTTATGCAAATAAGGGATCGAAAGTGACGTTCAGTGATTGGATAGTTTTAGAAAATTGTTACAGTTACATGGTACTGGAGCGCTATATAAGCAGGCTGACTGAACCCTTCAGTTCTTTTCTGTTCTGGCCTGTGAATAAACAAGAGCTGTTTGAAGAATCAATGTGTCGTCTGATATGTTCACCCACAACTTAACAGTAAAGACTTTCAAGGGTACAAAATTTGTGTCTGGGCCCTTTGCTGCGTTCAGATTGCGAGTCACATTCTGCACTTTCACATGGGTTTAAGGCTATCACACTTGCATAATTTGACTGGCATTACTAGACTAGAAGAGTTAATATATGGACATTTATTTATATACAGTGGTACCTTGGTTCTCAAACACCTTGGTTCCCAAACACCGAAAACCCAGAAGTATTCTGGTTTTTGAACATTCTTCGGAAGCTGAACATGGAATGTGGCTGTCGGCTATTGTTTCTGGGCCGCCTGCACCAATCAGAAATTGTGCCTTGGTTTTCGAACATTTTGGAAGTCAAACGGACTTCTGCAATGGATTAAGTTTGATGATTTTGTTTTTGCTATTTATTTTGCGTTTTTGTTTTTGAGGCTTTTTTGGTTAATTTGTATTTGTGACTCTGTGGAACCCAGTTCAGCTACTGATTGGATTGATTGACTGATTGTGTGATTGTGGAAATGGATAAAAGCCCCCTCCCATCCAAACAATGACTACCATCAGTGCAGGTAAGGGAAATCCCCCCCCCCCATTTTTAATCATCTACAAAACTGTCTTATTTATTCTATAGTACAGTACATTGATTATTGCTTTCGTTTTATGGATCAATGGTCTCGTTAATAAAATCCATATTTTTAAAAGTCTGGAATGGATTAATCCATTTTGCATTACTTTCTATGGGAAAGTGCTTTGGTTTTGGAATGGACATCTGGAATGGATTAAGTGTGGGAACCAAGGTACCACTGTATATATAAAACCTTGGGGGTGGGGATGCCCTACAACTCCCACCAGCTCCCAGCCAGCATGGCCTAGTGGTCAGGGTTTAAGAGAGCTGTAGCCCACCATATTTGAAGGGTACCTCATTGCCTACCCTAGGAAGATCAAGGGTACTTGCCTGATAGGAAATCAATGCAACCTCTGTTCATTCAGACCCCACCTTGAATCATTTAGTGTACATGGTGCCTTCAGAACAGAAGGCAGCATTTAATATGGCTATGGTTTTGTAAGCCTCAACCCTGATTCTGCATTAAATTATAACATTTCCCCCCTTGATTGTATCTGTAGACAGTTCCACATTATGGTGTACATTTCTCTTTCTAAACTCTTCTCATTTCAGAACACAAGGCAATGTTTAGGGTGTAGTGTAACCAGCACAAAACCTACACTAACCATGTGGCATTTGGAAATGATGGTTTGTTTTTAGATGCCAATTATGTTAACATTTTTTGTTTTGGTTCCCAACTTTATGCCGCCATCCAGGTGTCAGCAAAGGTTTCCCTCACCAAAATTATTCTGCTTCTTGTTTTGGGATAAAATAGTATATTTACATAAGTTTAGTCTGCCTAAAGAAAACACAGCTTCTTTAAATTCAACTGCAAATCATATTTAAGTATCTATCTTTCATATCAACTGAAAATTGAAAGAATATGAACTGAAATGAGATTAAAAAATACACCAGGGACTTCTTCAATGAGAAGCTGATAAATACATAAGAACTGTAAAGCACATGAACCAAATGCCTAAAGATGTGATCCTAATCTCATTTTAAATTTATCTTACAGATTCCAGAGAAATGAGAAGCTTCAGCTTAATATAGTTTACATCCTTAGTCTTCATTTGCAGATGCTTTGTAAATTAACTGACAATAAAAGAACCAAGAAACATACACAAAATCATTTGGTACAATGAGAGTAAAGTGCTGGCAATGATCCCAAGAAGAGGAATGTTGGTGTTTTGTGCTTAAAGTTACATTTTCAATGTATTTCTCCTCCTCCACCTCCTCCTCCTCCTCCATTTGATTTTGCAAGACTTCTCTTCTAAATATGACAAACTAGGGCCAAAGTTAAGCACTTTCAAGCCTTGCTGAAGGGGAAAATAGACATCTAGGGATGGAAGAATTTATCAATTTTTATTTCTCTCTGTCTCTCATCTCCCCCCCCCCCACTTTTATATTCAGTTTTTTGCATTTCCATATCAGTTAGCAAACTTGGGGGGAGGGAGGAGTCCTCATGAAAACGCACCTTCATTTAGGATAAATATACAGCAGTTTCCCCTAATGCATTTTTACAAAGCATTTACCACTAAAACAGAGCATTTTTCAATGTTATTTTCACCAGCATACGAATTTTTGTACACGTTGCTTGGTTGGATAAATGCAAAATTCAGCACAAATTTCATTGGGTGGCTGTGTTTTGGTTCTTGCATTGTTTTGGAGTGTTCAAGTTAGGTTGGTGGCAGCAGTACTGGTGGAGCAAATAGGGACATTCTGGGATCAAATCAGAGGCCAGGATGGCTTTTGTAATTCCAAGGATATCCCTGGAATATCGGGACACTTGGCGGGTATGTCCCCAGCCTATGTCATTGAACTATAGGGCTATTTTCTTGTTTCTTAAAGGGAACTCTTGCGTTCATAACAAAATGACCGCAAAAACTGTGATGCAATGTTTCGGCAACTTCAAATGTTATACAGAAGTGGATGCTTCAATGATCCACATTTCCTTTTTTCCCTTTTCTTTTGCACTTCATGTGTATCATTCAAAGGAGGAAATCACAAAACTTTCCAGCGGAGAGATACATGAGTTCCAGATGTGCCCAGAACTCATGTATCTTGCCATGGGGAGATGTGTGATTTCCTGCTTTGGGCATATTACATAGGAAACAGGAAGGACCTAGGAGCTTATGCTTCCTCACTCCTTCAACTCTTCATAATGTCTGAAGCTGCCCTTGACTTCAGTGTTTGAGACTTGATGACACAGCTTCATGTGTGGCACTGAAACATTAGCAACTATTAGCTTTTTAAAAAAACATCAACATGAAATGACATGAAATATTTTCATTTGCTTCTCACTGCTATAACCCGTGTTTGATTTTGGGGCATGTAAATTCAGATCAAGGAGTGTGGACTTTGAAAAAATAATGTTTCACCTTTTCATTTTTTTCTGATCCGAAGGATGTTCACCTACGCCTTTCTAAGATACCAGCACTATAAGCCTGATGCTATATTCTCAGGGTTTATTGTAAGATTCAGAATATATTACATAAAACATGTGTTCTGATTTTTGCTGATCAGGTTGTACCAGAGGGGAGGAAATGCAATTAAAATAAAAACGACAAACTAACTGGTATTTCTAAAGGCAGTTTTTTCCCCTGGAGTTTAAATGGTGACCTCAGTGGAAACCATAAATATGAAATTCATATGTGTTTTGCTTCCTGCATATAATTACCTATCACAAGGTCCATAGTTTAAATGAAATTCTTTATGAAGCAAGAAATGGTAGAATAGCAAGAGTTGGCTGACTGCCCTACAGGATGCATCAAGCAAAGATATGTTTTCTAATTTTAAAGAGAAGTGGGATCATGTAGAACACGTTTGATGTGGTAATCCTATCAGAACGTTTGTTTTTATTAAATTTTCTTCATTGAATGCTTCCTATTCCCGCTGCACGGAAAAAGACACAGAGTTCCATATGAACTTAATAGACATGTGAATAATCAGCATAATCTTCCAGAATCTTCCTTTGCACTTAATTCCTTGGCAATGAAATTCTCTTCCAGTTGGCAGAAAGCCTGTGTAAACAAGCTCCACGGGGGTCAGCCGTGATGTGGCTGTCGGAAAGAAATGGAATTGATCTTCGGGATTCCAAGAGACTCCATTTTTCCCATTTGTTCCAAGCCCTGATTGATGAAACCCTTTGCTGCTACCACTCCCCCGGAGGCCCCAGCTGGTGTTAATACAGATTTCTGAGACAGGATTGTGAGAGCAGGAATTTGGTAGGGATTTCCCATTCTAGCTGTTACCTGACCACAGGAGGGAGGCTCAGCTCCCCTTGGGTGAGAGTACCAGGACTGGATGCAATGTACTGTGTTACCTTTCAGCAAAGGATACCCTTCCTGGAGAGATGAGCTATAGCAGTGGTTCTCAAAAGGTGTGGCAGGAGAGGATGACATGTGTGGCAGGAAGATTCAAGGACAATCAAAGAAATATTTAAACATTTCTATGTTTATTATAGTATGGTATCTCTCCGCCCCCCGAATATGTATAGATAACTTTTTAAAAATGAGAGCCAAGAGCATCAAGTGATACCGAGAACAATCCTAGTTGTTTTCCCCCCAATCTATTTCTTATCAATACAAAATTCAGTGTTGTGCGAACAAACACTGAATTGGCCCAGAGGACAAAGTTTGAGAACCACTGAGCTATGGTTTTAAAAATGTGGTAGAAGTAGAGGTGACATTGTGTTTGGGGATGGGGGATTCCTACAACCCACTTGGCAAAAATTGGACTCATTTCGGATCCCTCTGATTTGAAATGATCAGGTTCAGGCCAACCCACAGGACTGTAGGAGGCCATGATGAGATCCACATTTGTGATGATGCTACTATTTCAGAGCTTCCCAGACTCATATTACTGCATTCATATCATTAATATGGCCTTCTTGGCCAACTTTCATTGATGGAGGGGACAACTAGAAGGCTTCTCCCTGAATTTCATCATGGAAGGCGTTAATATTATTTCAAATGCTTGGAGCATCTGGGGAACGAGGGTCTTCTGGGAACTATTTCTCCCTACCGTCCCCAGAATTAGTGCACATAGAAGTATTAAAGTATTGTGTTGTTCCTGGCATGAATTAGACTCTTTCGCAGTCTTTTCTGCCCCAAGTAAGTCATGCTTAATACATCTGGTGAAGACTACAATTAAATGCATGGAAAATTCATAATGTTCAAGGTTTGGAAGAAGAGCATAACGAAATAATAATTTGGCTGATTTTTTTTTTAAAATGTTTTCCTATATGGATCCTGAAAGAGCACTGACTGAATACCAAAGCCTACGTAAGTGATTCATCTGGGTGGTGGGGTTGGAAATGAAAAATAACAGTGCACGTTCTCTTGTAAACACTTGTAAATAAACCCCACTGTGCCAATGGGACTTATTGCCAAGTATTACTATTTATGGTGATGAAAGCTTTCTCTGATGGAGAACTAGTAGCTCCACATATACAGACATAGTTGAAAACAACATCATTAAACACTGTGTTCCACTGGCTTGCAAACTCAGAAGAGACCAAATGGTTGTGGCCACTGGAACAGGAGATGATTATTTACCTTTTTAACTTTCTTTGGGTGGAAAATAAAGAACGGCTAAAGGCCATTATAATGTTTTTATAGCAGAAGTCTTAACCATATGGAATAAGCTGGAGAGAAGGTCTGACCTCTCACCTTTAGAACCAGTATCAGTGAATAACGATCTGGGTAGTATGTTAGATGATTTATGAAGGGAGGGGCATGGAATTCACTTAGCAAATTTTGGACTTTTATAAACAATGAGTGCTATTGTCATTCTAACAGATAGTTACTCATTGTGTTAGCAGTCACCTAAAGTTCTCCTGGCATTTGCCCATTGGAAGTTATATGTTAAATTGTTGATGAAATCTTGACCAGAAGAACAATGGGAACGTTTTTTAAAAAGACAAAAAATCAAAGGGTATGCTGTCAAATCTGTACAAATTGCTTCTTGGTGTACAAAAACAAGAAAGATCCAAACTAGAGTTACGTAAGAAATGAGAGAAGGGTTTAGGGCAGCAGATCACAGGTAACATATGATGTGCACATGAAGTATGCAATGAGTTCTTTCTCAGTGTGAAAGAAAAGAAATCAGTATAAAGTTTTCCCAGTTGAGTGGGTGCTGCTTCTGAAGAGTGGGGAAACACCCAAAGAATGTCAAATCATATACAGTCGTACCTTGGTTGTTGAATGCCTTGGTACATTTTGGCTCCCGAACGATTGAAACCCGGAAGTGAGTGTTCCTGTTTTCGAACGTTGTTTTGGAAGCCAAACGTCCGATGCGGCTTCCACTATTGCAAGGGTCAGCAAACTTTTTCAGCAGGGGGCCGGTCCACTGTCCCTCAGACCTTGTGGGGGGGCAGACTATTTTTTTTTGGGGGGGATGAATGAATTCCTATGCCCCACAAATAACTCGGAGAATAAACATTCTGCTCATGTAAAAACACCAGGCAGACCCCACAAATAACCCAGAGATGCATTTTAAATAAAATGACACTTCGTACTCATGTAAAAAGACACTGATTCCCTGACCATCTGTGGGCCGGATTTAGAAGGCAATTTGGCCAGATCCAGCCCCTAGTTTGCCTCCCCATGCAATCAAGGAACGGCTGTGTATATATATATATACTGTGTGTATATATATATATATATATATGCAGGTTTTGGTGTCCTCGGGTGTCTTCCCGTGTAAAAGTTGGGGTGTCTAGGCGACGTTTCGACGAGGTCTCACTCGTCATCTTCAGGCTGGTGCTTTCGGCTTCTTGTTACTGGAACAGAGCAGGATCTCAGTGTTTGAGTTCCTATAAATACTGTTGAGGGGTGTGGTGTATAGCCTCCAATGTTCTGGGCAGAGAGGAAGTTCCCAGGCTAGTGTGCCTTTTCTTCTTTTGTTCCTTAATTACTTGAGGGATATCTTGAGTGATTTCTTGAGTGATATCCTGAGTACCACTTAGGTGGGTCATTAGGTGTGGATTAGTTGCCACAAAACCACAGCCCGCCCCTATACACGAAGCCAAGCCAGAGCACAACTAAGTGCAGTACAGCCATCTTCTCAGAAAAACTCTTCACAAAGTTCAAGAGGTCAAGACACAAAGACTTTAGCAACTAATCCACACCTAATGACCCACCTAAGTGGTACTCAGGATATCACTCAAGAAATCACTCAAGATATCCCTCAAGTAATTAAGGAACAAAAGAAGAAAAGGCACACTAGCCTGGGAACTTCCTCTCTGCCCAGAACATTGGAGGCTATACACCACACCCCCTCAACAGTATTTATAGGAACTCAAACACTGAGATCCTGCTCTGTTCCAGTAACAAGAAGCCGAAAGCACCAGCCTGAAGATGACGAGTGAGACCTCGTCGAAACGTCGCCTAGACACCCCAACTTTTACACGGGAAGACACCCGAGGACACCAAAACCTGCATTCCTGTACCCGTGAAAATCTACGAAAGCATATATATATATATATATATATAATTATTACCAAGGAGATGCATTATATATACACATTTCTTCTCAAGTGAGTGCAAATGTGGAGATGGTTAGAACTGGGGAGACTCAGGTTTAAATCCCCACTGAGCCATGAAACTCACTTTGGTCCAATCCTTTCCTTCTCAGCCTAGCACAAGGTTGTTGTGATGATAGATTGGGAGGAAGGGGAATCATATATTCTGCCGTCTGCTCTGTGGAAGAAAGGCGGAATATAACTGTAATAAAGAAGTGTACCCCCGCACCTACATTCTGAGGACATTATGATAGTACCAGTCCAGAAATTTGATGCACACTTTCTTACGTTCAGACATCTGACTTACATTTTTACAATTATTTCTTATTATACACTTAGTTTTCTTTCTTCCTGGAATCTTTGCGGGGTTGTATTGCTTTTGTTTCAGATTTTTGCGCTCTAAAAATTACCATAAATGTCAAAATCTATCTGCATGCCTATAAAATAAAATAAAAATACACACACATAGACACATATAAAGAACATAATAGTGTTTTATTCTTTCATTTACTGTTTCATCTAACTGGATTTAGCTATGCGTATAAACTTCATATGTGCATTGGGCTCTCATTAGTATACAGTTCGGATACATATAGTGTGTTGATATGATTGATGGACAGCTGCACATGTCACTTTTAGTTGTAAAATAAGTTCATGGGCGAAATATGTTTTAATGGTTGCTAAATTTGCAAAGATGGTTATTGTGATGGTTATTTCTGTAACAAGAAGGAAAGAAAATGAGGATTTAAATTCCCCAGTACTTCATATGAATCCTTACATAAGTAGTCTCTTAGTAATAATGGGGGGGGGGGACGGGGACCCTGCATGATATATGTATATCAGAGCATTCAGGCTTAAACCTCAGGGATGGCAATTTACTACATAAACTTAACCTAGCATTAAGGAGAGGATAGCAGAACATCAACTGCTTTTATAACAAATGGTGTTTACTAAAGATGGCAAAGTTGGCCCAGCTGAGATGTAAAAGTGAATGGGTTGCCTCTTGCTTCCTCTCCACCCCTTTTGCAGCCAGAAGTAGCAGACTGGATGCTTTTGTTTCTAATCGCAAAAATAAAGTATAGTTTCCCATTACTTCAGAATTTTGGGAACTGAAGTACCAGGTAGCATGGCAGCAGTGCTCATCTGATCTCCAAAGGGTTACATTGCTGCTGTTTATTGGGAGGAGAGGGGGAAGGTTGAGGTAGCAGGAAGGTTGCTGCGGTGCAAACACACCAGAGGATTGGCTCTGTCTGTGCGTGGACCCTGCACTGACCTTCCCTTCCCCTCTATCACCTGGGAATTAGCACTGATGGGATGGACCAAAGGTCAGGTATGTGCTTCTCACTCCCCATGCTTTCTGCTGCTGTGGAACTATGGGCTACTGATCAGTGAGAGTTAGTCCAGTATAAGCTGTAGTTACAGATAATGGCTGATTATCACACCATAGTTTAAACAAACCACTGTTCCCTAAATTTGGACACCACATGATGGGGTTGTGGTGTGATTAAAGGCTGAAAGAAAGCTTCTGAACTCTTCCTCCTTATGTGTAAAAGAGAAGAGGGATGTGAGCCCAAGTCCCACTGCATGTAAAGGAAACCATGGTTTGTTGTTATATCTGAACTAAGGCAATGAAACTCTGCATGATAAATAACCTGGCTTTCATTTAAGATGGAATTCTTAAACCTATTCCCCCTTACTGAAAGCAAACAGGTGACACTGTTGCTTTTTGCAGGTTACTTGTTGGAACTTAGAAGTGAGGAGGGAAGCTGATTCCCCTTCTTGCTAGGTTGGCCTAACACACAAACAATTTTTCATTCAGTGTATAGTTCTCTTAAAATGTAGCTATTTACTGTAAATGAACCAGTGGGTCATCATTTCCTTGCCCCAGGAGGGCACGCTGTCTACTTTACTTATCTATCAAAATACTTAGATGTGTCATTCTTAGGCATCCACACAGCCCCTGAAGCAGCTTTCTAAATGAGAATAACAACAATAAAGCAGCCAGATAAACAGTAAACAATCCATTGTTCTGTTTTCTGGGCACCTTGCCATCTAAGAGCTGAGAAGCTACTACAGGAGACCTGACCTCCTATGGATTAAAATGTTTCTGCATGCTGCAGTTAGGATTAATGGAAAACTCACCAACTCAAAGCTTGATGAACCATAGCTGTGAAAAAGGTGACCTGTGAGCCAGGAAATTCTTGGTTTAATAAGTCCTAAACACTTATAAATAATTTTCCGCTGGTTCTTCTTTCACTCAAAATCTGTAACTGCATTACAAGACAGGAGGCTGTGATGAGAACAAGGGCTATTTTGGGAAACAGACCTATTTATGTCCCAATCATTTGCATTTCCAGTGTAAGGAATGATGATGTTTTGCACACAAACCTATAGACCAGTAATCCACAATCATGAAGGTGTAAGGAAATTATATTGGTAGTTCAGAGAGACAATTTATCTTAGGAACACAAGAAATTGTCTTTACAATTTTTTATTTATTGTTCTTAGTAAGACTATATAGAGGTGCTTAAGACAATGATGCACATTTAATACTGTACAATTTCTAAAAAATATTATTTGAAATACAGTTTTGATGTTTCTAATAAATAATCACACATTAACTATTTATATATCCTGTAAATCATAAAAGGAGAATCATATCATCTTCTGCCCTGTTTTACTACACTCCTTACTCTGAAGACTTTCTGCAGCAAAGAAAATGAGTTCATTTAGTCCTGCGCTTTGTTATTCCAATATAAAATTAAATCCATTTTTTCCATCCTAATCACAAAAATTCTGTCTACCCTCTCTCACTTTAGCCAAATTTGTTAACTTCACTATATATGCCATATCCTAGACTTTAGCAACAAATCTACAATAAATTGCTTTATACTGAGTCAGACCATTGGTTCATACAGTTTAGTATTGCCTACACTGTCTGTCAGCTGCTCTCTAGGGTTTCTGACAGTGAATATTCCATCCCTACGTGGAGATGCTGTGGACCTTCTGTTCACAAAGCATATGTTCTACCACTGATCTATGTTGTGGTCTAAAGGACATGGAGAATGTTGGCACCCCACCTGAGAGTTCATTATGCAGAAATGGACCTTTGAAAGAATATCAAAGGCCACCAACATACTGGAGGATAGCCTCTTGGTGGTCAGGAGATGTGAGCTGGAGGTGGTCCAAAATCCATTTTGAGATGCAGATGCAATTAAATGCCAGGTCCTCCCACATTCAGGCAGTATCTGTACATTTGCATCTACCAGAGGATGAGGAACTGGAAAGCACTAGGATCTAGAAAACAATGTTGTGTTTCTTTGGGTTTAGCCCAGCTATTGTTTCTCTGTTCATACATAACCCACACTGACATGCATAGTTCCTGCTGGGAAAGATATTCTATCATGCATCTCTCCTTAATAAAACATTCCTCTGGATCTAGGCATTCTATCCCTGTGGGCAGGTAATTTAATCTCTCTCCACCCTGAATCTAAGTATCTAATTGTTCCCTGTACAACCTGTCTTTGCTCCTCTGTCTCAGGCTGTGGGGCTCAATGTAGTGTTCGCCCTCTTGCAGCTATGGATAAAGGGCATGACACAGCTGTTAATTTATTTAACCTGCAACAACAAAAACATGGAACTCTGTGAAGTGTCAGTTTGCTTCTTTGCGTTCAGATGCAAACACCACACTACACTTGCTTTGTCCCAGTTCTCTACTTACTTACACGCCTTTCAAATGAGTTTATTATTATTACAGTGCCTGTTGTCAGAACTTCTGCTGCCATCTCTTGAAGTGCCTCCCACGGTCATTGCTGACTCCAGGGCCCCTCGTTGTCAGTGTGTGTGTATGGTTTTTGGGTTTTTTTAACATTAATGACATTCCCACAGTACCTGAAAATCTGAAATATTTATGTTTGCAGTTGACAACGTGCCTCTGTTAGCTGCTAATGTCTCTTCTCTCCTTTGAAAATGCATGTGTGATAAAGTAACTTCTACCACATACGCTCCCTCCCGTCTTACCTTCATTCTCTCTTGACAGAGAGGCAGTGGTATACTTTCTCTTTTTAACCAAGCAATCGCATTAGTTAGCCTGTTTGATTATTTTGGCCTTGCAAAAAAGCATAATAAAAATATGAACTTTTAAAAGTTTGATTCCATACCCCCCCCCCCACAGAGAGAGAGACAACTTTACTGATGTGATATCCCCTGCCCTAAATGCTCTCTTCCAATCTGTCTTGAGTCAGAACAACAAAGAGGGGTGAGAAAATGGGAAGAATGCGTGTTTGAGAAGGAAGGATGGAAAACAACGTGTAGCTTCCTCCCTGCTAGGAGGAAGTAGTCAAAAGAATGACCATTGACTACTGGATTTCCAAATAGCTGCTGAAATGCATTTGAACCAAGAGTCATTGTTTGGTTACGCAGCGGCCCTAGTAAAACACAACCAAATGGTCAAACAGGAAAGCATTGCCCTTCCAAGGGACCACTGAAATGAATCAGACACCAGACAATGAACTGCATAAAGTAACAGGCACAGTTGCTGGCACCCACTGGGATCTAGTCATAGCCTTGAGTGCCAAAAGAGGAGCCAGATGAATCCAGGGCTGCTGCGCCAACAGCTGGGGAATTGAACCAACTGTTAATGCTTCTGTTTAAAAGCCAACAGAGGTTTTAGGGCTGCTGGCTTTGTGCCCATAGAACCTGATAATGGTGCTCCAGATCCTGCAGGGCTTGAGGTGAGACTCTCATAGATGTTTCCCCCTGAGCCTCAAGGAATCAACTGCTTCCCATGCTACCACACCTGCCCAATGGTGCAGGGAGCGTGCCAGGTAGAATACCACAGAGAGACAAAGAAGGGCTTACCTTCAGAACACAGGGATGGCCACAGTCTTTAGGCCAAGGGGATGGAGCTTGGGAAAGATGGACTTTGGGGAGGGATTTATGAGACCTCAGCTCACCTCCAGCATTTGTCAAAGCGAGTTGCTCCCTTGGAGCTATCCATGGTGCTGCAACCACCAGTTTCCCTTGACCCCTACATTACCTGGTACAAATGAACACCCTCTTCCCCAAGTCTGTATTGTGCTTTTGGTCCTCCATTCCCTTTGCACATAAGTGCAGCATGATGCGAACCGAACCAATGTATTGTAGTAATTAGGCTAGATCTGATAAGATTTTGGTTCAAATCCCCACTTAGCCATGAAGCTCACAGAGTGGCTTGGGTAAACCTATATTTCTCTTTCAGCCATTCCTTCTTTCTAGTATTTGTTGTGAGCTCCTTGGAGTAAGGGCAGGATAGGAAACATAATAACTGCATACTGCTATTTAATACTTGTACAGTGGTGTTCTTCGGGGTTGACCCACATTATCACAGTACAAGAACCTTGTGTGGTTAGACAGTATTGTTTGTTTCAGGAGTGTGGTCCCAGAATGAAGCCATGTAAAAGCTCTTTTACTTTTGGACAGGCTGTTGGGAGAAACCTTTGCTGAGCATGTTCCCTTCTGCCACTTTGGAAAGTTGGTGTTATGTACTGAAGTTCTCACCCTGGGCCAGCAGGGGGATACTGTAGATAGTTATGCAAATGAAGGATCGAAAGTGACGTTCAGTGATTGGATAGTTTTGGAAAGTTGCTACAGTAACGTTGTACTGGAGCTCTATATAAGCAGGCTGACTGAGCCCTTCAGTTCAGTTCTGTTCTGGCCTCTGAATAAACAAGAGCTGTTTCAAGAATCACTGTGTCGTCTGATATGTTCACCCACAACGTAACAGTTTGTACAGAGAAAGCTCCAGTTTCTGTCCAGCATCGTAAGAAAGCGCCACAAAATAAGAAGAAAGGATGAGAGAACCCTGCATCTTCCATGGGCACTATATTCATCTGAGAGAGAAAAAAGGGAGCGCAAGAGATTCTTGTCAAACATTATGACTACTTCAAAGGAACTGAGCTCTAATCTAGTTGAAATATGAAGTACATTTGGACATGGCATGTAAATTAATGTTAACTCTGGGAATACTGGGGATAGTCAGGAAAGGAAAAAAGAGAGGAAGGATAAGCTGATTTAGTGGTAACTCCGCCATGTTAAAGAAACATTCCACTGTTATCCTATTGTTTAAAAGCCCATTATTTTGACGAGTGAAATTGCAAAGGAATGCCAGACAAATGAGCGGTATGCCAAGATTCCAGCAGGGACTCAGACAACTAATCGCTCATCCGTCCAAATTCAATCTTGATTAACAGTAGCTGACTTTCCCCCTCTTCAATACATTACACTCAGCAGCCCCTTTTCTTGGCTGAAATTTATATGATAGTTAAAGTGGCAAAAGCAAAGCCAATGCATGGGGTCAAGCCTGGTAATGCAGGAAGCTGCCTTATACCAAGTTGGGTTGTTAGTTCACCAGTATTGTTGAAATTGGCTGGCAGTGGTCCTCCATGGTCTCTTTGCCCAGCTTTTAACTGCAGGTTACAGGGACTGAAGCTGAAGCTGAGCTCTTCTGCATGTAAAGCAAATTCTCTACCTGTGAGCTATAGCCCTGCTGTGGCAGAGCTAGTGCCCTCCCCTCCAACAGTACTTGTGCTACTCTGCTTTGAGTGGTGGCGACAGGCAGTGGGAAGAAAGGGAGGTCCCAGGGTTGGCATTAGTAGCACCCAGCATCTTTGGACATGGGGCCTCTGACTATGTAGTGGAGGGGAATCCAAAAGGGTCACAATTCTGGACTTCACAGGAGAAGGATGGACATCATCTGACTGAGTGCTGTTTACCAATGTTGTAAGTTTACTGGTGGTGTGGGGGGGGGAGGGGAGTTAGGGTTTGGAGGACAGGTCTGGTCTTTCATCTGATCTCTTTGTTAGGTGGGCTAGACTTACACAGGGACTGGACAAAAGTATCCCAGTGAATTCCATGCCTGATCAGGGATATTAATCCAGATCTCCCCAAACAAAGTCCAATATGCTAACAGCACCATTTAGCAGCTCACTACTTTATGACTGTCAGTTGATCCTAACAAATTATGTTGAACTAGTGCCCTTAAAAAATAGTGTTCTTAAAAAATGACTTCTAGAAATGCCATATAAAAAATGCACCAAAATAATAAAAACAATAGGTTGGAACTATAACAAGCTCATTATATATATATATATATATATATATATATATATATATATATATACACAGTGGTACCCCGAGTTACATATGCTTCAGGTTACATACGCTTCAGGTTACAGACTCCGCTAACCCAGAAATAGTGCTTCAGGTTAAGAACTTTGCTTCAGGATGAGAACAGAAATCGTGCTTTGGTGGCGCGGCAGCAGCAGGAGGCCCCATTAGCTAAAGTGGTGCTTCAGATTAAGAACAGTTTCAGGTTAAGTACAGACCTTAAGAACGAATTAAGTGCTTAACCCGAGGTACCACTGTATGTATGTCTGTATATATACACACACACACACGGTTTTTCAGATTAAATTTTTACAGTCACATATCCAACATACAACATAAAAGCAAGATTCCAAAGAATCTCCTGGATTTCCCACCTCCCCTTTGTGGGTCCTATTGTTAATCATTTCCTCCTGCATCTTTTATGATGATCCAAATCTTTTACCTCTCCATTGTGTCCAAAATTCACCATTAAACTACAAGTATGCCAGCTCATTTAATTTAGGCCCCATTGAAATCCATTGGACAAGTTGGTCATGACTTAAGTTCCATTGATTTCAGTGGAAATTAAGTTGAATTAACTTACTCTGAATCCAGCCCAATATCTACTGTTATTAACATCTTTTTAAAAAAATATACCAGCAAAGATCAAGATTCCTTTTTTAAAGAAGATGCTAGATCAATATCAGTGACACCATTATCAATAAGAAATAAATATTTCATATCCATATATATAGTCCCTCACCACAAAATAAGAAAGCAACTGAGCATATCATAGAGCAGATAGTTTGACAAAGCAAATGTCACAACAGAAAAGGCCTTGTTCCATAGTTGCAAGTGACTCACTCCACAGTACTCTACCTGTTTCTGGAAACTATGGAAGGGGAGAGTGCTCTTGTGCTAAACTTTTGCTTGCTGGTTTCCCAAAGGTATATGGTCAGCCACTGTGAGAACAGAATGCTGGACTAGACGGGCCATTGGCGTGATCCATCAGGCTATTCTAATGTGGTATCATTGACCACTGTAGGCACTTGAGACCACAACTGCTCTTCCTTCTTAGTGCTGCCACTGTACCCTTGGAAAGGGGACGTGAGTAGGTTGCAGTGGCATGAAGGTGAAGGCCAGGGACTTCTGGTTGTCAGCACTGGGTCATCTACTGAGGAAGGTACCTCAGCAGGTGCCGAGTGTTGCAGACCCATGAAGTTAGTCCCCACTCAGGCTCCACTTTTAACAGCCCCACTCACACTCCGAAGGGCTGTGGTGCACAGAATGAGCTAAAGAGTTTGAGAAAGGCAGGAGTCAAAGGAGGCTGTGGACAGATCCTCATGCAGCTCAGTTTTGTAGGGTTTGGGGAAGTATCTAAGGGTGAAGACACGACAAACATAACAAGTGCCTAGGGCTGTCTTAAGCATATGCAGCACTGGGGTGCAAAGATCCACCTGGCGCCCCCCCCCCCAGTTGCCCAGAGTTGTCAACCTTTTTTTAGGGTGGGCTGGTGAAGCACACATGGCAGAGCTGGCCTGGCTGGCCACCTCAGCAGCAACAGAGGAGCCTGAAGCAGCAGCAGCAGCAGAGCAAGGCCAGGGCCAGGCGCCTGAGGGTGGGGTGGGCAAGCAGAGCCCAGTGCAACAACAGTCGAGCCCAAGGCTTGTGTGAGTAGCGTGCACTGGGCGGGCCTCTCAATGGCCCGCCAATCCCAGGCACACAGGAGGGCGGAGCCAGCTGGCTGCCTCAGCGCCTTGCCTGCCTGCAGCAGAAGGGCTGTGGCACTTCGACAGGCTCTGCTCTGTTTGGCAGCGGCTGTCGGCTCTTCCCAATCCCCAGACTCCAAATCTCGGACCTGGACTCTCGGCCTGGCACCCCTGAGAGCCCGGTGCCCAGGTGCCCCACACCTCTCTTGCCTATGGGTAAGATGGCCCTGCAAGGGCTGTTTGACCAGCCATTTCTCTGGGAGATACTCAGCAAAGTCATACATGGACTAGACCCACTGAAATCAATGGGATTAAGTCCACTGATTTCAATGAGTCTACTCTATAAGGTTCTCACCCTCTGTTCTGACAACAAGTGCCTCAAAACACAGCAAATGTGTCTTTCTCCCCCCATGCTTGAATTGTTATGTATGTGCCTTCTTTGCCCTTACTCTGACAACAGGGCATTTTAGAACGATGCTGAGAGGAGAGGGTGTCACTCAGCACAGCACCGGTTCTGACTGGAGACACTTCAGGTGTTCACCATTCTCCATTTCTTTCCCTTTTAATTATGCTCATGGGTTGTTCTCCTGCTAAAATGGTTATTTTCACATGCTGAATGTGACATCGTCATAGAGCTGAGCTGTCCATTTTTCTGTTGACTGACTGGTCCCTCAGTATCCAAATTTCTTGCCATAAACAACATGATGGAAGAGATGAGGGAGATCTCATTGCTGGATGTGAGTTACCATGCAGGGGTCTGAAGGAGGATTGTGAACACAATATAATGGAACCAGGTACCAGTGTTTCAAAGATGTTTTTAAAAATGGCATTAAGAAATCCAAAGTAAATTCTTTAACGCAGAAATTTCCCTAATTAGTTTCTGAAGATCAAGTTCTGAAAACCACCTCATTGGCAACTATACTGTAGCAACTTGGTCCTATGGCTTTTCTTGTTTAGTTTTTTAACCCTAGCTTTGGCTTTTTAAAAAGCTATTGTTTTGAATTAGCATAGCTCTTTGCCACATGGAGAGTATATAAACCACTGTGTTTGTCTCTGTGTATTCAAACAGCAGAAACTATTACTACTTACCTGGGGAAAATCAAAGATGTAACATATTGGTTTATCAGGCATTCTCTGCTAAGCCAATCAAGCTGTTCAAGAAATCAGGATGCATTGACGGGATATAAGCTTGACTTCACACTCATGTGCTTTCAAATCATTAGCTTCTAAGAATGTCATATTGCTGATACAAGAGGCAGCATTCAAAGTGATGGTCTAGATTGCCTTCAAGTCTATGACAAGCTGTAATGATGAGGAACCCCCTATGCTTTGTGCCCAAGTGTTGCTGATTTAACAATGCGAAATAATTTTCTGAGCAGATAAAAAAAGCACACCTGGAAGATAAACTTGAAGGCTTTACAACACTGGGCACTGATAAAAAAGATATTGGAGATAAGGATGCTGAAGAATTCAGCCTTTTGGCTAATGTGATTCTGATGCTCTGTGCCAATCTATCTGTGTTGTGACTCTATGAGAAGCTGGCCAAAGAGGGGAGTGATTTTAATACTGACATGGACAGATGAGATACAAGTGAGGGAGCTTCTTCAAAGAAGCTTGCTAGTTGTGTGTGAGTTCCAGGAATCATTTGCTCAGCCATTTTTGCACTTTGGCTTAAGCAGTGAGGGCAGTTTGCACAATGTGGTCAGTACACAAAGGCTTTTTAAAATCATTTCACATGATGAGCTATTGTGCAGCAGCTTGCTGCGTGATCAGCCACTTTTCTCAATGGACTGGATTTCATGTAACACCAAAGCAACCTTCACCAACGTGGTGCCCTCCAGATGGTTTGGACTACAAGTCCAATCAAATCCAACCAGTATAGCTATGCTGGCTGCTGATGATGTGAGATGTAGTCCAAAACATCTGGAAAGCAGCAGGTTGGTAAAGGCTACACTCAGCCAGGCTTTAGCACTATGTACATGAGCCACATGGGGCCCCTCAGGCTTGCACACCCCACCCTCCCCTCTTCTTCTCTGCAATTGGGAGAAATACTTCTGCAGTATTTGGTTTCAGTTTCACAGAATACTGTCTTATTGTGTTTTAAAAGAAACACTGGTTACACAAACCAGTTTCATAGCCAATGCTTTGAAAATGGATTGTTTTGAAACTGACCAGAGTTTACTTTAAATCAGGGTCTCAGGTTTGTGGTACACAAGTTGGGACTTTATGAAAGTGAAACTTCTGCAGAATTTCTTCTTCCAGCCAAGGAAGAAGAGAGGGAAGGTAGAGGGACCTAACAGAGGGAAGTCAGGATTGAATATTGAGGAAAGCCAAAGTCATCTGTTCAAAGACTCTTCCAGAAGCCACCCACCTCCCCTCACCCCAAGAAGGGGAAGTACTGTATATACACTGACACAGAGAAAATGCACGTTCAGCAGGTACACAAACAGTTCAGTTTCTGGGTGCATGAATTGATATACCCCACAAATGGTGTCTACAGTGTGTATAGTGGCCACATTTGCATGTAATGCCAAGTCAAACCATGGGTTAATGAGAATGAGCAAGGACGCAGTACCCAAAGAAAATATTCATAGCTGTTTCACACTTCACCTGGTCTCTTTTGATTACAGTTCATGGTTTGTTGGGAAGAAGACAAACCATGAACCTTTGTAGGTTTGCATGTAACACTAAGCCAAACTACAGCTTAGCTCTGGATAGTGCAGCAACAGGAGGCATGGAGAGGCTGTAGTTTTCTCTCTGAGTACCCATATTTTCACTAAGTCAAGGTTTGGCTTAGTGTTGTATGCTTAGTGTTGTATTGCTGAGACTTTTGGGAGCTGTTATCCAGAGGATGATGATAGAGTGGACTAAAGGCTGGTGAAAGGATGAAGTGGCAGGTCAGAGGCAAAGGAGAACCTTTTGCACCAGCAGAAGCATCTGGTCAGGGTTGGAAAACTGTTTGTTAGTCTTGCCCTGCTCTGAATCCCCGCTGCTCAGTACTTCTGGTGACCTACCCGATTTCAGTTTTGCAATCCTAACCTACAGAATAGTGGAAAGATGTCAACTGTGAATAGAGTGCATTTAATCATCTTATTTCCTTTTTGGTATCCACAGTTTCAAATGTTAACTTTGTTGTTTCTAATCATAAAAGGGGGAAGTAACAGGACACAGTGCTAAGTGTATGAAGCACACATGTATATGGTGTCTGAAATGTTGATAAATATCAGATTTTATACATCTCATCAGCATTAAGATATCCCTGTGCAGTGGAATAAGGATGTTATCTATTTTAAGAAACAATGAAGTCAGCTTCTTGGATGGAGATAATGAGTAGGAAATAAGATGATAAACTCTGTTGACTCCCAGAAGAGACCTCAGTTTTGCAGCAAAACAAAACACTGGCACAAAAAAGAGGAATGCTTGTTCTTGGCATGCAGACAGGCACCTGCTTTTGGAGGGCTGTTGCTGTCTGCGATGCAGTGAAAAACAGAGTTCATTAACCTGCTCAACTTGTTTGCTAATTATTGTCATATTTTATTACTTTTTACATCTTAGAGAATTCCTATGAGATTGGATCATGTGCCAAAAATGCAATTGAAGAGTGCAGAAAGTGAAGGTTATTTTTTCCATTGTTGACATTAAAAACAGTAATCTAATAATCCAGATTTGTCTGCATATTTCTGGCATTGTTCTGTGGATGCTGTCTCTCTGTTGAAGCAAACTATATATCTCCTGGCTTGTTTCACAATGATTTTCTTAAATATTATGACATTTGCCTTTCTCGTCCTATTGACTCAGGAGCTAAACATATTTCCTGGTTACTTATCTCCACCACCTGTTTTAAAAAGCTGAGGGATTTCTAGTTCAAGAATGTTTCCCCTATATGCAAAGTTCAAACACAGGCTGTGGGTAAGATGCACTGGTCAGAAGCAGGAGGAGAGGTCTGCTCAACATCTATCCTGGCTCCCAAGAACCTTACCAGCCACTCTTGACTGAACAGCACTAGCACCTGACAGGGTAAAAGAGAATGGGGCCTTTGGATGCTGCAACAACCTCTAGGTCTATAGACACATAACAAGGCCCACTGTGGCTGCTCAAAAACAGCAGCTAAGAGGTGGTGGTGATCAGATGGACAAAAGTGTGAGTAGAGGACCACTTAACATCTGCCCACCCTAATTCTGACAAAGCTTATTGACCATGGTTGATTGACCATCTGAGGGGTGTGTGTGTGAAGGGTAGGAAGACAGGAACGACTCTGTGACAGTGATTATGGAGAGAGGGAGGTATGGCATTGGAGGAGGGTGGGTCATCTAAGAATAAGAGGATATTGATGTTTGCAAGTCATCTCCTTTTGCGTGGACAGGCGGAGTCCCCAACCCCAGGCGCCCCCCCCTCATGTGGAATAACAACTCAAGACAACGTGCTATGGGTTTAAATTGGCCACAACTATATTATATTTCAGATGTGGGTAGACCTTGGCTCAGGCATTGAGCGTTATCCCTCCCCAGTCCCCAGCCGGGAATCTAGGGGATATCAGAGTTATCCAGTGTGTGGGGTGGGCTGGCTCTGGAGAACATATGTTCAAGCAGAGATAGCAGCCCCCGTTAGGCCACCGTTGCAGGGGAGAGCAATGATGACCTCTCGGCGTACGGTCAAAGCCTCCCCCTAGAAACCCCTTTAACGGGGAACCCTGGTATCACCACCACAAAGAGGAAGGAGGCATGGGTCACTGCTGCACGCCCCCCCCATTCAGGAAGATAGACTAAAGGATTATGCCCAAGGCCTGATACCGCCAAAGTTGTGACGTTTTGCTACGGGAAAGGCAAAACCTGCCAATGCAGGGGAATTCCTTTCTGGCCCTTCAACAGCGACCTTGACGTAGCAGCACCGCATACCTGTGAAAAAAGGTTCACCTGCAAAATAAGACTTAACTGAGGGTGGGTAGGGTGAGAGAAGCTCTGGAGCCAACTGAGGATTTCCAGGTAAGATCCTCCCTCTATTGTGTGGGCAGGTAGTCCCTCCCCTACCTGGCCTAGTCTCCTTGGCAATGCTTCCCCCAGGTGGGATTGGACAACTGACTGAGGTAGGCGGAGACCTGGGGGAAGGCGAAGCCAAGACTGTGCTGATGGAGCTGCACTGGGTCCAGGGGCTGCATGCGTCCATGCAAAGGGCGCCCCCCGTTTAATGCGGGGAGCGGTCATTCTGGTCATTCATTCATCCTCAGGGATCTGGTGACTCTGTCATCAAGTCTTCTGGTCTAGTGGTGCTGATAATTAGGGTTGCCATACCAAGAGCATCCTAGACCCTGATTTCAGGGCCAAAACCTGAGACCTAGTGGTGGCCCCTGGTAATGTCACAGGGTGTCGGCCCAAGTGATATCTTTAAGCAGTCACCAAGAGCATGTCATTCAAATAAAAGCACAAAGCCTAACAAATGAGCAATTATGTCCCTGGTTGGAAATTAAGATAGAAACCTCAAATAAAGGGAGTATATTTACCAGGGACTGGGAGTGATAAACAGAGATAGTGTTTGGTAACAGTTCCCTTCTGAAAGCAGTTGATTGGCCTTCAAAACTAGTATCAAATGTCAAAATTCTCTCATATTTCCTCTTAGCTTCTTAATTTTTTAAAAAAGAAGAACCAGTAAATAGTCAAAGAGTTTCTGACATTTACTCAAACATACATTTATTTAGGGCAAAGGCACACTGTATAAACCGTCTGCGAAAGTGTATAGTCTAATCAATGTAATCAATTCATCAAAAAGAATTTAACCATTATGAAGTCCAAATGTGTTTTTATGTCAATATGAACACCACTGACAGGCAGAAGCAGTTATAAGATAAAAGGGTGCAAGATGGAAAGTCTTACTGAGAATATTAAGGTGTGTGCAGATCTGCACTTTTACATTTTTTGCCATCTAAGTCGCAGTGGAATGCAAGTCTTTGATGCCTGTTAGATCCGCTTTTTATGAGACAGAATTTTTAATATTAGAAGTTGGATAGTACTAAAGTAACTTCTGAATCCCAATTGGTTAAGGAGGGGAAAAACCTAAAGGCATTCAGCAGTAAAAATCTATGAGTCTTCTGATAGAGGATTTTTACAGCATGTTCTGCATTCATTTCTCTCCCCCCCCCTCCCAAGTACTTCCTGGCACCAGTTTTCATCCTCATGTAATTGCACACCACTTGCCGTTATATCAGGAATAAACAGTCACAGATTTTTATAAGGTCATCAAAGGTAATAAGTTATTAGGGGGCTTTGGTTATTCAAAAGAACAGGGATACTGCAAAAACACACTGCAATTTCTATCTGAGCTGTTTGGCTAATGGCTTTCTGATGAAGTCAATACTTTTTGTCAACATGCTTTGATCCGTAGGAACATAAGAAGTTGCTGCTGGATCAGGCCAAGGCCCATCTAGTCCAGCAACTTCTTGTCACTGTAACCAACCAGATGTCTATGGTGAGCCTCCAAGTAGGATATGAGGACAACAGCACTCTGCCCCCCTGCATATCCCAGCAACTTCTTTTCAGATGGCTACTGCCTGCAAGCAAAGCCATTGTGGCTAGTAGCAGATGATAGCCTTGTCCTCCATTAATTTCTTTTTTAAAGCCATCCAAGTTTGTGGCCATTGCTGTGTCTGGTAGAAGCAAGTTCCATAGCTTAACCAGGAGAAGACGCCCAGCCTGATGATCTGACGGACCGTCTTAGCAGTAAATAATGAGACACAACAAGTTCTATTTGGGGTCAAATCAGGCCACAACTTTGACTACAGATGTAAGAGATTTGGCATAGGCATTGGGCAGAACACACCTCTTCTGGCTTGCCTTCCACAAGTACTCAATTTGGGGTCAACTGGGAATTCTTTAAGTACATCAAAAAGTAGCTTCCCCTCTGGGTTGTACCTAAGGACTACTGTGGCCCTAGCCCCTGCCTGGATGTCTTGACCGACGCATCTCCCCATGATCCCTTTAACAGGACACCCCATTTTCTGGAGGGGCAGACAGAGATGATGGAGTGGCAAGGTCAACCACGGGGCCTCCTTAAGTCCCTGGGGCATGGATCCGAGCAAAGCCAGCAGACCAAGCCAGGTCCATCCGACAACAGTGGCCTTCTCCCATGCCTGCTTGCAATTGTTCAGTTGTGAAAGTGGGTGGAATCTACTTCTCAGGTGGCAAACTCAGTTTGGGAAAATCGTTTGCCACCCAGGAAATGGCCTAGGAGACAGGGACTCTACTGCTAGATCACAGCTGGCAGGAGGTGTGCCAGTCCACGATGGCACCCACCTAAGGTGGTGAGCGGACTTAAGAAGCAGGAAGCAGATAGTAGGAATAAATGGACAGCTATTCCAGTGGAAAGGAATAGAAAGTGGAGTTCACCAAGGACTGATATTGATGTCTGTGCTTTTTAATTTATTCATAAATGATCCAGAATCAGAGATGAGCAGAAAGGTGTTTGCTGATGATACCAAATTGTTCACAGTGGTTAAAGCAAAAGAGGATTGAATAGTTCCAAGGCCATTTCTCCAAACTGGGTGAACTGTCATTTATAATGGCAAATGCAATTCAAGGTAAGCAAGCGTAAAGCGATGCATATTGGGGCAACAAAGAATCTCAATTTCACAGCCCTTGGGGGCTGAACTGTCAGTGACTGGCCAGGAATGCAACCTTAGGGTAGTAGTGAGTCAATCAATGAAGTTGTTCACACGGTGTGTCACAGCTGTGAAAAAGGTGAATTCCACGTTAGGGATCATTGGGTGAGGGACTGAAAATAAAACTGTCATCCTACAAATGCTGTTATACAATGCTGTTATTATACAAATCTCTGGTGCAACAGTGTTTCAAATACATTGGTACCTTGGGTTACATACGCTTCAGGTTACATTTGCTTCAGGATGAGAACAGAAATCATGTAGTGGCGGTGCAGAAGCAGCAGGAGACCCCATTAGCTAAAGTGGTGCTTCAGGTTAAGAACAGTTTCAGGTTAAGAACGGACCTCCAGAACGAATTAAATACGTAACCAGAGGTACCACTGTACTGTGTACAGTTCTGCTTGCCTCACCTCAAGAATAATATTGCAGAGCTGGGAAAGGTTCAGAAAGGTTCAGAAAACAGCAACCAAAATAATCAGTGAGATGGAGCAACTCCCATAGGAGGCAAGGTTACAACCTCTGGGATTTTTTAATTTAGGGGAAAGGCAAGTAAGAGGCCGCTCTTACACCTACCCAAGCTTGACAACAGCAGCACTAGTGGGGGAAATAGGGACATTCTGGGATCAAATCAGAAGCTGGGATAGATTTTGTAATTCTGGGAGTGTTCCTGGAAGACTGGACCACTTGCAGGGTATGTGCGATACCAATGTTCTACCTTCAGGGGAAGGCGAGTGCGCTTGGCTTCTGCATGTGGGCTTCCCATGGGCATTAGGTTGGCCTCTATAAGAAAAGTACACAGTGCTAGATGGGCCCTTGGCCTGATTCAACAGACTCTTCTCATGTTCCTGACTATGAAAGAGGGAAATGCAGTAAATACTACTGTAATAATTTTGCATGCAAGACCATGTCATGTTGAAACTTGCTGCTAACGCTCAGCCTGCAATAAAATTAGGAAAGTGTCTTCATAACTATCAAAAATTTAAAGGGAAGAATTTAAAGTGATCCCAGCAATTCAGAATCTTGCTCCCCAAATTTTGATGTCTATATAAAAACCCACTATGTTCATGGCAAATCCAACGCTTGTTCGTCCTGGGCAAGAAACTTTTCATAGTTGTCACAACAAACATCATTTACACCAACATTGCATAATCAAACCATATAGTGAAAGATCACTCAGTTCCCGAGCATGCCCTCTCACTCAGGCTTTTGAGTTTATGGGTGCAAAGCATTGATTACACTTGGAAAGATAAGTTGGAAATTAACTGTTCTGGTTTTCGCAGGACTGAAAGATTCCCTGGTTCCAATTCTGAAGGAAGCTACAAATCCTATACTGGATTGCAACTTTGAAATACATATGCAACCATACATGCATCACTGTAGTTCTGTGGTTACTTATCACAAAACACAAAATTCAGCAATAGCAGACATGTGCATGCATAGTGATATCCTTTCCAGTGAGAATCTATGCATTACCTTTCCAGAAACTGGCTCCAATTTCTTTAGGGAGAATTGAAGCAAGCCCACAAGACTCCTCTTGTACTATCAGTGGTGATGTTATGATTGTTAAAGGTATGTTCAACAAAATGAGCCTTAATTCAGTGCAGGCATTATTTCACCGAGTCTTATTAAAGGTGTTGTCAGGGGTTCAGGAGCAGAGGGACAGGGAAGGGAGGAATTAGAGACCGAGGGAGAGGAATCCGAGGGAGAAGTCAGCGATGATAGCCGTCCGAGGTCTCTAAGTCTCTCCAGCGAATCAGAGGATTCACAGAAAGGGGCTCCCGTGATCAGAGCAAGGGGGTTGCCAAGGGGAACACCCCAGGAGGGAGGGGCCAGAGAGGGCTCAGAGAGCAGCAGCTGGAGATCGGGACCAGCTTCCCCACCGGAGAGCAGTAGGGGGGAGGAGCCCCAGGCATCGGGAGCAGGCAGCTCTCCGTCAGCGGAAGGACAGGAGTCAGGGTTAGCCACGCCTGCATCAGAGAGCGAGGAAACGGTCAAAAGGAAGGTCAGGGGCAGCGCGCGCGCGCCAAGTTCAAATGTACAAGAGGGTGGCGCCATAAGCAGCCCGGAGAGGGAGCCGGGTCCCAAAGCCCGCCGAAGAGAGGGGGAGGAGTCCGAGGGGTCCGCATCCGAAGCGTCCAGGAAGGAAGGCACCCAGGGGGGTAGTAGGACCCAGAGGCGGAAGGAGAAACGCAGAAGGTGGAGTAAGGCTAGAGTGTTGAACTGGTGTACAGGGGGCGGAGACTCAGATGAGGCTTCGCTGGTCTAGGGTCTAGACGTAGAGATGCACGCTAGGGTTTGAAAATGGGAACTAAACTTCAATAAAGACTTTGTACAGTTCCGCTGGCTAGCGTTGGTCTTCTGTGAGCTGGGACCTGGAGGCAGTCTCTGACAGTAAGCCTCATCACCAATTTCACCGGTTTTCTTCGCCTCAAGCATCGCTACGGGAGCGAGGCAGGGAGGGCAGAAGACTGGTGCCTTGCGAGCTCACAAAAGTCAGGCGAGATGACTACAGAACAGAAAATAGCTTCCCTGCAAGAAGCGGTGACACAACTCAGCGCTGAAATAATCGCATCCAGGAAGAGAGAGGAAGAAGCGGCGGCTGCCTGCAGAGATCTTCAAGCCAGGTTGGAGGGGCTTGCGAAGCAGGGGCTACCGGGACCCAGATCCGAGGGGATTGGGTTGGGGAAAAGAGGAGCCAGCATTGTATCTCATTTTGATGGGAATTTGCAGCAGTACCCCAATTTCCGAGCAGACGTGCTGTTTGCGCTGCAGCTGTTGGAGAGAGACTTTAGAGATGAGCAAGAGAAAGTGGGGTTCATCCTGTCCCATTTGCATGGGGAGGCGAAAGCATGGCTACGAAATCTGTGGAGGGACAAGGATCCAGCGCTCCAAAGCGCAGATGCATTCATTAAGGCGATGGATTCCTGTTTCTTATCAAACATAGACATTGATATTGCCAGAAAGGACATATTTGGGCTAAGACAAGGGAAAGCCAGCGTCAGGCAGTATCATTCCAGGTTTTTTGCATTGGTCAACGCGCTGAATTGGGATAAGGATTCTCCGCCAGTTAGAGACCTTTTTTTGGAGGGATTGAGCCCACAGATCAAAGATGAGATGGCACGGGGAGAGAGACCCACAACCACTCAGCAAGTGGTAGAAAGAGCGCTGTCGATTGGGGTGAGGCAGGAAGAACGGCCATGGAGCAAAGAAGAAGGACGTTGGGGACGCACACCAGGGAGGGTGCCTCCCCTCTTGTCTAGAGAGACAGCGCGTGCGCAGTCCACGCCTCCACAGGGAGGGGGCGAAGAGCAGATGGAGATTGGAGGTGCTAGGGCTCTCTCAGCTAATAGAGCCTTAACACCGGGAGCAGTAAAACCGAAGATGCCTAGAAGGAACAGGAAGTGCTATGTATGTGAGAGTGAGGAGCACCTGGCGAAAGAGTGTCCCCAGAGGCTCCGCAAGCAAACTGCAGCTTCAGTGACAGTATTGGAAACAACTCAGCAGAGAGAACCACAGCAGGGAAACGACGAAGTCTGGCTGGAATAGGAGGCACTGGGGCCCAGCCAGACAAGTCAGTGAAGAAGTCCCCAGAGATTTTGCAGCCCACAGACCCCCTCCCGCCCAAACCAGTGGTGCAGCTCACCGCATCGCTCCAGTTGCCCAATGGACTCACCTTAGAAGTGCCTATCACAATTGACTCTGGCAGTAATGCAGACTTTATAGGACTGGAGTTCATTCAACGACACAACATAGCTTTACTGCCAGCCACGCTGCCCCTGAAGGTTGTCACGGTGGATGGCAGGGAACTGCTAGGGGGGCAGGTGGTGCAGCAGACGCCGCCGATGGTGATGCAAATTGGGAATCACCGGGAGGTCATCAGCTTCAATGTCACCCAACTGTCAGACACGCCTGTAGTATTAGGCATGAGTTGGCTGCACAGGCACAGCCCAGCGTTGGCTTGGTACCAGCGCCAACTAACGTTTGGATCCTCCTACTGTGCAGAACACTGCATCATACCCAGCCCAGAAGAGGAAGAGGAGGACCCGCAGTTACAGTTGGGCACGCTGCAAGCAGTACCCCACAAGTATGCGGAGTTTTTGGAGGTTTTCTGCGAGAAGGAGGCGGACAAGCTACCTCCGCACAGACCCTATGATTGCAAGATTGACCTCCTGCCGGGGGCGACGCTGCCAACGGGGAAACTGTACTCCATGTCTGAGGATGAACTGCAGGAACTCAGGGAGTTCATAGATCACAATTTGCAGCGTGGGTTCATCCGGGAGTCGGAAGCGGTGGGAGGCAGTCCAGTATTCTTTGTGAAGAAGCGGGACACGCCCCAACGGAGGCTGGTGGTGGATTTCAGGATCTTAAACTCGAAAACCAAGCCCTCAGCCTTCCCCATGCCCAAGATAGACGACCTGCTCGCGACGGTGCGGAAAGGACGCGTTTTCACCAAGTTGGATCTACGTGGGGCGTACAACCTGATTCGCATGCGCGAGGGCGACGAGTGGAAGACGGCCATGTTCACGCCACTGGGCACCTACGAATACAGAGTTATGCCCTTCGGATTGCAAAATGGCTCTCACACTTTCCAAGCCTTTATGCATCATGTGCTGGCGGGGCTCCTTTACAAGAAGTGCGTATGCTTCCTGGACGACATCCTGATTTTTTCAGAATCGCGCGAGGCGCACGAGAGGGATGTCAGGGAAGTTCTGCAGAGACTGAAGGAGCACAGGCTGTACGCCAAGCTGGAGAAGTGCCAGTTCGACGTGACGGAGGTGGATTTCCTGGGCTACAAGCTGTCAGACAAGGGGCTCGCCATGGACAGCGCCAAGGTTAGCGCAGTTTTGGACTGGAAAAGCCCACGCAATCGGAAGGAAGTCCAGCGGTTTGTCGGCTTTGCCAACTTTTACCGCAAGTTCATCAAGGGATTTGCCATGCAGACAGCGGCCATCACCGACACGCTCAGCTCCAAGAAGAAGAAATTCATCTGGACGGAGCAAGCGGAGCAGTCCTTTCAGAGACTCAAGCGGCTCTTCGCGTCAGAGGAGCAGCTGCTGCATGTGAATCCCAGCAGACCCATGAGGGTGGAGACAGACGCCTCAGACAGAGCCGTGGGAGCTGTCCTGTTGCAACAAGACCAGCAGGGGGACTGGAGGCCGTGCGCCTTCTACTCGAGGAAGCTCAGCAAGTCGGAGCAGAATTATACCATCTGGGACAGGGAGTTGCTAGCCATCCATGCAGCGTTCAAGGCATGGCGGCACTTCCTCATCGGAGCCAGACACACAGTGCAGGTCCACACGGACCACAAGAATCTGGAGTACTGGCGCACGGCTAGGTTCCTCAACCAGCGACACATTAGATGGGCGGAGTTCTTCGCGGACTTCGACTTTAAGATAGAGTACATTCCGGGCGACAACAACGTGATGGCGGATGCTTTGTCCAGAAAGCCGCAATACCTTGAGGAGGCGGCACCGCCGGCGGCCAAGCACATTTTCGCACCGGAAGCGTGGGCATGCGCATCGGCAACCGTGGACCTGGAGGCCGTCCGTCGAGCGCTGCAGGAAGACCCCTTCGCACAGGCCAGGATGGAGGAGGTGCACAGGGGCACAGCGAGGGCCGACGAGTTCCAGATACGCGATGGGTTGCTCCTCCACAAGGGAGCACTTTACGTGCCGGGAGACGACCTCCGCGCAAGGGTTCTGCAGCAGCTACACGACGCTCCCACAGCCGGGCACTTTGGCAAAGAAAAGACTGTCGAACTCGTAGCCAGAGACTTTTGGTGGCCCAAGATGCGGGGGGAAGTCACGGATTACGTCGCGAGATGTGACACCTGCCAAAGGGCCAAGTCAGTTCACAAACCGCCGGCGGGATTGCTGGAACCGCTGCAAACACCGGCTGAACCGTGGGAGAGGGTGGCCCTGGACTTCGTCATGGATCTGCCCAGTTCGAGGGGAAAGACAGCAGTGCTAGTGGTGGTGGACATGTTTACTAAAATGGCACACTTCATTCCGTGTGCGAAGGTAGCCACGGCAGAGCAGACTGCCAAACTGTTCATTGACCACGTGTTCAAGGTTCACGGTCTGCCACGATCTATTCTCTCCGACCGGGGGCGACAGTTCATCTCGAACTTCTGGCAGAAGCTGATGGGCATGCTGAACGTCAAAGTCAATTTGGCGTCGGCGAGACACCCACAGACCAACGGACAAGCGGAGAGGGTCAACGCCATCATGCAGCAGTACCTGAGATGCTACGCCAATCAGCAGCCCACGACATGGGTGGACTACCTGCCACTCGCTGAGTTCGCTTACAACAATACGAAGCACGTGTCGACGGGGGTGACGCCGTTCTTTGCCAACAACGGGAGGCATCCCAGAACCTTCCCGAGTTTAGAGAGAGTGGGGGAGGGGGAGCCACAGGCAGCGGAAGCCTTAGTGTCGGAGTTGCAGGAAGTCCACGAACAGCTCAGGAGGCAGTTAGAACTCGCAAAACATGCATACAAAGTGCAGGCAGACAGACACAGAAGAGTTGGGGAAGACATACAGGTGGGAGACTGGGTCTGGTTAGCAGCGCAAGCAGTGCCGACCAGATCGTTAGCTAAGAAGAAGCTAGGACATAAGCAGCTAGGACCTTACCAAGTCCAGGCACAGGTCAATCCAGTGGCCTTCCGGTTGGCGCTTCCGGAGGGTTCCAGAATGCATCCGGTGTTCCATAGATCAGTGCTCACGCCCTACAAAGCACCTCATAGATTTCAGGAGCCAGACACAGCACCGGACCCGCTCAGAGAAGGGCCCAGACAGGGGGGGTCGCCAAGGAGGGGGCACATCAACGAGGTCACAGAGATTTTAGACTCGAGATGGGGGGAAGAAGGAGTAGAATATCTCCTAGCCAGAGAGGGTACCCCGGCCACTGCGAACAGCTGGGTTCCGGACTATGCTTTGGAGGAGCCTCTGCTCAAAGAGGAGTTTCATGCCCTCTTCCCACACAGGCCCATGCCAGCCGAGTATTTCGACGACTGGCTCTTCACAACCACTCTTTCGGCCAGCACATTCCAGGGGTTCGACTCGGACGAAGAACAGGCCCCAGTCCCGAGCTCCCGGGTGGGTTCGCCACCGGGGTCTGCCTCAGACAGCTCTTATTGGTGGGACGATCGACCAGAGGAGCAGTGGCGCAGGAAGTGGCTGAGTGGTCCTTGGCTGGGATCACCCGAAGAGGGGGAGGGGGGCGAGACGGACATGGACGTGTTGGGGGAAGACGTGGGGTTCGAGCACGGAGACAGAGAGATGGAAGCAGAGGAGAGAGATGTCGACGAGTACATGGGGGACGAACTGTATCCTGCACGCACCCCCGCTACGACGGAGCACCCAGTACCCACACCGGAAGGAGGGGAGGGGGGAAGGGGGGGCTTCGAGGGGGGGATGGATGTCAGGGGTTCAGGAGCAGAGGGACAGGGAAGGGAGGAATTAGAGACCGAGGGAGAGGAATCCGAGGGAGAAGTCAGCGATGATAGCCGTCCGAGGTCTCTAAGTCTCTCCAGCGAATCAGAGGATTCACAGAAAGGGGCTCCCGTGATCAGAGCAAGGGGGTTGCCAAGGGGAACACCCCAGGAGGGAGGGGCCAGAGAGGGCTCAGAGAGCAGCAGCTGGAGATCGGGACCAGCTTCCCCACCGGAGAGCAGTAGGGGGGAGGAGCCCCAGGCATCGGGAGCAGGCAGCTCTCCGTCAGCGGAAGGACAGGAGTCAGGGTTAGCCACGCCTGCATCAGAGAGCGAGGAAACGGTCAAAAGGAAGGTCAGGGGCAGCGCGCGCGCGCCAAGTTCAAATGTACAAGAGGGTGGCGCCATAAGCAGCCCGGAGAGGGAGCCGGGTCCCAAAGCCCGCCGAAGAGAGGGGGAGGAGTCCGAGGGGTCCGCATCCGAAGCGTCCAGGAAGGAAGGCACCCAGGGGGGTAGTAGGACCCAGAGGCGGAAGGAGAAACGCAGAAGGTGGAGTAAGGCTAGAGTGTTGAACTGGTGTACAGGGGGCGGAGACTCAGATGAGGCTTCGCTGGTCTAGGGTCTAGACGTAGAGATGCACGCTAGGGTTTGAAAATGGGAACTAAACTTCAATAAAGACTTTGTACAGTTCCGCTGGCTAGCGTTGGTCTTCTGTGAGCTGGGACCTGGAGGCAGTCTCTGACAGGTGTCCTGCATTTTGTTGTGCATATGAGGGTGTTCATAGAATTATTATTTTTTATAAGCATTACTAAAAGTAGAAAATATTCCACTCTGCACAGTTGCAACTGTAGAGGCAAGAGCCATTGAAAATTTCAAATTACACAAGAGTGAACTTATGGTCTTCCATCTAGATGTTTATTTTCATCAGTGCTAAAAGGAGAAATGGGAAGTTGACTGCACAGTAAGTCAACATTAAGGTCACATAATTATTCTCTCTATTATTTGTTACAGGCATATAAACGAACGACAAAATTACCCTCTTCCTGGGAAGACATGTATAACATTGGCACGAAAGCCACAATCTAACATGGATTGACTAGTCTTTTTAAAAGTGAGTTAAGGACTGATCATTTGTTTAAAACAAACCTATCATTTTGCTGGTGCCCTGGTTATTCAATGTAACAAGGCTTCTGTGTTCTAGCAATTACTCAGGGTCCCCCCCCCCCCCGAGTATATTGCAGACTATCATCTAGGCGACTGCCTAGACCAGGCTTCCTCAAACTCAGCCCTCCAGATGTTTTGAGTCTACAATTCGCATCATCCCTGACCATTGGTCCTGCTAGCTAGGGATCATGGGAGTTGTAGGCCAAAAACATCTGGAGGGCCGAGTTTGAGGAAGCCTGGCCTAGACTTTGTCTTCAGTTCTTTTAACAGTCATCTGGAGCTATATATCCAGCGGGAAGGGAGTGGTGGTGAAGTCTGTGGTGGTTGAGTGGTCTTCTGGCATTTGCATGGCTGGCAGAGGACATCACTTCCGGTCCCATTGGCCGCCTTGGGTGTTGGGGCTCGCCCATGGTGGCAGCCAATCACAGGCGAGCTAGGGGTGTGGTTTAGGAAACAGACTCGAGGGAAAACTTATTTCCTCTGGGCTGCTTCCTGGCTATAAAAGCCAGCTGCACCCAGGCCTCAGCCTCAGTTGATGCTGTATTCTCTACCCACCCAACGCTTTACAGTATGTGTAGGACTGCTGCATTTGTTGCTGTATTTGGGGCCAGGGAGGAATTTGTTTTCAGACAAATTGGGCCTGTCTAGGGGTTTCACCTACCTCATGGCAATTGTCACAACTTGATGGTGGATAAGGCATTGGGCTGGATCCTTAGCCTATGTGAACAAGGGGTTGGGAGCCACCCCCCACTCAAAGGAATCAGGGTATCCCATTAAAGGGATCCAGGGGGAGATGCTTGTGTCTGGGGACCGATGGGTCATAGCACCCCTAAAAATGGTGATCTCATGGGAGGTCACCCCAATTTGATGTTCATCACAGGGTGATCCTTAACCTTGGTTAGCCCTGTCAAATAATCCACCAACAAAAGGGTTTCTCACCCAATGCCTGCACTAAAACCTGCTGACAAAGTTGTGGTCTGTTTAAATCCCACGTGGTTGAACCTGGGCTTATTGCAACTTGTCCCTGCCTTGGTTCCATTACCCATGGCTTCACAGTTCCTGGACCCATAATGCTCAAATCAGTGTGGACCCTGTTGGATAGGAGACATATCAACTATTGAGATTATAATATATTTATGATTTAATTAGACTGGATCCAAAAGTACCCTTCCATTCACAGGAGTTCGTCCATGAATGCAAGGGTCTCAGAGTCAGCAGGGGTTCCTGTGCACAGAAGTGGTGTGTCTCTCTCTCTGTGATTTTCTCTGTGCCACCTCCCATAGAGGCTCTAACTGTCCTGAACAGATTTTTGTTCTGAATAAATTGCTTCTAAGCCATTTTCAAACCCCCGTCCCACTCCCATCCCTTCCAAGTTCTTCTTCATAAATTTCCAGGAAATATTATCAAAGGCCTTCTCAGCATCAATAAAAATTAACACTGCTTTAGTGTTAATATTTGTTTGTAAAAGTTCCAGGATATCAATAATGTTCCTAGTATTGTCAGACAAATGCCTACCAGGAAGAAAGCCTGCTTGGTCCTTATGAATCACTTCATTTAAAACCTTTTTCAATCTACTTGCCAAAATGTCTGCAAATATTTTGTAATCCACATTTAGGAGTGAGATGGGACGGTAGTTTCTAAGTTGATTCTTTTCAGTTTCCACTTTGGGTATCAATGTGATGAAAGCTTCTTTCCACGTTTCCGGTGCCCTTCCTCCCCCCATAATCTGATTGCAAACCTCCATTAATGGAAGAGTCAAGTAGTCTTTTAATATCTTGTAATACTTGGAGGTGAGCCCATCTGGGCCTGGAGATTTGCCCAACTGCATATTCTGAATGGCACCCTCAATTTCCTGTTGTGTTATTTTACAGTTCAAGATTGATCTCTTCTCCTGGGATAGTTCTGGTAGACCATTGAGTTTCAAAAATCGTTCCATCTCAGACACTTCCTCAGGCCCTTGTGTATACAACTTTTTGAAGTATTTCTGGAAGCACTTTCTAATTTCACCTGGTTTCTGGATATTTTTCCCTTCCACCTCTAGATTGGTAACGTAATTAAGTTTCTGTCTTTTTTTCAACTGCCATGCCAGCAGTTTTCCACATTTGTTTGCTGACTCAAAGGATCTTTGTCTCATTTGTTTAATTTTCCATTCCACTTCTTGGTTTATCAATTTCAAATATTGTGCCTGATAGAATTTGATTTCTCGCAAGATCTCTTTGGATTTTGGTTTAGATCTCAATCTTTTCTCTCCATCTCTTATCTTCTCTAATATTTTATCCTTTTTCCCATTCCAGAGTTTTTTCTTAATTGTGTTTTGTTGTATCAGAAGCCCCCTCATTACAGCTTTGCTAGCGTCCCAGACTGTTCTTTTTTCCACTGAAGTGTTCAAGTTGATTTCAAAATAGTCCCTTAATGTTTTTTGGGCCTTCTTTACAAACTCTTGATCTCTAAAGAGGGTGTCATTCATTTTCCATCTGAAGGATCCGGCTGGAGTAAGTCTCAATTCCATTTTCAGGGCGTTATGGTCGGAGCAAGTCTTTGGGCAGATTTCCACTCTTATAGTCTTCGGTGCCAGCCCTCTAGTTGTCCAGATTTGGTTGATAGTGAACAACGTGGTGACAGAGGAGTTCCATATTGAAAAAGGAACACGCCAGGGGTGCCCCCTATCCCCATTATTATTTATATCAGTCCTGGAGGTTTTGCTGAACATGATTAGGAGGGACCGGCAAATACAGGGGATTACGGTCGGAGTGAAACAATACAAATTGAAAGCATTTGCAGATGACTTAGTAATAACATTACAGGAGCCAGAATCTAGTACAAAAAGAGTTCTGGAATTGATACAAGAATTTGGTCGGGTGGCAGGATTTAAGTTGAACAAACAGAAAACTAAAGTTTTGGGGAAAAACTTGACGCCTTTAGAAATAGAGGGGTTTCAGAAGGAAACAGAGTTAACTGTGGTCAAGAAAGTGAAATACCTGGGGGTAAACTTGACGCCTAAAAACTTGAACTTGTTTAAGGACAATTATGAGAAATGCTGGTCAGAGGTTAAAAAGGATTTGGAAATTTGGTCGAGACTGAAGCTTTCCTTGCTGGGCCGAATTGCTGCTGTCAAGATGAATGTTCTGCCAAAAATGTTGTTTTTATTTCAAACCTTGCAGATTGTGGACAGAGTGGAATGTTTTGGAAAGTGGCAGAGGGATATATCAAAGTTTGTCTGGCAGGGCAAAAAGCCCCGAATTAAGTTTAAAATACTAACTGATGCAAAAGAAAGAGGGGGGTTTGCCCTGCCGGACTTAAGGTTATATTATGAGGCAGCAGCCCTCTGCTGGTTGAAAGATTGGATTTTATTAGAGAATACAGATGTCCTAGATCTGGAAGGCTTTAACAATTCGTTAGGATGGCATGCGTATTTGTGGTACGGCAAGGCAAAAACACATGGAATGTTCAAAAACCATATTGTCAGGAAAGCAATCTTTATGGTCTGGATGAAATATAAAGACTTATTGGAAAGTAAGACTCCGAGGTGGTTATCACCAGTGGAGGCCAAGGCGCGGAAAAAACCCAATATGGAGGTCGGCTGGCCGAAATATTGGGAACTAATAGAAAAAATTGATGACAATTGGAGGTTGCGGAGCTTTGAAAATTTAAAAGATAAGGTGCAAGATTGGTTTCATTATGCCCAAATTAACGAGGTTGTTAAGTTAGATAAAAAAACAGGATTCCAGGTGGAAAAATCGAAACTTGAGACAGAGCTGTTAGAATCAAAGACCAAGGTATTATCGAGAATGTATAACTTGCTGCTTAAATGGAACACACAGGATGAGACAGTTAAATCAGCTATGATAAAGTGGGCTCAAGACATTGGTTATAATATCATGTTTGAAGACTGGGAAAGGTTATGGACCACCGGTATGAAATTTACGGCATGTAATGCCTTGAAAGAAAACATCATGAAAATGATATACAGGTGGTACATGACCCCAGTTAAACTTGCTAAGATATACCATTTGTCTGATAACAAGTGTTGGAAGTGTAAGGAAGCTGAAGGAACATTCTTCCACCTTTGGTGGACCTGCCCAAGAGTGAAGGCCTTCTGGGAAATGATCTATAACGAGTTAAAAAAGGTGTTTAAGTACACCTTCTCTAAAAAACCGGAGGCCTTCCTCTTGGGTATTGTGGGCCAAGGGGTGTTAAAGAAGGATAGAACGTTTTTTATGTATGCCACCACGGCAGCAAGAATTCTGATCGCCAAACATTGGAAGACTCAAGATTTGCCCACACTGGAAGAGTGGCAAACGCAACTGATTGACTATATGGAGTTGGCCGAAATGACTGCCAGAATCCGAGATCTGGGAGAAGAAGCAATGGAGGAGGACTGGAAAAAATTTAAGAATTATCTGCAAAAATTTTATAAGCTATATGAACTATAAAATGACACATAATTTGAAATGCTAGCCCCAGCAATGAGTGTGTAACATTTATGAAATTGGATAACATTATTGAAAGAACCCAAGTTTAAATGTTAAAAATGATAATATGTTCTGTTTTTAGAGTAAACGAGCAATAAGGGATTTAAACTTAAACTGCAATTGAAAGTACAAAAGAAACATATGAAACAAGGTTATAATTTGCTGATAAATTTATTGTTAAGAATGCATTGTGCGGGAGATGTGGGGAAGTTCGATAGAAAGTTGAAATAAGTTGTTGAAGGGTTATGAATTTTTTATTTTCTTTTTGTCTATTGCTTGTTTTTTCTTTGCTTCTTTTTTTCTTCTTTTTTCTGTATACGTCTGAAAAAACATAATAAAAATTATTAAAAAAAAAAAAAAATAACTGTCCTGAACAGATTTTTGGGGTTGCAAGAGGAAGGGGAGTCAATAAAAACAATCTTCCTCTTCTGTTTGCAGGATCCTCCACTAGATCAAATCCCCTTCCATTTGCATTTTGGATCCAACATATTTTATGCCTTTGATTATCACTTGCTGAGAAACAGCAGCCGCAGAGTGCCATTGCTCTCATGTCCTGCTTGTGGACTTCTTTAAGCATCTGGCTGGACACTGTAGGAAACAGGCCTTAGATACGATCCATCAGGCCTCTGATGTTCTTATCTTCATCTCAAAATTATATCATATCTATATTGTGATCATATCTATAGTATGATAAAATTCCAGAAGAATTCCACTATGTATGAATAAATCATTAAGCAATGCCCAATTTATGGCACATTTATGACTGATCCTTTAGTTCTTGATACAAAGAAGTATTCTAAGAAGTATTTGCAGTTCTAAGACCATGGATTCCAGTATCCTCCTCACTATTAATATTTCTCTTCCTCTTCCTCCACCTCTTTTGATTAAAACCAAAGAATCACTGGATATCCCCCCCCCTTACCAGAATTTTGATAGCTGACTAAATTAACACTGCCCTGTGATCACCAAATGACTGGTCTTTGTGGGACCAAGCAACTGTGTGATCAAACAGATCATCCGACTCCTTTGACAGGTACTGAGCTGAGTTGCTCATGTGCCTCTCCTGTGTCTGACATCAGCAGCAGGAGGGGTGGAGCAGTTCAGGGAGTTAGTGCATTTACAGTTGTTGCCAGGGAAACAAGAAAAATTGCAGACATGCTGCACCACATATAATGTAATCAGATTTGGACTGGAATCACAGAACATCTGAGCAACATTTTATTGCCATATGCTAAAAAGGAATGAATTTATTCTGGGGGTTTTTATGAATACCTGGATCTGTTTTACATAAAACTTATTAATTATAACTTTTAAGATAGCAACTAAAAAGGGAATGAGATACTCTAATATGCCTGTGTTGATCTAGTCTGCTCTTCTGCTTCCTTCGACTGCCTGGTCTTGCAGATGTTATGCTTCCACTCCAAGAGCTCCTGTTTCACAGTACTTCCATCTTTCTCATTTAGAAAATGGCAGTCAGTGCTGTTTCATCAGGATGATGAGGCAAATCTTTTTAAAGAGGTGCGGACAGTTGTTAGGGGAGAAGTGGACTCTTCCCTGTTCCTCCCATCACTATTGTTAAGGATGTGTTCTGTACAGAAAATACAACCGGGGAGAAAACATGCACTCTACTACATGTTGTTTTGACCCACAGCATGGCATGGTTACTTAGCCACTTTCTTTCAGCACCATGTGAGGCTTATGTGGGAACTGGGCCACACCATTTTTATTAAATATGCCCAGGGGGGATGGTAATATGGTATTTTTTTTGGGGGGGGGGTTCTTGCTTATCTGGGGCTTAACTAAAGTGGACCTATAATGGTCTTACCAAGATGAGCAAACAGCTCTTGTACCAAGCACACAATATGACCATTAAAGGTAAAGGAAAAGTACCCCTGACCATTAGGTCCAGTCGTGGCCGACTCTGGGGTTGCGGCACTCATCTCACTTTATTGGCTGAGGAAGCCGGCATACAGCTTCCGGGTCATGTGGCCAGAAGGACTAAGCCGCTTCTGGCAAACCAGAGCAGTGCACGGAAACACCGTTTACCTTCCCGCCAGAGCGGTACCTATTTATCTACTTGCACTGGTGTGTTTTCGAACTGCTAGGTTGGCAGGAACAGGGACCGAGCAACGGGTGCTCACCCCGTCACGGGGATTCGACCTTCTGATCGGCAAGTCCTAGGCTTTGTGGTTTAACCCACAGCGCCACCCGTGTCCCGCAATTTGATCGTTACAAACCTCTTATTCTTCTTTCTTTCTAGCATAGTAGAAATTAGAGGGGGTGTCAAGCATTTGGCAAGCTGCAATGCAGTGTTTCATCCTATCATCATGGGAGGTAAGCTGCTGGATGTTGGTTTAGGAAATCTTAGTTCTGTCACAAACTCTTGTGATGATTGGCCCATGAGAAATTTGCTATCTCTTGTCCAGGAAACCCTCTCACACAGAGGTGTGGGAATGTATTTGCCGAATCACCTGCTCTTGAGATGAAAATTATAATAAAGTTTAGAATCCAGCAACTAGATCCTTAATACCAGTGCCTCAACATTCACTATGGAAGCTTAAATTGCTTAGTTATAAACAACGAACAATCCTCCAAATGAGTAGCAAATAGAAAATGGAAAATAAAACACGATTCAAAACTTAGGAAGGGATGCTGATTTACATAAAGCTCTCTGAGTTTCAGCTTTCTATTTTGCACAATTGCAATTAATTTGTTTTTAATGGATAACCTTACAGAAGATTTATTTTTAATGGAATTTTTTTCCCAAGGCAAATTTTAAAGTGAAGGTTTTTTTGGTGGGAAATTAGAAGTCAAGTTCTCACCCCCCCATTGAATTTTATAAACTTTTATTTTGGTTCTACCTCTGCCTGCTCTACACCTATGGAAATAATCTTAGGCACAAGTGCATGAACCAGAGAGAAAGGAAGTACTAACATCAAAATTCTGTGCCTTTCTACTCAGAAGCAGGTGAATGTCTACAGGCCTGAATAAGCATAGGTGGCATTGCACTGTAAAAGCTGGTGGTGGGCACAGCTGAAAATTGTCTTTCAGGGTGGCCTAGGAAGTGACCTTATACTGAGTCAGACTATTGGTCCACCCCGTTCAATATTGTCTACACCGACTGGCAGCAGCAGCCCAGGATTTCAGGCAGGGAATATTCCCAGCTTTACCTGAACACTGCAGGGACTGAAGCTGGGAGCTTCTGCCTAGCAAAACAGATGCTCTACCACCAATCTGCGGCTCTGAAAGGGAAGCTTTCGGGAGAAGCTTGGTCCTCTTATTTTCAACCGAATTGACAATACAGTGGTACCTTGGGTTAAGTACTTAATTCGTTCCAGAGGTCTGTTCTTAACCTGAAACTGTTCTTAACCTGAAGCACCACTTTAGCTAATGGGGCCTCCCGCTGCTGCTGTGCCGCCGGAGCACGATTTCTGTTCTCATCCTGAAGCAAAGTTCTTAACCCGAGGTACTATTTCTGGGTTAGCGGAGTCTGTAACCTGAAGCGTATGTAACCTGAAGTACCACTGTACAGCAAGGAAATTATTTTTAATTTTAATTATTATTTTACCCTGCACCTGAAAACACCACTAGCGAAATTATGTTTGGCAACCTAAAGCACTTTGTAGTCAATAGAGTGGCAATAAAAATTAAACCCTCACGAAAGAGCTGAGCCGTGCAGTTCCTCTGAGCAACTTGCCAGAGCCTCGAGGGGTCAGATCTAACGGGGGGGGGAGTGGGGGGGGAGGAACTGCCACAGCTTTTAGTCCAGGCCCTGCCAGAGCAGTTGTACACATGGATGCAATTTCACTGCTATCTTTTTTGCTATTTCTTATGAATTTCTTGCTCGCTGCCCATGCTCCCCACCCCACCCCCCATTCAATTCATCCCCATGTTCTTTTGCAGTCTGCTTTCCCCTGCTTTCATGGAACATTTAGGAAATTAACAGTAACTGTCAAATCATTCCACAAATAGAAGAATATAAGTTTTGGGGGGGGAGGGGAAATCTGCTTCATCTTTCTTTTCCTTTTTTTTTTGTCCTAGGGCAGCAACAAAGAAGTCCTTGGAACTTTTTTGGATAGGGTGCTCCAGCAAGTTGGCTTTTGTTATATCAAGCGCACACAATGTTTCATTTGTTTTTGTTGTTTGTATGTCCTCCCAAAAAGTTATGTTTTAAATCTTATTTTTTGAGACTAATTCAAAGATATAAAGAAATACATACTGTCAGGGAACTGCCATCAGAGCAGGGGCTTGAAACAGAGGGGTAGTTGTGTTACAGGGAGCCTCTGAAAATCTTGCAAAGCAGTTCCTCTTCCGGTGAGGAGGAAAGCCCCACCTCCAGCCATAGCTGTCAACCGTCCCTTATTTGGTGGGAAAGTCCCTTATCCCAGCACTGTGTCCTGCTGCTGTCCCTTATTGATGATGTCCCTTAAATTTCCCAGGTTTCAAAGCAAGCAGCTCCTCTCTCTCCCTCCCTGTCGGCCAGGGAGGAGGTAGGCTCCAACTGTGTTGCTTGGCTGCGTTGCTCACCCAATAAGGAGTCTAAGAACGACTGGGGGGTGGAGCTTGCATGCCTTGTGCCGATCATATCGGCCGCGTTGCCTGGGGACTCGCCTTTGCTCAGCGCTTCCCAGCGGAGAGGTGACGGTGGTTTTCCTTGCTGCATCCCCTTTGCCGGGTTGCTGCACTGTGGGAACCACCGCTTGAGGCTTCGTTTGGCTGCTGGCTGGGCTTTCTGCCTTTGGCTCGGAGGGGCTCAGAAGTTGAACATACCTGTGTTCGGAAAATCCCTTATATTGGCTGCTGATCCCTTATTTTCAAGGCTACTGGTCCCTTATTTTCAAATCTGTAGGTTGACCAGAGGATGCTAGTGGGAGCCTCAGCACCACTCCTGGCCAAGCCCTGGAAGCATGCCCCTTCCGTCACCCACCCTGCGCAGAAGTCTAAAGCCGCCCTGAGCCCGGCTTCGGCTGGGGAGGGCGGGATACAAATAAAATTTATTATTATTATTATTAAAGCGCAAAGAGGGAAGGAAAAGGCTGGGCCTAACAAGACTTTTATGTTGGGGGAGGTCCAGGAAACAAGCGCTCCCGGATTCTGCTAGTGATTGAGGCAGACATGAACCTTAGGGTTCTGCACTGTAAATAGTTTTGCACGTAAATAAAACCTGTAAAGGACAGGTCGGAGTTCTCCCTGGTTACGCGTGAGCAACCACCTTTGCCATCTGACACATACCCATTACAAAGTATCTTTTAAAATAATATACAGTGGTACCTCGGTTTACGAACTTAATCTGTTCCGGAAGTATGTTCTTAAACCAAAACTGTTCTTAAACCGAGGTGCGCTTTCCCTAATGAGGCCTCCCGCCACCAGTGCCCTTCCACTGTTCAGATTCCATTCTTAGATTGAGGTAAAGTTCTCAAACCGGAACACTATTTCCGGTTTTGCAGAGTTTGTGAACCAAATCGTTCTTAAGCAGGACTGTTCTTAAACCGAGGTACCACTGTACTGAGGTAAAACAGCCACGTAATCTAAAAACCAGAGCAAAGTCAGAAGGAAGAAAATACCAGGAAAGGAGAAATCTAAAGAAGGAGAAAGCAAGAGTAAAATAAAGAAAAAGAAAGAAAGATTGAGTAAAATAAAAGGACTTTCAGTTCTGTGCAGCTACATATGAGCTCTATGCACAAAGATGGAAAGACACTGCCTTTCTTACCTACTATAGAAGAATGGCTGATAAAATTATTCAACTTGGCTGAGATGGCTAAGCTAACATGCTTAATGAGAGGAAAATCATTACTGACATTTTTTAAGGATTGGAAGTTTCTAATGGACTTTGTGTGAAAGAGAAAATGAGCTTGTGATATCTGGATTTGAAGATTGAAAAAACACACATAGAAGATGGAATGGTTGGATCTTAAAGAATGAATATCATATGTTCCTCCCAATAAGTTATGCATCCCCCTTGTGTGCCCCCACTTGGGTTGCAAAGTAAAAAATTATACTAGGAATCATTACAGTGATCTTGGATAGGATTTGTTTTTTAATAATAAAAAAAGATGTGTATACGCCTTAACTTTGAGTCAAAGAAGGGGAGGGGAGAGAAGAGAATGAGTGGGACCCTATCCAAAAAGATTGTTGATGATTTACACTGAATTTTTATGATACATGTAAAGAAGAAGATGATAAAGTGGGGGTTGCTTACAGTAATTAAGGAATATAATTGTGAAGTGGGGGTGTGTGAGAGAAAGGAGCTCAGAGGAATTGTAATCTATGGAGATGTCAGCTAATTACTTAATCGCCTGCATTTGTAAATCTTATTATTGGAAAAGAAATTACTGTTGTGGCTACATTACAGATATTTATCTGCTAATAGCCTTGATTAATCAGCGATGCTAATCTGTCATCCTGAAAGCCAGTATTAACGACATCAATCTTGCGGAACAATAACCGTTTATATGAAAGAAAACGTTGTCCATTTAAGGTCCAGATGTGCAAAAGGGGGCTGAGGAATGTGAGATTCTGGAACCAGTTGGCTGAGCCAAAAAGAGCCGATTTCTTGAAATTAAGTTGTTTGCTCCTGTTAACCCTTTCTCCCAGCGCAAAGTGCTTCTTAGTTTTGAGCAAAAGGTATTTTATATGCTGCAAAAAAATCAGCTCCACTTCACAACAATCATAGACTAAATAAAGAGTTGCAGGCTTCATTTATTATCCCCAAAGTATTAAGGACCCTGGATCTGGTAAGCAAAGATAAGTCCCTTTAAAAACACACACACAGTGTGTGTGTTTTAAACAGAAAAGCTGATAAAAGCTAAAGAAAGGTATAATTCTCTTTCTTTAAAAAAAAAGGGGAAAAGGAAAGAAAAAAGGATTCTGGAACAATGCTATTGATTTTCCCTTTGGCTAAATAAACTTTTCCTTTTGAATCAGTGTTTCTTACAACAAGGGAAAGTGATGAAGTGGAAAAATGGAGACTCTGGTGCTTTAATTTCCTCTCAGTGTTGCAGAGTAAGTTTTACAGGGAAATGAAACTCCAGCAAATAAGCCCAGGTTACAGTTTCAGAGGAAATTTGCTGTGGAGCAGACAGTGGCAAAGTACCCAGAGAAGATCAACATTTCTATTTAGCTGGTTCAAACGAAAAGGGGAAAGAACAAAACAATTACAGCAGAATGTCGACCTTGCAAGATTTCTATCTGCTCTGCAGTTGTAGTCTATATGATGTCCAGATGGTCCTTCATCCAAGGAAATGTTCTCCTTTCTCTAGGATTATCACAAGCTCCTGGCTTACAATAATAGGCAAGATATTTTGTCCTAGAAACAGTAGGTTTGGCTCCAATGGCATGGAGTGCACTGCATTTCTATTTAAACTATAGTCATTGTTTTGACATTTGCATCTAGGCACATAGGCATATATGGAAGTTTAATACAAATCTTTTTTTCTTTTTTGTGGTGGTGGTTCAAACGTGGTCATGCTGTTCTCACTGCAGAGGAGCTGTTGAAAAAAAGAGGAGCATGATAGGACCTTCACAGTCACCCAGGAGCTGTGTCCCATAAAATGTCCTTTCCTTCCCCCATGCCTGGATCTGCAGTACAGTGGAAGAACATAGACTTACCATACAAGAGGCTCCTAGTTTGGTCTCAGAAGAAAGCACCCTTGAGGCAATGCTATTAACCAGCAAATCAGACCAATGGTCATTTAATCATTTACTGCTTCTGAAGCTGCATTCCACCACCACACCACCCCTTCAAGGGATGTTCAGTCCCCCCCCCCAAATAAATGGGATTGCATACCCTCCAACATTTCTCCGATGGAAATAGGGAGATCCTAAGGAAAAGTGGGGCATTCCAAGATCAAATCAGAAACCAGGATGGCTTCTGTAATTCTGGAACTGTCCCTGGAAAATAGGGACACTTTGCAATTGGAGTCAAGGCTAAAGGTGATGAAGGGACTGAGATCAACATCTTGCTTGCTGTGCTTTGAAAGCAGACCTTGTTGGGGGAGGGAGAAGCCAATGTACTAATATGTGGAAAGAGAGATAAGGGGGACATAGAGTTGAGGTCGAAAGGGAAGAAGCCAAGCTCTGTAATCAGTAGCAGTGTACCAGGCAAGAGCCTGGGAATCAGATATACAAAGGAGGTGTTGCTGATGTATTTCTTGTGTCCTCCTAATGAGACCTTCATTTTCCAAATTCGTTTGTTCCAGAACTCTCTGGGCCTAGATAAACAAGGATTTTTACAGAGGGTGGCAGAACAAGGCTGTACACAGGGTTTTTTTAAAAGCCGGAACTCGCTGGAATTCAGTTCCGGCACCTCTCTGGTGGGCGCCATTGCCACTATAAGGGAACAAGGGAGGCATTCATAGTGAGTTCCAGCACCTCTTTTTCTAGGGAAATAGCACTGGGTGTACAAATGAAAACCGTTCCCAGTCTTCCTTTTTCCTTATGTGACTGACCTCTATTTAAGCAAAGATGATTCCTGGAAGAGATGTGCCACTTTATCTACAGTCAGAAAGAGGCACTGGAAATTTACAGAGAAATGTCATCTTCCGATCACTGTATCATGAACACTTCACTCTCTCCTGATTCACACACACACACACACACACACACACACACACACACCCCCCACGTACCATGTGAAGGCAGTGGGCCTCTGTTTATCTTTAAAATTATTTCCCCTTAAATACACTTCGCAGTTGGCTTTCTTCTGGAACAGAGATTCATCTCTTGCTTCTACTATGGATGATTATTTCCCCTCCGCACCTCATGATGTGTAAACTGTAGCGTAGCCTTAAGGAATCAAACCAGCAACAGGAAATCTTACAAAGCCACCAGCTGAAAGCAAGCGCTGAGCCAAAATAATAATAATGACAACAACATTGCTGCATTTAAAGAACCCGTGGGGATGGTTCCAGTGGCTGGCCATAGCACTTGAAGATTATTAAATGGCGGCAGTTTCCATATTCCAAACAAAGCATGTGAGAGTGTTAGATTTCCTCATCTGGTTATAGGCTTCAAGGTTTGAATGGTGGCATAATTAGGCTTTGGTCTACTAACTGCAAATAGTGTAGGTCAAGAGATATTTCTGTTATGGAAAAACACAGCTGCACTCTAGTCAGAGGCCTATGCAGACAAGGTTGGTCCAAGGCATTTTCCTGCCCGAGGAAAAGGAAGAGATGGCATCTGCTCCTAAGCTATTCACAGTAGCTGAACACACCAGCAGCCAAATCTTACTTCAGCACTGGCAGTCGGTCAGAGCACTCCAATGCACCTGAGGTCATTAGGCTAACTTCGGGGGGCACAGAGCAGGCAATACAGCACACACAGCAATGTATCCCAACCATAGGTGTCAACTCCCTGCCCAAGCACCCACAAAATTCCCCATGAAGGGGCTGGGCACCCACAAATTTCAGTACCAGGGCCATGGCACCCACAGTCACGGAGCCAAGCTGACACTCCTGATCCCAACGTTGTTCTACTATTCCCTGTTCCTTTGCTTCTGCTGCCTGAGGCAATTGCTTCACTCCACCTAGTGATAGGGCTGGCATACAGATAAACAGGATGGATCTACATCAATATTGATATCTATATCTATTCTATGCTACCCCAAGTTTGGAAAACACAGTGTGTTAGATAATGCAAAATAAAATACCAACCAGAGCATAATAGTGGCTTTGATCTTGGGTGCATTTTCAAATGGAAAAGTAAATATCAGAAATCATAAAATTATAGGGAACTCTTAGGGTCATCTAGTCCAACCCCCTGCAATACAGGAATATGAAGCTGTCCCATACGGGGGGTCGAACCTGCAATCTTGTCATTATCGGCACTGTGCTGTAAACAACTGAGCTACGCCAATGGAGCCTCTGTTTCAACTTATGGTTGTAGAAAACTTTTCTTCTTAGAAACACCCTCCCCTCAGCCCATAAAATAGACACACTCCTAAGCTAAGCTTAATTAAGTACCTGGAGCTCTAATTGTGGAATGCACTGAAGCTGTTTTACATATTACCTCATTAAAGTGAAGCAATCAGTGTGGGTGGGGAGAAAAACAATATAGAAATTTCACTCTTTTTGACACAAATGACTGATATTGTGGAAACCCTCTTGGTGGCTGGCTTTCCAGCATAGGAAAGATGCACAGTAAAAACTCCAGGGAGACCATTTCTATTTTTGATTTTATTTTAAGAATCCTTTAGTTTGAACTGTAAAGTTGAATTCTCCAACTTCAGCCATGCCATGTATGGTTACTGTATAATTCTGGCAGATGTAACTAGGTAAGTCGGGTCAGGGAGGGTCAGTCTGGGTCAATATGAAATGACAGCTTTCCAAAGAAAACCCATAGGCCCTGCAAGGTGAGATGATAGTGTGAGGTGGCCATCTCAGCTCTGAGTCAGACCTGAAACATGCCCAGGAGGTTGCTGAAGCCAATGTCCTAACAAGAGGTGCAGTCTTCAGACAAGAAATGAAACCACAGCCCTGTTCACTGAAAGTCTCCACAAAGTCTGCTTCACTACTGTAAGCAGGATTTTATTTTTACCACCACATTGGCCAAACTCTCATTGGGATCATTATTACACCTGGTAAAGTCCAAAGTCAAAACAAAACCAAAACAAAAATGCCCTGTCCCGAATAATTTTCTCTCCATTATGATTCAGACACGATCTCTCCAGGTGGGTTATGAGTATTTTAAAAGGAAGTCAGTTTCCTGATGGGCAAAGAGATCTTATAGCAGATAGGGATAGCGGGGGGAGAGATTTAGGGTGGTGTTCAATTACACTTCACTCAGAGTAGACCTCTTGAAATTAATGGACCCAACTTAGTCATGTTCATTAATTTCACTGAGTCTATTCTGAGTAACACTTAGCTGAATACCACCCTTAGTCCCCATTCTAATGTGAGGCTACTTAATTTGCACTTCTTTAGAAAAAAATATTGAAAATTTTCAATGTGAAATACAGTAAGAACCAAACTAGTATACAGAACAAGAATAATAGAAAGCCAAAAAATAAAAAAGCAAGAGAGAAAAGAGAAGAGAGAAAGACAAAGACAATGAGAGAAAGAGAGAAAATATGGTATATCATTTCCCAGAATGCTTTTAGAACCTTACAGGTCCACCACATATGACAGAAGGTGCCTTCCTTTTGCTTACATTTCCAGCAGATATTTGCACTTGTCTTATACATTTTTGCAAGCTTACTAGGAGTCAAATACCACCAGTACATCATTTTCATATAATTTTCTTTCAGTGTACAACATGCTGAGAATTTCACCAATGCCGAAGCCTCCCTTAACTGGATTGTGCAGCGGTGCCTGGCAGTAACAATGGCAGATTCTGGTGAGCTCTTGCAAGATCTTAAAGAACGCATGAGATCTTGTGACCCTGGGCAGATCAGGTCTTCCTGTTATATACCTGCTGGGATTGACAAGGCATATGACCCTCACCTGAATCTCATTTAACTCTTTGCTGGGCAATTTGCACCAGACGTCATGTGCATGGAAGTTGCCAAATCCATTAACCAACTAGGGTTACTGTTAATAGCACCAGTTTTCCTATACAGTGGTACCGCGGGTTACATATGCTTCAGGTTACAGACTTCGCTAACCCAGAAATAGTACCTCGGGTTAAGAACTTTGCTTCAGGATGAGAACAGAAATCGTGCTATGGCGGCATGGCGGCAGCAGGAGGCCCCATTAGCTAAAGTGGTGCTTCAGGTTAAGAACAGTTTCAGGTTAAGAACGGACCTCCGGAACGAATTAAGTACTTAACCCGAGGTACCACTGTAACTTGATATTGCTGAATAGTTCTGATGAACTGCAAAAGCATTTTTAGTTTGCTTTCTGTTGCCACCCTGGAACTTTTCTTTATTAGTGCCACTTTGTTTTGTACAATTCCTGGCAAATGAAGGAAAACAACTTTTCTCCTTGTATATGTTGATGGTATGATTTTGGTTACTGAGAACAAACAAGATTGTACAAAAACAAGATTGGGTGCAGGCCTGGCTAGGACAATAGGCGTGACACACCTCTGACAAAGGTGACCTGTGTGCTTGCTTAACAGCTGTTGGGAACTTAAAGGTCCCTGCTCTCCCTTCTTATGGTCTTTATATTGGACCTGGAGGCTTATGTGACATCCATTTATTAGAGTGTTACCTGACGTCTATAACACTTTATCGGAATATTATATCATTTGAGTAATATTGCCATTACTCTTGCCATCTTCTCATAAATACGCAATATCTAAAGTTGAAACTTACTCTGTGGTGGAGGTTGTAAGTGTGTTGTAAAGAGCCCACCAAGAAAGAGAGAGCCTGCAACTGTAAATAGAAAAAAGAAGCACCAGGAACAGAGATCTGGGAGTGTTGGTTGAAAGAAATATAACGGAACACATCTTACAGATACAACTCCATGCCCTTTAAAGTGGTTTTCGTGAAGGCATATGTTGAAAGACACATGACTATCAGTCCAAGCCCTTGGTTTTACTAATCTCATTAGACATAGCATGAGAGAAATAAGATCAGCAAGGATCAGATAGAAAAAGAAGGAGGAGGAGACATTTCATTAACAAAATAAGAAGCCAAAGCAAACAGAGAAAGAGCAGAAGTTAATAGGAGAGGGATAGAGTAGGGCATTAAAGGGAAGGAGAATAATAATAAGAATATATATATATAGAAAGGATATCAGAAGATAACATAAATGTAATGGGATTTCTTATTATCCCCACTATAGGCTGAGATGGCCTTTGATCTAAAACACACCCAATGACTTCAGAATCCAACCATGATATGCTTTTGCAGGCACGAACCACCTATAAACAGTACATTGTGGGGAACCACTTACTTTGCTCAGCTTGAATAGTGCCTTCATGGCTGCTCTTGCCATGACTGTCCTAACAGCAGGACAAGGGCTTCATCTGAACCCAGATTTAGGCTGACAGCCAGTGCTTCATCCACATGTTTTTCAATTAAAGGTGGAGTGATAATTCATAGCAAGGGTGCTCCACTCTCTGGGTACTGCAAAGGTGTCATGGGCTTTGAAGACACTCAAACGCAGGACAAAAGGGAGAAACGTGCTAAGAGGAAGGCATGCTCGACAAATTCACACTGTGATCAACTCCCGCCCGGAAACCTATGTCCCCACTGTGGAAGGGTGTGTGGATTCAGAATTGGCCTCCATAGTCATTTATGGACTCATTGTTAAAACTGTGTTTATGGAAGACAATCTTACTCGGCTACGAGTGATCGCCAAAGAAGACGGCTGCTTGAATTACTGTGCATAGAATTGAGAGGTGGGCATAGTTTGCAGGAAGCTACCTCAATTTTGCTTGCTCCCAGATTCTCTTTGTTGTCTGCTACCCTTCCCAAAAGGTAAAAGTATTCATCTTGAGGAAGGGCATCAATGCAACAGGTGGCAGAGGACCAAAGGGGCGGGGAGGAAGGGGGGGAAGTTCTCTCACTTGGATTGGAAAGGACGGGCCTCAGGGTCAGAGATGTGTCTTCTAGGTAGGCTTGTCCAAGTATACATCTCACTTAGAATTAATCATTGGAGACCACCCAATCTTATGTTAACCTCAGCACAAGGTCTCCAAAATAGAAACCATGCACCAACTGTCACCAGTTCCTGTTACATTTAGAAATTGTTACTTTGTGATGTGACACCATTGTGTTGTGTGTTTTCCCTACCTGTGCACCACCTCGCTGACTGCTGCTGGATAGAAAATACACAATGTAATGACATCACGTATTGGGTTAAGTATTATTACTCATAATGAGAAATTGGGGGGGACGGGACTTGGTGATGCCATTTTTGTATGATGTCTTCATGTCCAGTGTAACATTAACTCCCCTGAACAGTAGAAGAAATTTCCTCTCATCCTGAGATGGGTGTATGCCAAATGGGTAGGCAGATGTATTCATCACACCTTTCTTTTGCCCAATATTACTAGCCCATGGGCAGCAAACTCTTGTTATGAGTTGCTTATCAGATTTTCTATGAGTAAGCCTTTAAGTGTGGGTTGCCCTGAGGCAATACCTGGACTTGACAAAGGAGTGTTGATATCCTATGTTTGTCTGGTGATGTGTCTCCAGGGGAGCTGAGAAGTCAGGGTAATGGTAAGAGGAGATGAGTCAGCCAGATTTCCCTTATCTTACCCAGAGGGAGAGGGTAAGGTGTCTGTGTATGAGAAGAACAATAGATTGCAGCTTGAGAGAGAGCGTTGCCTCAAGTAAATTCTGCTTAGAGTCAACTCATTGAAATTAACGGACATGACAAAATGAGCAACCCAAAGACTAGGAAAAGCACAGAGAGATGATTTTAGGCTCTGTAAGGCTGTGTATACTCTATACCTTTAAAGCATATCTGAAGCACATTATTTCCTTTAAAGAATTCTGAGCTCTGTACTTAAAGGTTGCAGAGAATTGTAATCCCCAGATTTCTCTAAGGGGGAAAATGTGCTTCCAATCTGCTTTAAAGGTATATGGTGTCTAAGATAACAATATTTTGGGAATGCTAGATTCCTCCCTGAATATATTGTGAGGACCAGGGGTTTCCCTCTCTGCTGGGGTGTCAAAGATGTGCCTCCAACTTTGCTCAAGCTACATTTTTATAAATAAACACAAATATTACAAAATACCAATAAGCAAAATTTGAAAGGAAACCAAACCTGGGTAAAAGTTGCACCCTTTTAACTTCTCACCATTCAGAGAAGGGGAATGAGCATAACAATATTTTAGTTATTATTCTGCAGTCTTTGAGGCTTCCTGGCAACATTCATTAAACACAATTCTTCTCTACACTAATCCTCCATATTTATTAGTAAAAAAGAATAAGAAGGAGGAAACATAGGTCATAGGAAGGTTACATGAATAGGCAATTAGTGGAGAAAAAATCACGAGCAATAAGGTATATGTGTTTGGATAAAGTCTCCCCCCCTTTTTAAGTTTTACATCTAAAGATTCTTTTCCAATGGACAGAGACAGTTTATCATTCACCATATTTTCATTCTTCATTTGCAGCATTATAAATATGGGATCAATAATGGTGGCACTGGAAGGCAGACAAATGAGAACAATCCAAATTTAATGGGAGACCTCGACCGGCATCTTTTTATTTACAAGCTTCATGTCCAAGCCACATTAAAATCAGCGAGATACAATCTCTCTCTGTTTACAGTCTACAGGTTATTATCTAGTTTTCAAACTATTCCATTTAGAATGGCTAAGCCTTTTTACAGTGACACACCATTAATTGGCCATTGGGATTCTAATGATGTTCGGGGGAAGAAAGAGTCAATAAAAATCCTTTACATTTGACCCCTTCCCCCTAGAACATAATTCATTTCATTGCAAACATAAATATAATTACATGTTTGGTTTCAAAGTTAAATTCTTAGGTAAACTGTTCCGCCTTAGATCTTAGGATTTTGCATTTCTTCCTCCCCGCCAAAGGTGCCAATTCTAGTTGGCTGCCTACAACATCACCATTTCCATAGGGCCGTTAGTGTAGGTAAGAAATGTTTCATTTTCTTGCATCCATTGCTTGGTAGCTTTAATCCTCCTGGACAGTGAGGAATAACGGCTTGCTTTACACTGTCAATTTCTTTTACTTCTTACATTGGCACTTGTCAATATTCCTTACCATATGCATTGGCTAAAATATTCCAGTGTACATAATTACTTCAGACATTTGCCACCATTTGTCTGCAGCATGCATACTACTTGTTCACAAATAGCAATATTTGTCAGTTCAGGAAAGCCAATGCATTGGCTTCATGCACTTTTTTTTTTAATGAACATGGCTGTCTTACATTTCCCTCTATGACCACAGACTGGGTCATCTGTTTATGGCAAGCTGAGGAGGAAAGAGGAACTTGACTTGGCAACTGAAATACCAGCTGACACCTTCCTAAGAATCAGGTCTTGCCTTGTCCCTGGTGTTGTGAGTTGGGCAACTAACCTTGCCTCTGTTCATATTCCATATTGATTCTCCTCTTTCAAAAGCAATGGGCTTTTCAACATCTTACATACTTCGGAAGCCAGACTGGAAAACCAATTAGTCATCAGTCTATAGCTCCCTTATAGCAACATCCAATTCAATACAGTATAGGGTGAGGTTTGTACAATCATAAATGTTCACAGATTGGCAGGTTGTCATTATATATAAATACATTGGATAACACATGCATATTCTGCTAGAATTCAAAATGCATATTCCACATAATAGTCAGGTTTAGAAAGGGGGGGGCATGCACTTTGGTTTTCTGGAGAATTTATTTTAATCTGCAGTTGTATTCCTTGAAATTATGCCCCAGACAACCACATTGTATCTGAACTTTCTTACTTTGATGGTCTTAACAGCCAGCTAATTGGAAACATTTTTCATGGAAGCCTTCTCCTGCCAAACTTTATTTTGAATGGCAGATGTTAAAATCAAGTGCACCCAAGTGGGGCATTGAATGTATGAAGTTTGAACTCTTGTCATTTAATTTTAGCTGCCAAAATTCTGATCGTACATCAAGGGCTGATTAAGAGACTATATTCATGGGAAATTCGCTTGTAATTCTGGCATGCACGGTAGTATATATTGACTCCTGACTATTCAAAGCTTGTATTTTCTTAACACACTGGGTTGAATCTAGGCTTGGTTCTGCATAGCACACACCCAATGAAATCAATGGGAATTAAGGTAATCAATATGCCCCAGTACATCAGGGATAGTCCTACAGATGTTGGACTACACTTCCCATCATCCCTGACCATTGGCCATAGTGGCAGGACTGATGGGAGTGTAGTTCAGCAACATTTGGGGGCACCACATTGAGTATTTCCTTCTAAATTTGTAAAAGCCAAGTGTGATATCTAGTTGCTGTATAGATTACTCAGTGTTTTAACTGTATTTAACTTTGGACTCTTACAACACATTTGGGGAAGAGGAGGAGAATATTACCTATTCATATTCTTACATTTTTTTTTACCATTCATATTCATGTGGTCACATGCAGAAACATTTTGAAAGCAATCAATAGACGAATCTCAAGACTTGCCTCACGCCAGATAACAGTCTTCTTTGTTTTTGTAAATTTATCCCTCTCAAAGAAGCTCTTATGGCATCAAGAGTGTGGTAACTTTTCCAGATGAGAGTTCATATGTTTTCCTGCTTTAAAGCCTTGTCAATATTTTAATTTCATTTTGTTTAATTTTTAGTTGATGTTCAATGAGAGATAAATGTAAATGTGCTTTTTATAAGAAATTGTGGCACGTTCACAAATAAACAAGCTATAAAACACATTAAACAACTTGTATTATATACAACAAAGAGTCTTCTTACACCTTAAGAATCAAAAAGTTCATTCATTATTTTTGGTGGGGAACACAAGCTACCCCTCTAGATGTTACAGCATGCCATTTGTGAATTATAGATTTCTCCCAATGAAGGGACAACTAGGGCCCAAAACACAGTGAACTCTGTGAGCTGATCTACCTACTGATCTACCTCCCTCCCTGGAAAGACCCTGATGTTGGGAAAGATGGAGGGCACAAGGAGAAGGGGATAACAGAGGACGAGATGGTTGGACAGTGTTCTCGAAGCTACCAGCATTAGTTTGACCAAACTGCAGGAGGCAGTGGAAGACAGAAGTGCCTGGCGTGCTCTGGTCCATGGGGTCACGAAGAGTCGGTCATGGCTAAACGACTAAACAACAACCTAATTGTGAATTTTGGATACATTTGTATCTGTAGCTACTTGTGGAGTGTGCTTCTGCTGGACTCACAATGCAAATTTCCATCTTGATGAATGATGCCAGCCTTTATTCCCCATAACAAAATTACATTAAAACAATCTTAAATAGCAATCTTAGACAAAGGTGGCATGAATTTGCCCATTAGTTGTACTTCTTTGTAGCTTTTCAGCCACGTAGGCTGCAATAATATATCCAGATTGCTAAGAATAAGCCCCATACATCTTTTGAGAAATGTATAGGGTTGCACTGGTCAAATGCAATCCTATACAGAAGACCTACCTGCTGCAGGGCTATAGCAGGTAAGAGGAACCTGTGGCCCTCCAGATGTTCTAGGACTCCAATTCCCATCAGCTCCAATGTTTAGGCTATGGGCTAACATGGCACCAACCAGATGTTGTGAACTACACCTCTTACCCACCCCTAGCAAACATGACTAATCTTCAAGGAAAATGTGAATTGTAGTCTGCAACATCTGGAGGACACTATGTTAGCTAGCTATGCCTGCTTTTTTGGACCAGCAGTAGTGACCAAGTTGCTCTTGGTTATTCCTGCATGGGGCTGTTAACCAACTTGCTTCAGGCAGGATCCTGTGCCCGCGCAAGCGCCTAGACAGGAAAGTATGCAAAAGATGGTGGTGTTCGTCGCATGGAGCTGCTGCAAAAAGAGAGGTTGCCCCTACTATATGAAGTGAATCAGGCCCTGCAATCATCATAAAATGCCCTTCTTCATGTGCCTCCTCCATGAGAGGACAGGCTTTTTCTGCAGTGGATCCCCACATGTGGAATTTGAAAAGCAGTCTATAAATACTTAAAGAACAGGACTGTGTTGGAGTGAGTTGTTTTAAGGCAGTGAGTGTCAGGTGTGATTGCAGGAGCCAGGCCCTGTTACCAATAGGACTCTGCAGGACTGGGGCCTACCTAAGTTTGTTCTGAAGAGGCAAGGCATGGCCACACAGGTGAGGCTGATTGGTAACTCGCAGGACCTGGTGGCAAGAGCTGGGAAGGGATATAAGGTCAGCATTTTCTCTTTGGCTCTTTGCCACAGCAACAGGTTCCCTGCCTTGCTGTGTTTGGTTCCTTGACTCCTTGCTTCTTGATCTTTGGACCCCTGACTTCATGACTCCTTGCTTCTTGATCCTCGGACCCCTGACTTTGTAACTCCTTGCTTCCTGACCCTCGGCTTCTTGACTCCTGGTTCTCTGACCACCAGATTCTTGGCTTCCTGACTCCTGGTTTCTGGACTCTCATTCCTGCTCCCACCCTGCCATCTTTTCCCCAGTCCCAACATCCCCAGCCAGGACTTTGATCGCCCGTGAACCGGACCATGACAGTGAGTGTGGTTTTAAAACTGATCCTGTTCTATGACTCCAGTTCCCATTAGCTCTGACTAGCATCACCAATGGTCAGGGATGATGGGAGTTGCAGCCCAGCAAACATCTAGAGTAGCCTTTCTCAACCTGTGGGTCACCAGATGTTGAACTACAACTCCCATCACCCCTAGCTAGCAAGGCCAGAGCTCAGGGATGATGGGAGTTGTAGTCCAACAACATCTGGGGACCCACAGGTTGAGAGCCGCTGATCTAGTGTGTCATAGGCTCCCCAAGTCCTGTTTTAAGAGGAATGTCTTCCCATGCCACTTTTCTAGAAAAAAGAGTTGAGGAACTAGCCATAAACCACCTCCCTTGTTCTTTTAGAATGGCAATGGCATTCCAGCTGAAAAAAATCCCTGATATCTTCGTGTTTGTCCTGGCTTAACCAATTTTTCCCAAGCTACATGTTCAACTTTTTGTTTCCATGACTCCGGGGGATTTGAGGGATTTTTTTAAAAAAATGAAAAATTAGAGATACTATGGTTAGGGGATACTATCGTTGCTGCTTAGTGCTCTGGATGTTGTACCACTTCTGAAGCACTGACGCCTACTTCTAAACACTTCAATAGTTCTTTTCAATCAGCCATCTTCAGACCTCTTCACCTAGAATACTTTCATTGACTGAAAGTCAATGACAATAATCTGAAATAAGTGGTCTGAGATATGATACATTTCTGAGATTGGAACCATTAGACAAGATTTAACCTGCTAAAATAGAAGCATGAGGCAGGGATTGATGCAACCTATCAACCATATGGTGCTGTTGACAAACTTCCTGCTTTGTGTGGTATGCTTAGTTTTGCAAAAAGAGACAAATTGCTAAGCACCTAGCATTGCTGGTGACATGCTTATGCACACAATTTAGTGCCCGTGCCCTACTGATTATGGAAAAAAGGTGCGCCTATATTTGTCAACAAGGCTGATGCTGCAATCCTGAAAACACTTACTGGAAGCAAGTGTCCTAGTGAAATCAAAGCAGAGCTTAATTCAGAATAAACATGGCTGGGGTTGCACTGTAAACCCAAGCTTACCTCACTGCTAGATCAAGTTGCATATATGTCACTGGGGTGCAGATCTGTATTTGTTCATTCTGTTACAAAATAATTATGGGATAAATTAAGCTTCAGTGTTACCAGAAGTTTTTGAGAAAACACTTTAAACCAGCATTGCAGATCATACTGAGCTGCTGAAAGGTGCAGCTGAAAGGTGATCTTGAAATGCCCCTGAAGCATTTGAAGAAACAGCCCCAAAGATGTTTAATAGATAAAGCACAGGGATAAAATTCTATTCCCAGCATTAGCAGTCACATGCTGTGTGACCATGGGCAAATCGTGGTGCCTCAGTTTATTCAAATGTTAAAACGGTTGTAATTAATATTCAGCATAATTAGTCTTTAAGTGCTTTGAGAATTTGGATGAGAAGTGTTATACAAAAGCTAAGTATTTTTACTTCAGCCTTTTAAAGAGTGAATCCCTTGCCACACATTTTCCAAAAGTCTACATTCCTTACTAGAGCAAAAAGACTAATTCCAATGAATAATTGATCTGAAGAATTTGCCTTGTTTTCTCTTTGCAAATTGTTCTCAAACATCCAGCAATATCCTAGGACTTGTTAGTGAACAGGATTTTCTTCATGTATTTTTTTGCTGGCTGTCCTACAACAACTGCAAAAAATGTTTGTCCACTTATGAATCAATAGCATACCTGATTAACCAATGAACTGTGAGTCTCAAGCAAGCACATTAAATATGATGCTCAGAATTCTTCTACTGGGTTCATTTTCCTGAGGTGTAAATGTAGCTCAATAGAGCAGTTGCTGCAGAATTTCTTGTGGTGGATTGAGCCTGGCTTCTTCCAGCCCTCACTAGTTCTGTTGTCATTGCATCCGAGCCAGCTGTGAAGAGTATTGATTGGCTGGAGATTGTACATTGAGAATGCTGATGGTTTGACCAAAAAATATCCATATATTTCTGTGTGCACTGAAAGTGTGTTGCACTGCAAGATCCAGAGAAATGCACAATGGGCCTGGGAGCTGCATTCTAATGCACAAGGAAGGTCGGAAGCATTGTGCCAGGTCAGTTCTTACAAAAAGTGAACTTCCCCCTGATAAAGGACTATCACCAATCCCATGTAGAGTTGCCACACATTCCTAGAAAAATGGGATCACCCCATTTTTGGACAAAAGTGTCCACTTCAAACAGGATGCCTTGATGTCATGAGAGTGTGTGTCCCCCAACCCCCAACCTGACCTGTACTTTATTTTGCCCAACCTGTCCTCTACTTTGCCTGACCAAAGGTGGCAATCCCATGAGGCATTTCATGTGTGTTCTTGCTCTTCTTTTGAAGCTCAGAGGAGGAGACACTACTGAATGACATTACTGAGCTTCTTGGGGCTCTTACTCTGCCCACTCCCTCCCTCTGTTTCTTACTGGTGCCCTCCAGATATTTGGTTGCCAAGGGCTGAACTATGTAGGTGTCTGTGTGTGTGTGTGTGTGTGTGTGTGTGTGTGTGTGTGTGTGTATGTGTATACTTTGCAAATATTTACAATGGCTATTAACACAGCTGCAATACATATTTCAGAAGAGCAAAGACTTACTTCAGAGACCCATTCAAATTCTTCCCAAGAAACCAGAGGTCTTCTTGGAGACTCCAGTAAATGTTGAGTCAAAGCTATAAATGGCTAAGTCATTGCGCAATGCACTGCAAGTGATATGAATGGACACTTCTTTCTGAACTAAGCCATCACCATCTGTTCTCACCCTCTAATTACAAATGCAAAATGAACATAATTAAATATTGGCACCATGCAAAAATAAGCTAGAAGTTATTGCAATGCATGTGCGTGTTCTTTATTAAAAAGAACAAGCATCTGTTTTGTTTTCTTATGTTTTGAGACGCAGATGGAGGGAAATTGCTTTTTTTCCCTGACATAAAGGATAGGTTTCTGTTACTAAACAGGAACTCAATACATAAGGGGTTGCACTTTACAAGAGTTGGCACATGGGACTATTTTTGCAAATACAAAAGTGAGGGCTGAATTCTCTCCTCTCCTAGCACAACACGGGAATAATTTAAGTGGGGGAAAAAATCAGCAATACCCTGTAGACAATAATTACAAATTAATATAACCTGCTTATCCAATACAGAATTGAGACCTGCACTCTTGGTGGGCTGCAGGCCAGCTAATACTATTTACATTGCTATGGGTTACTTTATGCTGTTAAAGGCTTTTGTGGTGCTACCATTTGGGCCCCTTGTTCTCTTCATGATTCTATGGAGCTCAGGCAAGAGGGTTATTTGAAAGCAGGGATGGCAAACCTGTGCCCAACCCAGATGTTGTTAGACTACAACTCCATCATCCCTGACTGTTGGCCATGTGGACTGGGGCTGTTGATAATTGGCGCTGATGAGAACTGGAGTCCAACAATGTCTGAAAGGTTTTCCAATTCTATCTAAATAGTGTTGAGCTGGGGTACCATAGGTAGCTTGCTGCTTTTACACACTGAGTTGCTATTATAAACAATTAACTGGAAGTATAGCTATGCATGTAACTATGTGTTATCCCAGGCCGGTCAAAGCAGCCATTTTGTTAAGCTATGCCCCCGGCTGCCATTTTGTGACTGGTGCCCACAGCACTGCAAAAATTCAAAATGTGCCCACGGGTCTAAAAGGATTGGTATCCCATGGGTTACTTGTACTTTTGCTTTCTGTGCAAGGAGTAGTTCTTTTCTGCTTGCTGCAACAGCTACTTGAGAAAGGGGAAGAAAGCGTGATCACCTTTTTCTGTTCTACAGAGTTCAGGGCTGCAGGCAGAAGAAAAACTCAATTGAGAAGAAAAATAAACTGCTAACACTTGAGGGGAGGGGTTTGGGGAGGGGAGAGAGACTGTGTTATTAATTGCATACAATATATACTTATAAGGGAGTTAGGGGGCAGGGAATGTAAGTTTCACCAGCCATCCTGTCAGCCCTTCTCTGTCATGCTGAGCTGTGTGTGTGTGAAAGAGAGAGATGGGGGCAGGTTCCATTTACCCAGGGGAAAGAGAGACACTCTCTTCCTGTGTTCAGAGCACTTTTAGCATATTGTTGTTAGGTAGCAATGGAAAGAAGGGGACGCGGGTGGCGCTGTGGGTAAAACCTCAGTGCCTAGGACTTGCCGATCGCATGGTCGGCGGTTCGAATCCCCGTGGCGGAGTGCGCCCCCGTCGTTCGGTCCCAGCGCCTGCCAACCGAGCAGTTCGAAAGCACCCCCGGGTGCAAGTAGATAAATAGGGACCGCTTACCAGCGGGAAGGTAAACGGCGTTCCGTGTGCTGCGCTGGCTCGCCAGATGCAGCTTCGTCACGCTGGCCACGTGACCCGGAAGTGTCTGAGGACAGCGCTGGCTCCCGGCCTCTAGAGTGAGATGAGCGCACAACCCTAGAGTCTGTCAAGACTGGACGGTACGGGCAGGGGTACCTTTACCTTTACCTAGCAATGGAAAGAAGAGAGTTGCAGCACCCCCACTAGTCACTAGTGAACCTAGAAAGAGATCTCTGAGACCATTCCTGGCAAGAAAAGCAGGTTTCCAGTGCAAACATCCGGCTCTCTGGCCTAGAATCTCTCCAATGAAGGAGGTATTGAGCCAGCAGCAGCAGCAGCTGCATTCAGAATGCTGCATGTTCAGCATGCTTCTATCACATCCTCAATTTGACTCTGGTATATCTCAAAAGAGCTCAACATCCTGTAGATAAAGAGAAGTCTGCATAACTATCCTACCTTAAGCATCATCTTCTACAATTTAGCTTCCATTTTTTTCTAATAGGTAATGGCAGTTAGTAGTCCAATTCTTGGCTCCCTCTGGTCAATTGTACCTTTTCCTCACCTTCCAACTTTTGTCTTGGGCCCTGCCAACAGCCTTTTTCCTCATACTGCTCTGACTCTGGTTCTCAGAGCAAAATAGAGATGAAGAGCATCTCAGGCAGTCCATAGCAGAATCCATAATGACTCATCCTGGAGATAGCAGGTTATCAACAAGTCCAGTAGAAGTTGACTCTGGAGAAACAAGGTTGGTGCCCCACCAACTTCAGCCAACCACTTCCTGCATTTCTTCTTGCAACCAGCTTGTGAGTGCTGGGGACTGCCTATCGGCTTCCTCCTCCTTAATGTCCATGTAGAACTCAGTAGCAAAAAGGATAGGACCAAGCCTAGATTTGGTTGACTCTCCCTGTGATTGGCTCTGGCACCACTTGCTGTTGATCTTCTTAGCTTTCCCCAAACACCAGCCCCAACTCTTTGAATGCATTGATCTTGTTGTGCTTGTGTGTGAGATTGAGATGTGATCCGAAGACATGTCAATGGTGCCACTCTATCTCTAAGCCTGCCCTTTCTTCCCCTGGACTTTGAGAAGAAAAGGATGTCTGGAAAGGCTGGAGGAAGCCACATCTCTTCCCCTGGCCTCTGCTGTGAACCAAGGTAATTGGCTACTCTCAAGGTCAATGAGATATTAAGGTACTGTATTGTACTGCAGTTCTTAAGTGTTCTAAGTATCATCGCAGACCCTCCAAGTGTTCCTATTTTCAGGGACAGTCCTGGATTTACTGAAGCCACCCCTGTTTCTGATTTGACCCCAGAATGTCCTGCTTTTCCTTAGGATATCCCTATTTGCATCAGAGAAATGTTGGAGGGTGTGGAGTTATGCGACCCCTGAGCCAAGGAGATAAGTAAGTATACAACCTTTAGAAGATATCCAAAGACAGCTCTGTATAGGGAAGTTTTTTAATGTTTCATGTTTCATTGTGTATTTATATATGTTGGAAGCCACCCAGAGTGGCTGGGGCAAACCATTCAGATGGGCAGGGTATAAATAATAAAGTTACTACTACTACTACTGTTATTGACTAGGACATCACTATTTTTGTAGGAGAAATGTTGGAGGGTATGCCATTGCAAGGGAGGAGAATGGGGTCAAAAATAAGAGGCTGCAACAGTATGATATGTTTAAAGTAGTCTCATACTGCCTTTCAACAGCCATGGTTTTCTCATAAAGCATCCCACAAAGTTTATTAAGGGTGCTGAGAATTGTTAAGGGACCCCCATTTCCCTCATAGAACTACACTTCTCTGAGTGGTTTAACAATCAATTCCTGTTCCTGGAGAATTCTGGGAATTGTGGCTCTGTGAGGGGATTCAGAGTCTCTTAGGACCCTTAACAAACGACAGTTCCCAGGATGCTTTGGGGGAAGCCATGACTGCTTTAAGCAGCCTAATACTGCTTTAAATAGTGCAGATAGAGCCAAAGCTTGTTCCACCTACCATTGGCTTCTCTGCAATTTGCCCCACTAGTACCAATGGACACCAGCTGCCACCCCTAGGGGCTATGCGCTGCGAGGGCAACTTTTGTCTTCCTCCTTGCACCTCCTAATGAAGACATAGTGGCCATTGCAGCTGTGGGGCTCTTTCTGTGAGCCGTTTCCTTTTTCTCTGCATTGTTTTACTGACACATGAAAAAAAGGCTTAGGGGCAGGAGTCTCCTGGCGCTTCCGACTGAAGCGTCAGCTTTAAAGCACAGATCCAGACTTCTTCACTCTGCAGCTGACAATTTAGCAAATGGTCCATGTTATGGCACTTTGATCTTGTGAAAGTTTTCAAAAAATCCAGCCTTGAAGAAAGCTAAGGCCCAACAGATTCCCCCAGTTCATTAGCAATCTTTTAACAGTTCCCAACAATTAGAGCTGTCAGCCGAGCCGAACTGTGTTTGGAGGAGGCTGCACACATTCAAAATCCCTGACTAATGACTTGGTAAAAAGACTTGACAGTGTGTTGCAATTTGTTATAATTGAATCTAAGCTGCATCAGCTGTTTGAGGGGCTGAAATGTTTTCAAACATTACACTGATTTAAATTAATGCCATGAAAATATTCAGAAATATGTCTGTCAGGTTCTGTGCTAATAATCGTGTTCTCTTCAGACATGAAGGAGACATTTCATCGCTGGTTTGAAAGAATTGTCAGAAAGGCAGTTAAAGGATGTATTTTTCCCCTTCCCTCCGCTATCCCTGCCCCACCTTTTTTGAAGGGGGGGGGAAATACTTGGTTATCACAGTTCTTTTGTAAGAGATTTTGTACAGGAGATTTTGGATGGAATCCTACAAGCAGAGTTATGTCTCAGACAGAAGAAGAAGAATGCCTACAAACCATGTTTTAAAAAGAAATCTTCAAATGCCTGATTAATTTTTAAAGCATTAATACTGAATAACCAATTCTTTGATGAGCAGAGATAAAATGTTCCAAAACGGAAAATGCATTTTCTAATCCCCCATCTGTCTTTATTTTAACAATGGGCAAGCAGGACATTTGGGAGCCAGATTTTTGGTAGAAACCTCTTTCTTTCTTTTCCCTTTTCCTTTTTTAAACAATGAATTTCTGTCTGCTTTTGGAATATCTTTCACTTAAAACTGATGGGATAATAAGGGATATCAAAGGGACTTCATGTTTCAAAATAAATTATTTGCTGACTTTGTTTTTCTTTGATTATATTCTTTCCGATCCTTCATCTGAAACCTCATTTGTAATACGGCTGTGTGCCCTCAACATTTCAACAACTTTGGATTTAAGTAGGGCTATAGTGAGTTTTTACTAGAATTTTTACAACATTTCTCTGGGTCTTCCATGAATTGCTATTGTTGAGCCATCAATGTATGTGGTCCTTTACGAAGTACAAAAGCACAGCTCCTGGACATGAGGCAATTGCAATCTATAATTTGACACACTACAGGCACATTTGGAAAGAGCCATGGGCTCCAGTCACAGAATGGCTGTTGTGGGGGTATGGCACAACACTTAAGTGGTTGTCAAATTTAAAAGCAGAAGAAGATACAAGACAACAAATCGGTATGGGCATGGTCCCCAACAGCCTCTCCAGCAATGGGCACCCATGTCATGAAACACCAGAATCACTAATAGAAAGAAGCTCTTTGTGACTCTTCTCTGTTCAAAAAGAAAGAAAGGGAGGGTGTTCCATCTTGGCATACCATTGGAAAATGCAGCATATTTAAGAGGGTATGTTCAAGCCAATGCAGACAGGAACTGAGGAGGAGGAGGAAGAGGAAACAGTCTATTGTGCAGTGTGTATTTTTGTGGGTGCCCAAGGGGACTCTGATGAACATGCTGGTGCCCATGGAGACCATGTTATCAACTCCAACAACAGTGGACAGAGAAGAAAGGGGGGAAAGAGGGCAATAAAGGAATTAGAAGTTTGACTCCTTTGTTGCCCAAATCCTAAAAGTTCTATCTAAACAGTTTTGCTATCATAATCTTCCTCAGTTTTCAGGTTTTGTTCATTTTCCCCTCAGTTTTACTGTAGTTTTTCCAGTGCACATTGCTGCAGACATCTTCCCCTCTGCAGCTACATTAAAATCATACACATAAAATCAAAGAGAGAGGCTGTTGGTGGGTTCAGCTGCGCTTTGCAGAAAGCTGCAGTTCCCATCATGCTTAGTCCATTAGCAGATTTCTCTAAGACGAAGTGCTATATCTGTGTGGTTTTTGTGGATGTTCCCTTGGAGTGCGTTCTCACCCCATTGATCTCAATGTACTGTAAACTCTTTTCCTTTTGTTTCTTCTGCTATTGTAAGGAATGGCCCTGTTGTTGCAAATTGATTGTTGTGTTGATTGAAAATGACAATGAAATATATGTTTTGAAAAGAAACGTGATTCCTTTTAATGGCATTAGATGGCTTCCTTAGTTCTCTAAAGTTGGAAGAAAAGCTTTTGCACCAGCAGTAGCATCAAGTCCCATCTTGCTGCAATTCTGTGATCCTTCTTTGCCAGACAGATACACCATGGATTTTAGCAACAGGAAAAAGATAGTCACTGAGAAAAGAAACCCTTTTTAAAAAAATAATAATAATTTTTATTAAGTTTCCATTTACCAAATCAAACATATCATACCAATTAATCCAAATTATAACAATACAAATCACAAAAACCAATTATTTTCCAAATTATAAATTTTTGTGGGGGGTACCCATGCTCTGAGATCGGCAGGAGTCCAATCATCTATATTTCTGCTGCTTTGATGTTTACGATGATGTTCTCAGTCCTATCTTCTCATCCTTGTCGTTACTCATTTTTCCTTTCAGTCACCTCCGAGTTGTCGAGAAAAGAAACCCTTTGGCAAAACATTCATGGTCCTAGTAAGCCACAATGTTATATTGAGCATATTATTCATGGTTATATTCAGGTCTTTAGGTCCTTGATGGCAACTGTGCTCCATCTCCCACTGCCAGCAAAAGTATAGCTAATGCTTTTTTCTGGGGCAGCATTGTGTTGGCATCACATCCAGATTTTATAATTCTTGCCCCAGGAAACTTTTTGTTCATTTGTTTTGCTCCCTCTGTTGACACGTCCATGTCTTGTTAAAACTTGTTCTGACAGGCATGTGGCTGGCAGAACAACTGAACTTTTGCTGTTTTTACAGATTATGTTGCTTTAAAGTTTTTGCCATGTTTATGATCTGACATTAATTTATTTCTTATTTGCCATTGTATTTTTAAGCTGATTGTTAGATATTTGGAGTGAGTAGGGGGGAGTCTTACTTTTTTTGGGGGGGAATAGAGGATATGAATATTTAAATAAATTTGCAATGCAACCCTACATGTGTCTACTCAAATGTAAGTCCCATTGAGTTCAATGGGGATTGCTCCCAGGTGTGTCTAGGACTGTGGCCTAAATAATAAAAATAATAATAGAATTCATTTCAGATCTTAACTGTCATCGTAATTAAGTATTCCTGCATTAATTTCTAAAGCAATCAACCAAGATGCCTCTAGATCATGATTCTTTCATGATTTCTTAGTAGTAGTTCTGGTTTTCTTTTCTCCTTGAGAAAGAGCTTTGCAAAATGTGTATGTGATTTTATGATTGTATTATTATCATATCATCATCATCATAACAACAAAAATGTGTTTTTAATATTTTGCAGGGAGCTGCCCATAGTGGCTGGGGGCAACTCAGTTAGATGGGCAGATAATAATAATAATGAAGAAGAAGAAGAAGAAGAAGAAGAAGAAGAAGAAGAAGAGGAAGAAGAAGTTTGAACAGGAGTGGATACTTTGATCCATTACTGCTGGAGACTGCCTTAATAGTCATGGTGAAGTTGCCATTTACCTTATTTTTGTCATGGGTAATGGCTTAATGCCTACCTGAGTGGAGGACATCCTCCTTGACTGGAAATAGTACAATCTAGGTATCTGTGAAGGAAATAAAGAACAAACTGCAGTTTTAATCTGAGACAGAGATCTGCAGAGAACTGAATTTGGGCTCTGTAAGTATCTTAGAGTGCCATGGTTCCTCCAGAGAGCTGATGTGGGAGCAATCAATGGACTTTCGTTTTCTGTTGGAGTGCTTAAGACAGGGGCAGGGAATCTGTAGCCTTCTAAAGGTTGATGGGCTACAACTCTCATAATCCCTGCCCATTGGCCATTCTCACTGAGGCTGATAGTGTTCTCCTATCCAAGCATTAACAAGGCCTGACCCTGCTTAGCTTCCGAGATCAGACGAGATTGGGCATGTTGAGGGTAGTATGGGCATAGATTGGAGCTGATAGTGTTGGAGTCCAATCTTCTTTGGAGATCACTTGTAGCTGAGTAAGATTGTCATCCATAAACACGGTTTTAACAGTGGGTCGGTAAGTGACTCTGGAGGCCAATTCTGGATCTCTCTCAAGGCAAGTCTTTAAAAAAAAGTAGTATAAACACTGACAACTGGGAAAAACTGGCCTGCGAGCGCTCCACTTGGAGAACAGCCTTTACCCAAGGTGTCGTGGGCTTTGAAGACACTCGAACTCAGGACGCAAGGGAGAAACGTACTAAGAGGAAGGCATGCTTGGCAAACTCTCACTATGATCAACTCCCGCCTGGAAACCTATGTCCCCATTGTGGAAGGATGTGTGGATCCAGAATTGGAGTCCAATATCATATGGAGGGCCACAGTTTGCCCATCCCTGTGCAAATTGTGGCTTCACCTATCCTTAACCTGTCTGGAGTATATTTGTAAATAAACACAAACATTGCAAAATGCCTCCCATGATCTCCTTCCAATTGGCTGGGTGTGTGTTTTGGCCCTGGCACTTCTCACCCCTCAGGAGAGGTGGGGTAAGCGTAACAAAGGCCACTGTTATTCTGATTGGAAGCATTTTAATACCTAGACTAAAGGAGAGAAAGGGTGTGGTGGGGGTAGAGGGAAGCCAGCCTGCCGAGATGTGATATCTTTTCAAAGGACCAAATTGCAAAGGGTTATCCAGATCAATGGCCAAGTTAAACAAGGCACAATTGGGGTTGTCTTGGCTTTCCAGGCACTCATAAACCTAAACTTGGGAGGTCCAAGAAGGGAACTCGGTTAGCCCCAATTGTGTCTTGTTGAACTTGGCTGGTACAATATGTAACTCTTTTGTAACTTGGCTCCATTTGTATATGTCACACCTTTGCATGACTGAACAATTTTTCTGAGCTGCTTTTGTACATTTCCATGGTAAATATATTTGATCTAATGTCACGTCTGGCGTCCCTTCCCCCCCCCCCATGCTCTGGTAGTAACTTAATTAATTTGTGAGAATGTAGTCACCCATGACATCTCTGGTCACAAACACATATTTAAGCAGAGGGTTTTGAATGGAATCGCAAGCTCAACATTTCCCTGTAGCTGCTAGTTCTTGAAAGAAAGCCAGAAGCATAATCCATAGGGATAAAGAGAGTATTTGATATGAACTTACCAGAATTTCCATGTATTAAATCATCCGCCAAAAACCTCAGTGGCCCCACAAATGCAACACATTCAACACACATGCACACACAAAATTCATTACTCGCTCAAATGTTAAAGTAGTACAAGAAGTGCCCGTGCCTCTGTGCCCTTTTGATGTTGATAGGATGAGTTCAGTTAAAATGCTTTCATGAAAGGCATTCATTGATGTTTAATACCATAAATGAAAGAATCCAACCTTCTCAAAAGTGATCTATAGTCAGCTGTGCTCAGCAAGATTTAATGAACCGTTAGGCAAAATGTTGTAAAGGACAGAGCCTCTAGACAGATGAGGCACCACCTTGGCCCAGTGTTGCCATGGGGCTGACAGGGGGCAGTTCTATATCACAGGGTTCCAAAGAAGCTGTTGAGTGGGTAAGGACAATATGAGGCATTTACCTCAACTTCTCCTATTCTCTGTACTTTGGAACCTCTTATGACATACTAATTACTGCCTTTTACTCCCTCTGGGTATTGCCTTCTCATAGTCCCACCACCTTTAGCTCACCTGATCAGGCATCCCCACACCAGAACACTGGATATTTTACCATGTTCCCACGCCTCACAATAGGCTTCAGAAGTCAAAAGAAAGAAAGGTGGAGAGGAAGAGCCAAGAGTGTGTTACTATTTCTGTTCTTGTTGATCGTTATATGTTTGTGTGCATTTGTGTATGTGTGTGTGTATGCATAAATTTTGGCGAATGTTCTGTAGGCAAAAAATTATCTTAACTCTTAAGAAATAGGTATTGCCTACAAAAAATCATTAAGTCACTTCCTTGCTGTTTCTGCTTGCATTGAGTGAATTCCCCCTAAGAACGCTTAGAATTAGGCTCCAACTATTTCCTCCCACAAAGGTGAAATCTAGGTTGGTTTCACATTTATTTTGGATCATGCCATGCTCTTGACGATGTCACAAGGAGGACAACAGGGTCTGCTTCTTCTCCCATGAGCATCTAATGCCCCACCAAACTTTACTGTTGGTCCAGAGGCAGTAATGATGGGTAATGTAGCTTTGCCAGTACTACTATCATGGGTAAGCAGTGCTGAAAAACTGCATTTCCTACAATATCAGTCATTGCACTATTATCACAAGATGCCAAAACGTCTGGAAACCAAGCCTTATGAGGAACAGTTGAGGAAATGAGATATGTTCAACCTGGTAAAGAGGAAACAGAGAGGGGGTATGATAGCCATCTTCAAATATCTCATTGGCTGTCACAAGGAGGATAGAACAAGCTGGTTTTCTCCTGATCTGCAGGCTAGAACCCAAACCAATGGATTCAAATTACAAGGAGATTCCAGCTGAACATGAAGACCAACTTTATGACAGGAAGAGCTGTTTGACAATGGAACAGACATCCACAGGAGGTGGTGGACTCTCCTTCCTTGGAGGTTTTTAAGTAGAGGTTGGATGGCCATCTGTCATGTATGATTTAGCTGAGATTCCTGCAATGCAGGGGGATGGACTAAATGACCCTCAGGGTCTCTTCCAACTCTGATTCTATGAGTTTATGATTCCTTCACATTCTGGTTTCCACATGTAAAGAAAATGAATATGTTGATATTCTAGATGAGATAGTCACTCTGTATTGCAGAAAGGTTTAGGCTACGGATGAAGACACAATATGGGTTCACTCTGTCCTTTCAACTGAGCACTGATGGACACCAAAGTCAATATTGCCATTTGGAGAGCGGGAAATTCCTAATTAAAAGATAAGAGAGTGGAAGTTGTTGTTACAAGGATCCAAATAATGGGAGCATGAGGTAGGGATACTGATGAATGGATAAATCTGTTCGTTTTAGTTTCTCTCAGTTTTTCAGTCTGTTCAATTAAGAAAATCACCAGTTTGTGATTTTATTTCTTTCTTTTTTAAAATGTCCCCATGAGAATTTGCTAACTTCTTTATATACACATTTTTGTATTAAATTTGATTGGAGATGTCCACCACAAAAATCAGACAAGTGCAGGTTTTGAAGAAGAGCTGCATTTTGGGTTGTCTATTGTTAGACGGTTGCACATTAAAATGCAAGCTGAACTGAATTTCTTCCACCGCCCTGCTACCTAGGAACAACTTATAGGCCCCACTGTCAGCAGAAAGGTGAGACCTTCTCTTGGCTACCTGACTAAGCCTGCAAATGAAAAAATGACAGAGCACTACTTCAACCATGTCTGAGTCCATGTCTTAGATGTACCTCCTGAGCAGCAATAGTTGTAGGCTGTTTATGAGGCATCTGCTCAGACATGTCTCCACTCAAAGGCTGCTTTGCTTCCTCATGGATTGGGGTGGGGGGAGGCAGAGGTGCCAGCTTACAAGGGCAATGGGGGGGGCTGACATTGTGTGCATGACATTGCATGTGACGCTGCATGTGTGTGACATCAGAATGTCAGAAGGAACCGGGAGTGGATCTGAACACAGCAGCAGCACAGCTTCAATGGCCAGTGGCTCCTCCTCCTGCTGCTGCTGCTGCTGCTTCCACTGCCATCATCACTTGGGGTCCTCCATCCCCCCCTTTTTGGGACATTGGGGGCCCCCAACACCCTCAAAATATGGCAGGCAAAAGGGCTCAACCTCTGTGAGTTGGTGCCCCTTGGAGGGGCTGTGATTGGTGCTGAGCTGTGCTCTTAAAAATAAGCCACCTATCAGGCTGGGGCCACTTTCTTTCACCTTTTGCTCAAGCATTCATGTGGAGAGCATTAAATAATATTACATGACTGCCAGCAACTAGCACTCTCTCTCTCTCTCTCTCTCTCTCTCTCTCTCTCTCTCTCTCTCACACACACACACACACACACACACACACACACATACTTTTATAGGTGAAATCATTTATGTGGATCATTACTCTAAAGCAGTTCAAGGGAATTTCATCTCCTTTTTATGAGCAAAATTAAACATTGCTCACTATTAATTGTTCTCATTTCTGCTGTTGGCATTAATTATGATTATATTTATTTTAACAGAGCTGTTTTTCAACTTTGATCTCTTGCCCTGAGCATTGGTTTCCTGATCTGGAGGCCACTAGTGTAAACCTGCTAGCATGTTTTTCTAGCTTAGTGGGATTTTGAATTTTTTATTACTACAGCCCAAAAGGGCAGTGGATATTATCATTACTTTCCCTCAAAGCAGAATAGCCACAATGCCATCAGGGAAACTTTTTTCTTATTACCAGGCACCAGAGAGCCAGAGTCCCACCAATCCAATGAAAGGTGACGGGTTCATATGACTAGGATATAAATTCATGATTAGGAAATTAAACATTGCTCCCTTTTTGCTAGTTTAGTTAGCAGACTACAAAAATTGGTGTGTTTTTTAAAAAAGACTCTGTTCTTTATGAACCTTTTATTAGCTTTTAGGATATTATTTCACTGGCAATGTATTTATTTTTGCAAAGGTCCATTTTTTCTACTGATACTGCTTTGACTCTGAACCTTGATCCCTTTTATGGTTTCTGAAGTGAATCAGCATAATGTATATGCTGAGCTGTGGCTAGAGTTAATACAGAGGCTACATATGGGAAACATTAAACATCTATGTATGGCCCATTCTCTGCTCAGAAGTTGGAGAACTCCCAGGGAATAGCAAGCTCTGCATTGTCTTCAGTCTTCTGCTTCACTCTCTCATGGTGAAGTTCTGAGATACCATCTCAGATCTCCACCTCCTGGCTTTGCCTTTCTAAGACAGGGATGGAGAACATCTGGCCTGCAAAATGTTGCTGGACTCCCAACTCCCACCAGAACCAGTCAGCATGGCCAGTAATCAAAGATGCTGGGAGTTATAGTCAAGAACATCTGGAGGACTGTACGTTGCCCATCCCTGCTCTAAAAATTATTAGAACACTTCCCAAGAGTCATTTTTTTTTAATTTGTTCGTTTAAACTTTGGCTGATAAAGCCTTTACTTAAGCCATGATTCCTCAACCTCAGCCCTCCAGATGTTTTTGGCCTACAACTCCCATGATCCCTAGCTAGCAGGACCAGTGGTCAGGGATGATGGGAACTATAGTCTCAAAACATCTCGAGGGCAGAGGTTGAGGAAACCTGACTTAAGCCAAGTAAATGATTTATTTTCCCACCACCATCCCTCACCCCTCAATCCATGGGATTGAGTGTGGGTATGTATGGATATTTTTAAGGATTGTATGAAATATATGTTTGTATATTTGCAATATGTATGTATTGTTGAATTATTTTAATAATAAAATATTTATTTAATTTTTTTTAAAAAAAGATAATCCTAAATGAATGCTATGCCATTGCCTTGATTTTTAGCAGGGGTGGAGGACCTTTGGTTTTCGAGATGCTGTTGTAGTACAACTCCCATCAGCCTTCACTATTGGCCATGCTGGTTGGGGCTGAGGAGAGATGTAGCAACATCTGGAAGGTCAAAGATCCCTGACCCCTGCTTTACAACTTCAAATTATCATTTTAGTTATCTCTAGTGTTTTTTTCCCTGGGGGTACACATACCCCTAAACATTTTGTGAATCTAAGTTTGGCCGCATTGAGGGGCAGTAATATGAGTAGGAAAATGAGAGTACCCCTTAACATTTTTTAAAGGGAAAAAAGCACTGGTTATCTCCTTCAAAAATGTTTGTAGAGCTTCTTTGGTGGAGAATGACAACTGGCTGCCAGTGGGAGGAGGATTTTTTCCCCATAACCCCCCCCACCGGTGATGTCATAATGTAGTGTTACTCCAGGAAGCTTTAAGGAAGCAAGGATGGTAGTTGCCAAACACCAAGATGGAGCCTCTGGTGAATTCAGTTTGTTCCCTGCTCACAATTTTTACTAGGAGTCATAGTCTCTTGCTCACTCCATAGCCACCTATCCCAAACCTTTGCTATCTGTTATCAGGAATATTTATGCCACTTCCATGACCCACCCCCCAAAACCTTGACAGAAATTAACCCAACATTTCACCATTTGAAAACAGGGTGGAGAAATGAAGGGGGCATTTCAGCTCAGCAATACTGCACCAGTTTTTATGTTGACTAGAAGGAAAATGCCCCCATTGCATACAAACCTAACATTTGGATGTGTTTGCATGGCATAAATCCGTTTGCAAATATGGATATGCTAGATTTCTGGAGTAAATACCGATAATCCCCAAAGGAGAATATGCTCAGATGAAACATAGGGTCATCAAGAGTTTCACTTGCAGATCTGTTGGCTGGAATTAGCTTTTCCTTCCCAACAATTGCAATCTGTCATGCTTTGACTCCACTCTTTATATCTGTTCTGTAGCCAGGGATATATTTCAAGAAAAAAGCATTTGTATTCTAGGAAGTTCAGCTTTCCTAGGTGCTGAATGATGGTTGGCATATTTAGTGTCACTTAATCTGTGAGATATGAAAAGAACAGCTGTTGTTTAAGGGATATGTCTGTCTATCTCCAAACCTCTAAGCTTTCAGATATTTATCACAAAACTCAGTTACTGAGGAGCCAATAATCAGCTGGTATGGGTATAACTGGGTATGTGCCTGTCGTCTCCCATCAATTCAGTTCTCTCCCCGTAGCAGAACTAAGGAGTTTCCTGGATGCATCAAGGCTTGATTTATTTCACCTCTGAAAATATGCCCTAAAAAAATTGCAGTTAATGTGCAAAGGTATTTTATTTTATTTTAAAGAAGCATCTGTTAGGCAGCCTCCATGATGACATTACAAATAATAACATTAGGAAAGTTAAGGTTGCTTCTTTCCCATTCTCCATCCATCATTGTAGGTTGACTTCTGCAACAGCCCCACACTGATATCTATGGGGATGTGAGAATTCTGCAGGTGTTCAGTATGTGGGGAGGATCCATTAGCACTGAGCTGCTAATAAGTTGCAGAATTGTTCACTGCTGAAAGCAGGTGGACCTCAGAGTCCTTTAGGCAAGGCCTCTCTTCAGACACTCCAGTGTCCTAATGGACTTGCAAAGGACACTTTGTAATATGGCTAATTGGAAGAGATACCTTGCTAATGTGAGGTAATACTAGTAACCTGTAATAAACCTTATTCATTGGATTGTTTCATGGGTGAGTGCTCATCATTTCATGAATGACTTTTCAAGCAATGGCTTTTTTAAATCTCTGAAATTAATTGTCATAAACTGTGTACCAAAACTAACAGGGGAACATCCAATCCATAAAAAATAGCAAAACATAAAATGTATAATTAAAACATCCCTCAGCATGCAGTAGGGTTTCTTTCTGCCAAGTTAGTGGTCTTCCCTCCTTACTCCTTCCTCTGCATACATAGTGTGTGTGTGTGTGTGTGGGGAGATTGTATTGAATCAATATCAAGGTAAAGGACAAGGTAAAGGACCCCTGGACGGTTAAGTCTAGTCAAAGGTGACTATGGGGTTTTGGTGCTCATTTCGCTTTCAGGCCGAGGGAGCCAGCATTTGTCCACAGACAGTTTTCTGGGTCATGTGGCCAGCATGACTTAACTGCTACTGGCACACAGAGGACCGTGACGAGTGCCAGAGCTCATGGAAACGCCATTTATCTTCCTGCCGCAGTGGTACCTATTTATCCACTTACACTGGCATGCTTTTGAACTGCTAGGTTGGCAGGAGCTGGGACAGAGCAACGGGAGCTCACCCCGTCAGGGGATTTGAACCGCCGACCTTAACTTTATATCTATATATAGATATATTTATCTATTTATCTATATCTATATGTTTATCTATTTATCTATCTATCTCTATCTCTATCTCTATCTCTATCTCTATCTCTATCTCTATCTCTATCTCTATCTCTATCTATCTCTCTCTCTATCTCTATCTCTATCTATCTATATCTATATCATCTATATCTATATATCTATATCTATATCTATATCGATATATTTATATCTATATCTCCACTACATCTTGTATTGTTTCCTTTTTTCCCTTTGTATTTTTTTCTGATGGAAATTGTTCTCAGTGCTCTGCATGCAGAATATACAACTATTTTTAAATAATAAATATGTTAATGGTTACACAATAATACCCTGGACTTAAATTTAAGAGTGACAAATTACATTGCTCAGGTACGTTCCAATGGATCAGGAACAGCCAACATGGTTCCTTCCAGATGTTGGATTACAACCCCCATTATCCCTGATGATTGGCTATGATAGCTGGGGCTGTTCAGAGCTTGGACTTCAACAACATCTGGAGCACATCATGTTGGCTGCCCCACTATATCATATAGTGCTGGCCCTCATTCCCCTTCTAGATTCTGATTTGTATATTTCCTGTCACATACAATACCACCAGGCATGTCTAGGAAGCTGCCTTGTATTAAGTCAGATTGTCTGTCCATTTAGCCCGCTATTATCTACCCTGAATGGCAGCGGTTCTCCAAGGGTCTTACCTGATCCCTTCAATTGGAGATGCCGGAAATTGAATCTTGGACTTTTTTCATGCACTCTCCCACTGAGCTAAAATATTTGCTGACATCATTACACAACCAGCATTTATTTCTTAAGCTTATGTATCTTATACATAAGCTCTAAATTTGTGATGTACTAAACTGGCACACAATGACTTCATCTGAAATTGCAGAAGTTATGCATTACAATGGAATCCTTACAAAACATATGATCCTGTTTCTAAGCATTGTACCAATTTCCGTATGTAATTGGCAGAACTCTAATCCATTGATAGAGTGGTGCTGAAATTATTGGCCAACATTTGAATTAGAATCAGCCTTATGCAAACGGCTCTGGATAATAATAGCGGAAGTTTCCCAAGAATGTTCTAATTTTCATCCCAATTGTGAATAAATTATGCTGAACTCAATAAAACTCACTTCCAAGTAATATAGTTGAGATTTAAACGTTAGGGTCTGTCCTCTGAGCCATTCAGGAACAGCAAGATACACACAACAAGCTTTGACTGTACTGGATCAATTATTAGTCTTAAAACTTGGAGGTTTCAAAGTCAGTATTAGACAGCAGTGATTTGGTTATGAGAAATTCAGAAATGTGTGTTTTTTAAATAATGGCTGTGTTTCAGTTCTTGTTTTGTTTTGGAAAGTGAACATGAGGCAACTGCACCTTTAAATGTGGACTAAATTGATCTCCCCCCCCCCATCCCTACTCATGAGTAGATGTGGTCAAGATTGCTTTGTAAGTTCATATGATTCTCACAAGTGACCAACAACCTGAGGGGAACCCCAATCTGGTGTTCCTCCAATCTTTCCAGGGCAGTAGGCGGATCAAAAGAGAGTGGCATGCGATTTCCACTCTCAGACTTTTTTGAGTGTTGTTAATTGAAAAGATAAAATATATAACTCTTAAAACTCACTCAGCTTTTTGCACATGCTTTTGACTATTGGAGACTGTTAAGGCCTTGGAGAAGTCTTTCAGTAGAACACAAAATAAATACAAATAGCAAAGAATATTTGGTGAAACACTTTCCCCTAGTTGTTGCTTCAATAAAATGCAATTTAATACAGAAAGTAACAGGTTTCATATCTAATGTTGACAGGAAAAAGATTGGGTATTGCTTTTTTAGCCAATACAAATGACAGTGATTCATCAGTTTTTATTCTCATTTATATTGTTCTCCAGCTCTGTAGTTTCATCAGCTAGTGAATATCCTCTAATATTTGATAAACTTTGTTAACAGAATTTTCTCTGCCTATGAATGCCAAAAATATCTCTATGGGCAGGGGGGAAGAATTTTGATATTTCCTTATTATATTTCTGTTTTAATGTTTGATATTTCCCTGGTTTATGAACTGTGCCGTGTCTTTTTTCTAATGACTGCAGTTTCAAAAGAAAAATGCATTGACCAAGAAGTTCATCTAAATATGTTTAGAAACTTTGATGTCCCTGTTTTTAATGATGTCCTTGGTTTGTCTGTGCAGTTCTTCATTTATTTCCAGTTACTGATGACTGCCCGCAGCATGTCTTTCAGTCTACCTCCAGGAGTGATCAATATTAATTTATATGTGGTTTTGCATCTTTTAAAAAGAGAGCTGGTTTTTGCAACACTTATTTGTTTGATCATTTTTGAAGCTTCAGCTCTGCTTTGTGTTGTCCATGTCCCATGCTTCTTTCAAAACACAAATCAGTGTTTCAAAACACAATCCCATGCAGGTTTCCTTAGAAGTAAGTGTGACTGTATTCAGTGGGCCTAACTCACAGGTAAGTAGGATTGTGGCCAAAAGAACATAAGAGGGAGGGAGGTGGGACCGATTCGGATGGTCCGCCCCCGCTACTTAATGGATCCAATTGGCTTCCAGAGAGTGGTAGGGGATGCTTTATCCCAAGTTGATGGCCTTTCAGCTGATTCCCTGGTGGCACGCTGGAATGCGGAGTTAACCAGGGCTATTGACTGTCTGGCTCTGAAGCGTCCTCTCCGATTGCATGGAGCCCGGACAGCCCCGTGGTTTTCCCCGGAGCTGAGGGTGATGAAACGGCTAGAGCGCCGGTGGCGGAAAACTCATTCTGAATCAGACCGGACACGGGTTAGAGCTCAACGTCGAGCCTACCAAGTGGCAATGGCGACGGCGAAGAGGGCCTTCTTTGCCGCCTCCATTGCATCTGCAGAAAACAGCAGCAGGAGACTTTTTCAGGTGGTTCACAGTTTATCGGAACCACCTGTACCACCGGGGCCTGGTAGGGACCCCAAGATCTCCTGCAATGCTTTTGCAAAGTTTTTTGCAGATAAAATCGCTCAGATTCAGAAGGAGGTAGACTCCACCGTGGGAGCAGGGCCAGGGCGGGAGAGTGCTAGAGTTCTGTCTGGTCCTGTTATAAGGGATCAATTCCAATCTGTTACCTCCGAGGATGTGGACAGGCTGCTTGGACAAGTGAAACCGACCACCTGTCTCCTTGATCCTTGCCCATCCTGGCTGATAAAAGCGAGCCGGGAAGGGCTGGGCGATGGGCTCTGCGGGGTGGTGAATGCTTCTCTCTGTGAGGGAGCCTTCCCAGACCCGCTGAAAGAGGCGGTCATTAAACCGCTTCTTAAAAAAACATCTTTAGACCCGGCCAATTTGGCCAACTATTGCCCAGTCTCAAATCTGCCATTCTTGGGCAAGGTGATTGAGCGGGTGGTTGCTGAACAACTCCAAGCACGCCTGGAGGAAACGGACCATTTGGATCCCTTCTAATCGGGATTCAGGCCTCACCATGGGACTGAAACTGCCTTGGTCGCGCTGCTTGATGATCTCCGGCGGGCTAGGGACAAAGGTGAGAGCTGTTTCCTAGTTCTGCTGGATCTCTCAGCGGCCTTTGACACCATCGACCATAACATCCTTCTGGACCGTCTAGAGGGGCTGGGAGCTGGGGGCACTGTCATACAGTGGTTCCGCTTCTTCCTCCTGGGCCGTGTCCAGAAAGTGGTGGGGGGGGGGTGAGTGTTCAGACCCCTGGGCCCTCACTTGTGGGGTGCCTCAGGGTTCTGTCCTCTCCCCCATGCTTTTTAATATCTATATGAAGCCGCTGGGAGAGATCATCAGGGGGTTTGGACTGGGTGTTCATCAGTATGCAGATGACACCCAGCTCTACCTCTCCTTTAAATCAAAACCAGTGAAGGCGGTGAAGGTCCTGTGTGAGTGCCTGGAGGCGGTTGGAGGTTGGATGGCGGCTAACAGATTGAAGTTGAATCCTGACAAGACAGAAGTACTGTTTTTGGGGGACAGGAGGCGGGCAGGTGTGGAGGATTCCCTGGTCCTGAATGGGGTAACTGTGCCCCTGAAGGACCAGGTGCGCAGCCTGGGAGTCATTTTGGACTCACAGCTGTCCATGGAGGCGCAGGTTACCTCTGTGTCCAGGGCAGCTGTCTACCAGCTCCACCTGGTACGCAGGCTAAGACACTACCTCCCCGCGGACTGTCTCGCCAGAGTGGTGCATGCTCTAGTTATCTCACGCTTGGACTACTGCAACACGCTCTACGTGGGGCTACCTTTGAAGGTGACCCGGAAACTGCAATTAATCCAGAATGCGGCAGCTAGACTGGTGACTGGGAGTGGCCGCCGGGACCACATAACACCGGTTCTGAGAGATCTGCACTGGCTCCCAGTACGTTTCCGCGCACGATTCAAAGTGTTGGAGCTGACCTTTAAAGCCCTAAACGGCCTCGGTCCTGTATACCTGAAGGAGCGTCTCCACCCCCATCGTTCAGCCCGGACACTGAGATCCAGCACCCAGGGCCTTCTGGCGGTTCCCTCATTGCAAGAAGTGAGGCTACAGGGAACCAGACAGAGGGCCTTCTCGGTAGTGGCGCCCGCCCTGTGGAACGCCCTCCCATCAGATGTCAAAGAGATAAAGAATTACCTGACATTCAGAAGACATCTTAAGGCAGCCCTGTTCAGGGAAGTTTTTAATATGTAATGCTGTACTGTTTTTAACACTGATTGGGAGCCGCCCAGAGTGGCTGGGGAAACTCAGCCAGATGGGCGGGGTATGAATAATAAATTATTATTATTATTATTATTATTATTATTATTATTATTATTATTATTAGTATTATTAAGAGCAGCCATGCTGGATCAGGCAAAAGGCTCCTTTAGTGCAATATCCTGTTCTCACAGGGATGTTCATTGAAAGCCAGGTAGGTTTCTCCTGACACCACCACCAATCTGTGTTGTTTAGTCATTTAGTCGTGTCCGACTCTTCGTGACCCCATGGACCACAGCACGCCAGGCACTTCTGTCTTCCACTGCCTCCCGCAGTTGGGTCAAACTCATGCTGGTAGCTTCGAGAACACTATCCAACCTTCTCATCCTCTGTTGTCCCCTTCTCCTTGTGCCCTCCATCTTTCCCAACATCAGGGTCTTTTCCAGGGAGTCTTCTCTTCTCATAAGGTGGCCAAAGTATTGGAGTCTCAGCTTCAGGATCTGTCCTTCCAGTGAGCACTCAGGGCTGATTTCCTTCAGAATGGATAGGTTTGATCTTCTTGCAGTCCATGGGACTCTCAAGAGTCTCCTAGGCACCATAATTCAAAAGCATCAATTCTTCGGCGATCAGCCTTCTTTATGGTCCAGCTTTCACTTCCATACATCACTACTGGGAAAACCATAGCTTTTACTATACAGACCTTTGTTGGACCCCCTCCAACCTTCTGACTATCAAAACTAGGGACTCAGCTATACAGCTACAAATAAAACATTTTAAGTGTGTTTTAAGTGCAATATGCATTGTGACACAAGATGGCGATGGTGAGCCTCATGGAAAATTCAATGTATTTTTTTTTTAAAAAAAAACACTTTTAAAAAGCATTTTCAAAGCAGTTTTTATATTTGTCGAGATTCCACCTAGATTTAAACAATAAATGATAACAATCATGAAGCTGCTCTAGATATACAAAGGAACATGCTTCCCCAGCAATGCTGAATTTTGATGCAGGAACGTCATGTGTGTGGTGGAGTGCCTGATTTAATACTTGCATTTTCAAGCACATGCCTATTTTGTAGCCAGTGGGTTCCAGTCATTAGTCCACAATCTGCAACTAGCTGTAGAAAAGAAATCCTAGAAAAAAAAACATATTCTTAATGTGGGATAATTATCTGTACTGCTGATGCATCAACCAGTGTTATTTGTATCCTTTCCCCATATGGATAGCACTGTGAGAACAGGATACTGCACTACAGGAGCCTTGCACCTGACCCAGCCATAGGTGGTGCCCATTGGGACTGGTAGGACAACAGTTGGTGGTGCCAGAGAGAACTAATTCTAATTTTGTTCCTGCCCCTCTCTTTGCAGAATTCAACAAGGGCAACACTGAGGCTAAAGAAGAGGAAACTGACTGCCAGTGCCACATGCCAGACTGGTTGTTAAGTAGAAAGGCAGGCAGATGGTGGCACACTAATGGCTGGGTAAGGCTGGGGGGGCCCCCACTTTGTGCTAATGGACTAACCTGCACTATGTTTATATATCTCTATACACACACACACACACACACACACACACACACTGGTACCTTGGGTTAAGAACTTAATTCGCTCCAGAGGTCTGCTCTTAACCTGAAACTGTTCTTAACCTGAGTTACCACTTTAGGTAATGGGGCCTCTGGGTTAGCAGAGTCTGTAACCTGAAGCGTCTGTAACCTGAAGCGTCTGTAACCCGAGGTTTTTGCACATGTTTTCCAAACATAACATCCCATCTTATACAATATAACAAACCTTTGGCTATCACAGCCTAGGACTTCCGTCAACCTCGACTAATGGTTTTCTAACTTTCTTTCTAATTTTGCATTTTATTTTAATATTTATTGCTATAAAATCCAAATCCTAAATAAACTACTTCTTAGTCCTTTTTCACAATAATTCATATAGTTCTCTTTACAAAACTTCTTGCTGACCTGCACTGTGTTCTTCCCTCCTCTCCCCTGGGTTCTTCTGCTGTCACTTTAAGTGAGGTGGTTTTTATTAAAGAGACTAAATTTGTCCCTGAGAGGCCACTGTTTCCAAAGTCCAAAGTTCTCAGGAGGTAAAGCTCAAGAAAGCATAGTGTGAACCCAATTGAAGTGACTTATTGACACAGATAGAAGCAAACATCTTGAGGAAAATACAGTGGTACCTTGGTTTAAGAACAGCTTAGTTTATGAACAACTTGTATTAAGAATGCTGCAAACCCGGCAGTAGGTGTTTTGGTTTGTGAACTTTCCTTGGAAGCAGAGCATGTTCCGCTTCCTGTCGAGTGTGTTCCATTTGTACATTGAGTCCCCCGCTGCTATGGGAAAGCATGCCTTGGTTTAAAAATGCTTTGGTTTAAGAACGGACTTCCGGAATGGATTAAGTTCGTAAACCAAGGTACCACTGTAAGGACATATGGCAGTTGCCCTGACATAAAAGACCAGCATCACTTTTGCACTGCATTGTCATAACTCCACTTGAAGTTTTTGAGGCTGTTCTTTTAGAACGTGATCAGAGAGCAAACATATTCCCTCTTGCCACAGGATCTTGCTGCCCTGTGTTTCTTGGATAGTCTCGTAATATAATTCTAGAATTCAGATTGCATCTAGCAGCAGCAAGTCTTCCAGCGTTTCCTCAGCACCAAGCTGAGTTCTTAGCCCTTATTACACCACTCGGGATGACTTGAGGTGTTCTGCTGGTGGAGAAAATGGAGTTAAGGAAAAGAGGAAAATCAAGTTCACTTGATTCAGCCTATCGTGGGAACTAGTTTGGGGGAAAAAATGGCAGTGGCAAGTGGGGATGTCATAGAATTCCAACAAAAGCAGAAATCGGAATGGGAATTGCTAACGTTTACTTACTAGTTTACTGCATGGAATACAAATCAATCCAGCAGATATGCTCAGTGTTCGCAAACTGATTTTCAGTCCACAAGTACTATGTAATTGATTAGCCTGCCCCCAATCACATGCATTGTGTTTCATTTGCACTGAAGTGAATGAGATCGAATAATGTAATGACAACATCATTTCCATATTCATTACACAAATTGTGTAAGTTTTGTAATTTTGTCCCAGTAAACATTGGTGTGAATAATGGCATTTTAGCGTGTACACAGCTCAGGGATTCTTCCAGATCTTTTGCTGTCATTTGAAGCTCAGGTGGCTTCTGTAGCATGAAATGCCTTCCATCAGCTTTGGCTGGTGGCCCTGCTGTGCCAGAAGTTAGACTATCCCCGTTTTTTTAAATAAATAAATAAATCAGGGCCTTTTTTCAGCCGAACTCATTGGAACTCAGTTCTGGCACCTTTCAGGTGGGCGCCATTGCCTTTATAAGACAACAAGGGAGGAATTCATGGTGAGTTACAGCACCTCTTTTTCTGGAAAAATAGCACTGAAATAAAATGAAAGTTGTATTTATTTATTTTTGGTTATGCAGTGCATTGAGCAAGATTTCTAAGCACAGATTTCCACTTTATGGCATTCTGAACAGGCACATAAACTGCTGCCAAATATTGTATCTGGGAACAGTTTGAGCTGTGCATATATGAGAAGGCATTTTCTATATGAAGAGATGGGGGAAAGGCTGTTTTTAAAGGGGGGAAATCCCCACTGTAAACATTAGGAAATGACAAATACTCTCAGGACATATTTATGTATCCAAAACAATATCAATTATTAAAGCAAAAGAGGGGAAAAAACAAAATTTAGCTAAAAATAATGCAGAGTGTTTAATAGATTTGTTTAAGAGCCATAAACAAATAACCCATGAATACTTTAAAACACTTAGCGTAGCTGGATACAGATACCCAGAAGATTATATTAAAGATTCAAACGTTTACAAAGAAATACTTAGCACTGGAGATTGACAGTCTATAAAGGCTGTTTCAAGTTTTGCTTCTGCCACTTATTGAAACTTTGGACCTACTCCAGTCTACTAACTGTTACAGATGTAAGTATATCAATCATGGTAGTTATACAGTTATTTATTCATGTGTCATGAATGTAGCATCTTAATCCAAAACAAGTAGTGGATATATGCTGAATAACTGGGTGCATTGTCAGCAGAGAAGCAGCGGTTGTAATGCCCTCCAGATGATGTTGGGCTCTATCTTCCCTTGTCCCTGCACATTGACCAGGCTGGTTGGAGCTGATGGAGTTTTAGTCCAACATTGTCTGGAAGGCACTACATAGGCTACCCCAGGATTCTATCCTGCACTGGGGGCAATGATGGCCGCCAACTTAGATGGCTTAAAAAAGAGGATTAGACAAATTCATGGAGGTAAAGGCTATTACAGCTATGCTGTGCCTCAACTGTCAAAAGCTGCATGCTTCTGAATATCAGTTGCTGGAAACTGCAAGAGGGGAGATTGCTCTTGTGCATGGGTCTTGCTGGAGGCCTTCCCTTAGGCATCTGGTTGGCCACTGTAGGAAAAGGATACTGGATTAGAGAGGCCACTGGCCTCTTCCAACAGACTCATTTTATGTTCTTAAGAGTATTTAACAACATTGCACCGTATTATGGAATCATTATATTGGACAGGCCTTCAAAACCTGTAGCCTACCAACCACATTGTGGCATGGCAGGTGCTTGAGAACTTCTCTGGTTTCGGGATTTTTCTTTTTAAAATGGGAGTATTTAGAAAGCTTCTTGTGGCCTGTATTCAGCTTGCTAAGTCACAAGTTTTGTAATTTTGATCCTGGCCTTTACGCTTTTGCTCCTCCTGCTTGCTCTTTAACAGCAAAGTCTCAAATTCATTCTGTGCTTTTTTTTTTTTTGATGCCGTCTTTTACTCACAGGGAATCTCAAAACATCCTTTTAATCTGTTGACATCACAATGGTAAGCCAAGCAAACCAGCTAGGATACTTTTACCTATTGACTTGGAAGTAAGAAGAGCAATAGAGATGTATCAGAAGACCATGCAGGCACAGATACTATCTAGGGTTACCTAGAGCAAGACACACAAAGGAGCATGTGAAAACTATTTTCTCATTTTTTATATTATGGGATTAATGGGAGGAAATGTTATGCTAACCAAAGAAGCAGGTAAGTTTTTGTACTGGGTGAAAATCCAGTATATATATTGCAAACATAGGTACTCAATGGGTATATTTGGAGGCCATACATCCAGTGAAGTAGACATCCATTAAAAGCACAAGTTATCCATGATAAACTAAATGGGAAAAAGTTGAGATGGTGATCCAGGCTTTTTTCCACTGTTGTTTATGAAGCCTCTTCTTTACTCATTTTATTAAAAAGATTTAAAATATTCCTATTATAAAATATCTTAAGGGAAAGAGAAAACATGCATTTCTGCCTTTGGAAAAATAGCAAAATAGAATATGAATGCCCCTGCTTTCTTGTAACGCAGGCTGTTCCCAGATTTAATAGCCTAGTTATTGCTGAGCAAATTTAAGACATTATGAAATATACTGCAAAGTATCTCCCCCCCCAAAAATAAGATGGTTGTTTAGAACAATCTCCTGCCATAAGCACTCGCCTTGAATAGGTAACTGTTGTAAGAGCAATAGTATTTTTTTCTATTGTGCATTGAATAAAAAAAGTCTGCTTGAAATTTCAACAATAATATACAGTGGTACCTCGGGTTAAGTACTTAATTCGTTCTGGAGGTCCGTTCTTAACCTGAAACTGTACTTAACCTCAAGCACCACTTTAGCTAATGGGCCTCCTGCTGCCGTCGCACCGCCGGAGCATGATTTCTGTTCTCATCCTGAAGCAAAGTTCTTAACCTCAAGCACTATTTCTGGGTTAGCGGAGTCTGTAACCTGAAGCGTATGTAACCTGAACTGTACGTAACCCGAGGTACCACTGTATAACTTACCACATGAGCTTACGCCATCCAATAACAACCCTCTTCTCCTACATAGTTCTGAGAGATCAATGTTTTTGGTCTCTTGGGTCATTCATATACAGTCTCTTAGACCAACAATTAGGAGGCTGCATTCAGATACCATGACGAACCATGGTTTCTTCTTCTTCTTTGGCAAGCACTCATAGCCAAGAAAGATTGTCTTCCATAAACAATGAGTCCGTACGTGACTGTGGAGGCCAATTCTGGATCCACACGCCCTCCCACAGTGGGGACATTGGTTTCTGTGATCACATTGTGGATTTGCCAAGCATGCCTTCCTCTTAGTACATTTCTCCCTTGCGTCCTGAGTTCGAGTGTCTTCAAAGCCCATGACACCTTTGGTAAAGGCTGTTCTCCAAGTGGAGTGCTCTCAGGCCAGTGTTTCCCAGTTGTCAGTGGTTTATCGCAATAGAAACGAGCCCAACCTCATGCTAGATTCATATGCTCCTCATTCCTCTGGCACAGTCATGTGAAAGGGTTCAGAAGCTTTCACTTTCAAGTCACCTATGTTTACATTCAGTCAGGCTGGACCTCCCAGGGCTTGGAGCCTCTCACACGATCCATAGAGCTCTTTATTTGTGTTCTTGCAATGCTTGCTCTCCTAGGAGAGAAGTTCTCATGGTTGCCAAGGAGACAGGTAGCCATTCAGCAAAGCCAGTTGTTTTGAAGATGGAAGGAGACTCAGAGGATTGGATTCAGGTCCTGTCACTAGAGAGGCAATGTTGCAAACAGACCTACCTACCATCAAAGGAGCACATACTTACAAGCACAGTCTCCTTGCTTGGTACAAGAACAAATAACTGGTCCAATCCTGCTCATAAAAAGTAGAGCAGGAGGGGCTGTTCTACATTCACCCCTTGATTACACAATGGAGTTAGAGGTGTGGTGAACAAAAAGTGTTGGAACACCTACACCTAGACATGAATCCTACAGCTCAGCTTATTGACTTCTTTTTTTTTTTATAAAAATTTTTTATTCATTTTCAACAGTATAGAAAACAGAATAGACAACAAAATAGAAAAAGAAAAGAAAAAACATACAAACAAACATACATGACTTCCCCAAACCTTCCCATCACTGCACCCTTATTTTTTAAATTAGCTTTAAGCAATCCTTCTTTCAATTTTAAAAAAAACAACTTTCTTTGAATTTTCTTAAGTTTAGATTTTAACAGCTATAAATTCTCTAATTTCATAGCCCTTGACATCTTCTCATTCCAAAATTTTACAAAAATTTTTAAGATACACTTTAAATTTTTCCCAGTCCTCTTCCACCGTCTCTCTCCTCTGGTCGCGGATTCTGCCGGTCATCTCTGCTAGTCCCATATATTCAATCACCTTGATCTGCCATTCTTCCAGAGTAGGTAGCTCTTGAGTCTTCCAATACTTTGCTAGAAGAATTCTTGCTGCCGTGGTTGCATACATGAAAAAAGTTCTATCTTTCTTTGGAATCGTTTGATCGACCATGCCCAGGAGAAAGGCCTCCGGCTTCTTTGCAAATGTCCACTTTAGGACCTTCTTAATTTCATTATAGATCATTTCCCAGTAGGCCTTAATTCTTGGACAGGTCCACCAAAGATGATAAAAGGTTCCTTCACATTCATTACACTTCCAGCACTTGTTATTGGGCAGATGATATATCTTTGCAAGCTTGACTGGGGTCATGTACCACCTATAGATCATTTTCATTATGTTCTCTTTTAAGGCACTACATGCCGTAAATTTGATGCCTGTGGTCTATAACTGTTCCCAGTCTGCAAACATAATATCATGTCCGATATCCTGTGCCCACTTAATCATTGCTGACTTTACTGTTTCATCTTGAGTGTTCCATTTCAGCAACAAATTATACATTTTAGACAAATTCTTAGTATTGGATTCCAATAGCTCTGTTTCTAACTTTGACCTCTCCTTCTGAAATCCTAGTCTCCTGTCTTGCTTAAATGTCTCATTAATCTGATGATAATGTAACCAGTCTCGAACTTTAGATTTTAGTTTCTCAAAGCTCTGTAATTTAGGCTTTTCACCATCGTATTCTATAATTTCATAATATTTTGGCCAATCTGATTCCATATTAAGTTTTTTTACCGCCTTGGCTTCCATGGGTGACAACCACCTGGGGGTTTTATTTTCCAACAAATCCTTATAACGAATCCACACATTATATAATGCTTTTCTGACAATGTGGTTTTTAAAGCCTCTATGAACCTTTACCTTGTCATACCACAAATATGCATGCCAGCCGAAGTTGTTATCATATCCCTCCAAATCCAAGACATCTGTATTCTCAAGAAGTAGCCATTGTTTCAGCCAGCAAAATGCTGCTGCCTCATAGTAAAGTCTTAAGTCCGGCAGAGCAAAGCCCCCTCTATCCTTTGAATCAGTTAAAATCTTAAATTTTATTCTGGGTTTTTTGCCCTGCCAGACAAATTTAGATATATCTTTCTGCCACTTCTTGAAACAGTCCATCTTATCCAAAATTTGTAGTGTCTGGAACAAAAACAACAATCTCGGCAATACGTTCATCTTAATAACAGCAATTCGGCCTAACAAGGAGAGTCTTAGTCTAGACCAAATGTCAAGATCTTTCTTCACTTCCAACCAACATTTCTCATAATTGTCCTTAAACAGATTCATATTCTTAGATGTTAAATTCACCCCCAGATATTTCACTTTTTTTGTTATTTCCAAACCCGTTTCCCTTTGGAAGCTATCTTTTTCCTCCATTGTTAATTTTTTTCCCAACACCTTTGTCTTCTGTTTGTTTAATTTAAAACCTGCCACTTGACCAAATTTTTCGATAAGTTCCAATACCCTTTTTGTACTGGCTTCTGGTTTTTGCAAAGTCAAAACTAAGTCATCTGCAAATGCTCTTAACTTATAATGTTTAGCTCCGAGCTGTATCCCTTCCACCCGCTGGTCTCTTCTAATCATGTTTAACAGTACCTCCAGGACCGATATAAACAATAGGGGGGATATTGGGCATCCCTGTCGTGTCCCTTTTTCTATCGGGATCTCATCCATCACCATACCATTCACAATTAATTTAGCTTTTTGCTCAGAGTATATTGCACCTATACCATTTTCAACTTTTTGGCCTACCCCCATCCCTTGCAGATTCTTCTTCATAAAGCTCCAACTAACGTTGTCAAAGGCTTTCTCTGCGTCCACAAAGATCAAAACTGCTTTTCTGTTTATGTTCGTCTCTAAAAGCTCCAAAATGTCTATAATGTTCCTCACATTGTCTGACATATGTCTCCCTGGGAGAAAGCCTGTTTGGTCTTTATGAATCTCTTCCAATAACACTTTTTTCAATCTTTTTGCTAAAATGTCTGCAAAGATTTTATAATCCACATTTAAAAGCGAGATAGGGCGGTAGTTCTTAACTTGGTGCTTCTCAGTTTCTGTTTTCGGTATGAGTGAGATAAATGCTTGCTTCCACGATTCAGGAGCCTTTTTCCCCTCCATGATTTGATTACACACTTCTTTCAATGGTTGTATTAGCCATTCCTTAAGTGCTTTATAGTACCTCGCGGTCAATCCATCTGGTCCTGGTGATTTCCCCAATTGCATACCCTGAATGGCACCCTCTATTTCTTGGTCTGTAATTTTCTCATTCAAAATCCTTTTATTATTTTCAGTAATCTTTGAAAGTCCGTATTTTTTAATAAAATCTTCTATCTCTTGTTCATTCTTTGGCCCTTGTGCATATAATTTCTTAAAAAAACTTTGAAAACAATTACTGATCTCATTTGGTTTACTGATGAGTTTCCCCTCTACCTCGAGGGATGTTACCGTGTTCAGCTTTTGCCTCTTTTTCAATTGCCATGACAGCAGTTTCCCACATTTATCTGCTGACTCAAAAGTCTTTTGCCTCATTTGTTTTATTTTCCATTCTATTTCTTGATTTATCAGTTCCATATACTGGGTTTGTTGGTACTTTATTTCTCTTAAAATCTCTTGAGACTTGGGTTTAGATCTCAATTTCTTTTCTCCTTCTTTCATCTGTTCCCAAATTTTTTCTTTTCTCTCATTCTGTTTTTTCCTTTTTATAGAATTTTGTTGGATTAGGAAACCACGCATCACGGCCTTGCTAGCATCCCACACTATTCTTCTTTCCACATCTGATCTTAAATTCACCTCGAAGTAGTCTTTCAATGTCTTTTGGGCCTTTTTGTAAATAGCATCATCTCCAAATAGGGTGTCATTCATTCTCCATCTGAAGTTTCCAGCTGTTGTCAGTTTCATGTCCATCCTTATTGCGTTATGGTCGGAGCAGGTTTTTGGGCAGATTTCTGTCTTTTTAACCCTTGGTGCCAGATTGCTAGAGATCCAAATTTGGTCAATCCTGGTCCAGGTCATCTTTGCTTCAGAGAAGAAGGTCCCCTCTCTTTCCAGGGGGTTCCTTGTTCTCCAAATATCAATCAAGTCCATGGTATCAGTCAGCTCGAAAAAGGTCTTTGGTAATCTCCCATCTTTAGAAATTGTTTGTCTTTGCGCTTTGTCCATGTTTGTGGAGACGACTCCGTTCATATCGCCCATCATTATGATTTTGAAGTCCATATAGTCCATTAAAGTCTCATGCAACTTCTTAAAGAACTCTGCCTTCCCCTCGTTAGGTGCATAAACTCCTACAATCAAGATCTTTTCTCCATGTATTTGAATTTCCACTGCCAGATATCTTCCTTGTTCATCCTTAAAGATCATTTTTGGTTCTAATCTTTCTTTAACATACATCACTACCCCTCTTTTCTTAACTTTGTCTGACGAAATGAATTCCAATCCTAATCTCTTGTTTATCAGTAATTTTCTATGTATCCTGGCAATGTGGGTTTCCTGCAGACATATTACATCTAGATGTTCTTTCTTTAATATGTGAAATACTTGGCCTCTTTTTCGAGGGTGGTTCAGACCATTACAATTCCAACTCAGAAGTTGCAGAGACATTTTGTTACTGGGCTTCTTTTCCACCGACTGCTCCAAGTGCTTGCTCCTCGTCTGTCGGTGCTGGGGTCAGGCCAAATGATAAGTTTGTTATATCCAATACCTCCCTCTCAGTCACGGTTCCTTTTTGGAAATCCTCAGCGTTTCTTTCGAGGAATTGATCTTTCTCATGGATTGTTTTGATTTTAATTTTCTTCCCTTTGAAATTAAAGGACAACCCCTGTGGGAACTCCCACCTGAATCGGATGTTATTTGCTTTCAGTAGGTCCACTAGGTCTTTAAATTGGGCCCTAACTTCCAAAAAGTGTTTAGGGATATCTTTGAAGATCTGTATTTGGGAATTTTTGATGATCAAAGCCTTCTGAAAGTGAAGGTTCAATAATTTGTCCCTTTCTTCTTTAGATCTCAACGTGATTAAACAGTCCCTTGGTTTCTTGCCTTGTTTCCTGCCAATCCGGAAGGCTGTAGTTATTGCAAATTCATCTTCCTCTCCTTCCAACTCATCCGTCCAAAATTCTTGGAATTTGTCTGTGAGAAATTCCCCAAGGTTGTCCTCTTCCTCCTCTGGTACCAATCTTAATTTCAGATTCTTGCTTTTTCTCTCCAATTCCAAAAGTGCCAAAGTAGCATCGTGTTCATGTACTTTCTTTGCAATAGGTGCAAATTTTCCCCTGGTTTCCTCGGCAGTGCTCCTAGCGGTCTCAGCTATTCTCCTTGTCTCAGTACTTTCCTGAATTAAACGGTTAATAGAGTCAGTATTTGAAGATATTGCCGTTGTGTTCAGGTCAAGTCTTGTTGTCAGCTCCGTCAGTTTCTTGGAGTTCTCTGTTGATTGCTTTGTAAGTGCTTCTAAGGATTGATTTATTCTGAGCAGAGCCTGTGTCATAGAATCCATTGATGCCGATGTGCCTTTTTCCTGTGCAGCTGTAGCTCCTGTTAAAGAGCCTCTTTTTTGAGCTTGCTTTTGAGCTTGTTTTGTTTTACTTCTTGTTGATATCTCTTCCAGTGGAGTGCTCATCTCAAGGTCATTCACACAGGAAAGTTGTAAATGGAAAGTCCCACTTTCCTGCCTTGATTTTCTGTTTTAGTCCTCTAGAGGGAGAAGTTGTATCCAAATAACTGTAACAAAGAGACAGGGGAGCCAAAAGCCATGCAAAGTCCCAAAGGAAAAAGTTTATCCAACAGTCTTACTTTGTTGCTACTGAAAAGTTACAAATTTTACCCTCTAAAGTCCCGATACTTTTGTTTCAAAAGAGATCTTACTTTGTAGCGCCGCTTTCTTTTGACAGTTCTCTCCAGGCGCTCACCTCTCAGGCAGCCCGGCCAGGGGTATCGACAGCGGAGAGTTTCCCTTTCTAAACTCTCTTCAGTTAGCAGGTTAAATTCAGTCAATCTTCTTCCCCCCCTCTCCCGCTCAAAAAAAAAGGGGGGGAGATCACCTCAGATGTCAGGCTTAACAATTTTCAAAATAAGGGTTCCTTTTAAATATAGCTAGTTCCTTTCATTGCTACTTAAGTCGTGCAGTTCCGGGAGGCTGACTTCCTTACTTTTTCGCCTTCCCGTTTTCAGCCAAATCTTCTTAATTTACTGAGTCCGTTAACTTTATATTTGCCGTTCTTACTCACGGGTTGTTGTTGCCAATTAGTCGTTTCAGGAAGGAATCGGCGCTCTCCGTTAATGGCGACGCGGCTTCGCTCCGCAAGCTGGGTTGCGATCCTCAGCACCGCGCTCACACCCGGTGCCGTTCCGGAGCCTTTAAAAAGGCTCTTTCACGATACCGGGGGGCGCAAAGGTGCCCACCGAATCTCCTTGTCCACAGGCTTCAGCGCCTGTGATTTTAGGGGTCCCCCGCTCGCCGTAGCGGGACAGACCCGAACTTACGGAGCAGTCCTGCTTCAGAGCTTGAAGCAAGGACCGCCATTAACGCTGGCGCCGACCGGAAGTCTTCTATTGACTTCTGACTCATGCATCCCACACCCCGAACTGATGCTGAGACCCTGCACTGATTTCGTGAATAAAGCCCCAGTCCCAGGTTGCGGGAGCAACATTATTGGTAGCCTGTTCCTGTCTGCACCCTGTCCTGCTCTCCTGCCAGAGTTCCTGACCTCACCCGACTTCCTGCCTTGGATCCCACTTCAGCTTTGATGGACAGCCTCCATATCACACCCTCGACCTCAGACTGGACTCGGACATCGCCGCATGGTTAACCCTTGGGACCAGCACAGCATGAAAAGTTTCTAGAGCTCTACTGAATGTTCTTGAGGGTATTATTGTATGTCCATCCTTCAGAGAGTCAGCATATACCAACAAATAGTGTGCCATTGGGATAAGGGAGCTTATTACCACTAGTTCAGCACATGGCAAATTAGTCCCATTGCCAGTCATTTGACGCTGTAAGAGGACAATTGCCACAAAACCTTCTTTCTTTAAATACAAATCAATAGTACCTCCATGAAGAAGACTGAAATACAAAATGATGCAGTTTTCCCACAGTTTTACACACAGGAACCATAAACTCGACATGTATAATACAATTGACAGATATCAACACTTTATTAGTGAGGCTGGAAAATGGAGAGATGATTTACATGGGAGGCTTTCTAGCTGCAAGGCTTAGCAGAATTTCAAGTCTCTTTATTTTCATCCTCAGTGGATTAGAAATGATTTTTCATCACACCATTAATTTTAACCAGTGTGTACATCCTTACAAGCTACTGCCGTATACATTTCTGCAATTATTCCCAAAGAAGTTGTTTCATTTGAGAGTACCATATTTTAAAGATCGACTCCAGTGTGTATTGAAAAAGAAGGTTGTGGTTAATATATGGAAACATTATTTGGATTTAATCATACTTTGGGGAGTATTTCTAATAAGTAAGTAAATGCAGCCAGTTTAAAATGCACAGATTGTCACAGCAACCTAGCTTGCTACAGGCATTTTCCCTCTTAGATTGCCGGAGCGCTAATAAGTGAGGAGCACTTACTCAATGTACGGCCGAATATCTATGCCTTCCCATGAGTTATGCTGTCATACCTATTAGGCAAAGTTCTAAGCCAAAGTGAATGAAAGTCAGATGTGTGCCTGTGGTGAGGAACAGGGTAGAGCAGGGTTAAAAAATAAATTCCAGAAACAATAATCTGGATTGAACTTGGACATGAGTTTTATTGGTTAGATCTTACACAGGGCTTGGTGAAGCATGGGCAATGATCCAGATAGCTCAGTTGATGTCCAAGTCAATGCATCCAGTCTGAAATGTTAAGGGGTGGACAGCAGGCTCAAGCCAACCATAGTGAGGGGTAGAGGGAGCAAGCTCAAGAAAACCATTGTGAGAGGTGGAGAGAGCAAGCTCAAGAAAACCATAGTGAGGTGTGAAGAGAGCAAGCTCAAGAAAACCATAGTGAGGGTTGGAGGGAGCAAGATCAAAGCCAACCATAGTGAGGGTTGGAGGGAGCAAGATCAAAGCCAACCATAGTGAGGGGTGGAGGGAGGGAGCTCAAAGCCAACCATGATGTGTCCAACCTATCTGCAGTGTGGCTTGCAGGCCAGCTCCTGAGCTGGACCAGTCCCACAACACCTCCACAAAAGCCCATTGGTGGGCACCCTGAAAGAGGAATTGGGAGCCTATCAATGCTTCCCATTAAGGACTATAAATCCTGTCTGAAATCCCTGGGTGACAATAAACTGTCAGCTTCAGCTGCCTGGTTCTCCCACTGAAACAAGCCAAGCTGCTTCCATCCCAGCAGGCTGGACCTTAAGTTCTCTAACAATAAGTCATTGCTAGCCTCAGAGATATTCATGACACCAGAGACTCTCTTTAAAAGGGCATTTTCTATAGCCTTGCCCTATTCCCCTGATTTAATGGCATGGGTACTCAAAACTAATTGAGCACTTCTGCAAAACATAGAAAGCCGGCATTTGGCATCCATGTAGTTCAACCCCCGAGACGCAGGTGGCATTGTGGGTTAAAGCCTCAGCGCCTAGGACTTGCCGATCGAAAGGTCGGCGGTTCGAATCCCTGCGGCGGGGTGCGCTCCCGCTGCTCGGTCCCAGCGCCTGCCAACCTAGCAGTTCGAAAGCACCTCCGGGTGCAAGTAGATAAATAGGGACCGCTTACCAGCGGGAAGGTAAACGGCGTTTCCGTGTGCGGCTCTGGCTCACCAGAGCAGCGATGTCACGCTGGCCACGTGACCCGGAAGTGTCTCCGGACAGCGCTGGCCCCTGGCCTCTTAAGTGAGATGGGCGCACAACCCCAGAGTCTGTCAAGACTGGCCCGTACGGGCAGGGGTACCTTTACCTTTACCTAGTTCAACCCCCACTGATTAAAAAAACCAAAACACCAATCTGGAAAATGCAGCATTTGAATATATCTCCCTTGAAATTCAGGCAATGCTATCTGCTTCTTAAGAGCAGCTGGCGACAAATCTATGTTTGTAGAATATCAGCTGTATCTTATGAAACAAATAAATTTTCTAAGTGAAATATTGAACCTTGGTATGTTTCAAGGCAGTAGAAAAGAGGATGGATGGCATGCAATGAACTCCACAAAATCAGGTGGTGTTCTGCTTGGAAGGGCTGAAATATATAGTTGAACAACTGGAAACTACCAAAATAGAATCAAATACAACAGCTGCATATTATGTGCATATCCTCTCTGAAATGCAGCACTCCCTGCTAGATAAATGGGGCTTTAGCACTTGTTAGGGTTTTAGTCATTTTTAATTTATTTGTTGTTCGTGTTTTTTCACTGTTTTTAATTACCTAATGTGTAAATTGCATTGACACAGTGGTTTAGAAAGTAATTAATAAATCAATGGCAATAATAATAATAATAATAATAATAATAATAATAATAATAATACTTCACACAAAATTTACTTATTCACTGTAAAGGCACTGGAGTGGGTGGTTGACCTGCATTTCTTATCAATGTTTCTGTATCCACATGAGTGGATAGAAAGATAGTGAAAGGAGGCTGTATTTTTCCCTTTCATTCTCTTCTTTACGGTTTTCAGTACTGTAAGTGTACAAAATTAGAGTTACAAAGGACATTGTCAGAGCCGATATTCCTGACACAGCCATTTCGGCTGTTAACATCTTACACTAGCACATCTAAGATGGAATAATGCAGAAGCCTAACATCCCAGGAGAGTTCAGGTTCTCTTGTCTTTTTAGGTTTTGGCCTCTGGCCTTGATTGAAAGAAGAACTTAAATTGGGAATACTCTCTATTTCAAATGGGCATTTCTGGCAAGACTTTGCAAGTCTGGGGGAGAGAGAGAGAGAGAGAGAGAGAGAGAGAGAGAGAGAGAGAGAGAGATTTAAAATATTTGCTCTCTGTTCTATGTTAAAATAAAAGTTTTAAAGTTGTGGGGTTGGCACTTGATGGTGTATGTCGAGCTCGGCAGCCTTTGAAACTCTAAACAAGTTCACGTTGGGAAGACAGACTTTATTCATTTTGATTCCCAGAAAATATTTTGCATTTTTTTTATCAAGCTGAATGTAGCAAAAGACTAACCTGAGGAAAAACAGTCTACCAGATCCTGTTTTTATAGCAAAATGAGAGATTTTCTGAGCATTGAGCACACAGTTCTTGGTTATTGCTACCATACGCTTACCAGTTTTCTTCTAAATGTATATTTTCTGTTGATAGTCTCTAGAATAGGAATTAAATCATTTTCTTACTGTCCTTATTGTGTGTTACTCCAGTTCTAAGTTTGTTTTCTCTGAAGTAAGTCATACCCTGTTAAACCGGACTTATTTCACAGTAAATAAAGTTAGAATATGTTCTGAGTCCTTAATCTATGAAATAAAGGCTCAGAACATAGCTTGTTTTCCCATATCTAAACCACACGTTCTCAAGTAGTCAGGGCCAGTAACAAGGCTTAAAAAGAGAAGACGTGATAAAAAATAATAATAATACTTGGTTAAATTAAAACCATGAGTCCTAAGACTAAGAAATGGGCTAACCTGCATGGACCAGGGCCTACTTCATCAGATGCATGGTTGGTCAGATGGTTGGTGGGCCGAAGGACGGATGGATGGATGGATGGAAGGAAGGAATGAAGGGGAACCGAAGGCTTGTCATCCCCAAGTCAATGAATGTTTCCGCTACATTACTTAATAGTGTATCACCTTCCAGCAGTAATCCTTTCAATGCTTTTGGGTTGTCCTCATGGCCGAAACACTAGACTAGACCTTTGCATAGAGTGTTTCCATTACTCTGAATGAACTGAAATTGTGCATAAGCAATATCCTTAAACTCAGCCACACAAACGTAATGCTTTTTGGAGCTTCAGAAACAATCATGACATGATCATCAAAGAGAAGGATGAAGGAGGCCAATTACCTGCCCACCTCCTCTCTTTGGCTCTATAAACAAGCAATCCCCATCATTGCTGAAAAGTTTGACTGCCACCTGACGGGACTCTTACCTTGCCTAACAGCTTCCACAATCTGGTTAAATGTCTTTGTCTTTCAGATGCCGCAAGTCTTTCATATACACATGTGTATGAGAGAAATATATCAATGTACATATATAGACACACATATACGCACACACATAATGTGAATGATTTAATGTATTGATCAATGGAATAAATTAGTACACCTCTGGATCAAAATCAAGAGGTTGTAGAAATCTCTCTCTAGAGAGCCCCAAATAATATCAGGCACCTTTATGTAGGAAACAGGGTGACATTGAAACGAGTCTTTGAGTTGCCTACCTTAAAAAAAAAAAAAAGCAGCCCCGAATGTCATTGACGAATTCCAGTAGACTTCTGTTTCCTTTGATGTCTTCAGAAAGCAGGTGCAGAGAGTGGGAGTAATTTCCTTCCCAATTTCTCCCTCACATGGCTTGCCATCCCTCATACTCTGGCACTTTTCATGAGTTGCCATATGGCATATCCCCTAAGCAACTGTTCTCAAGAGCTTATTTGGCACTGCTGTCACTCCTTATCCAAGGGAAAGCTTTCTGAGATAAAGAGGTCTTGTAGCAGAAAGCTACTTCTGCGTTGCTCGGCATTCAACATCTAAAGAATACCTGCCCTGTTTTAAATCTTTACATTGTAATAACGCGAAAGCCAGATCAAAAATCAAGATATGTACTTCACCATATATCAGATCTGCCTGTCCCTATTTGTATGGTAGGCGGCCCACACCTATCTGCCCCCTTTCCTGTTCTATAAACATGATGTCTGAATTTTGTCCTTGTTCTGGTCAGTTTCAATTTTTCTATGGTTCCTAAGCAATGTTTAAGTCAGTTAAGGCAAATCACCTAAGATTGACACACTGGATCAAAGTAAATATGACGTGTGAGCTGAAAGATACCTCAGATCTAAGGTTCTTGTAAGGAGAGATTGCTGGATTGAAGAGTTTCCTAGCTTTTTAGGTTTAGCAACACTTCTTAATTAAGAATAAAATCCCAGTCAACTCCTTAGTGAATGTCATCCCTGATAAACAAAGCAAAAGGATGTATAGATTGTACCAAGCAGAATACCATTTCAAAGGGAGGGCTGGTTTCTTGGCTTCTATAAGTCTCATTCCTTCATGCTGGAGACTGTGACCCAGAAAAAAACAGGGAGCTGGAAGAACCAGGAGAAAAAAAATTGCACAGAAATTGGGGGAGTAAGAAATAAATGATGCAGGAAATGTATTGGCCATGGTTATCTACACTCTGGTAATCACCAGGTTGGGCTACTGTAATGTGCTCTACATGGGGCTGCCCTTGAGGACAGTCCAGAAATCACAACTAGTGCAAAATGCAACAAGAATGCCGGAAGGCAGGGCCAGCCTGCGCATGAAGGGAACTGAAGAAGGAGAGGCTGGAATCCCATGGGGTGGCACCCTCATTGCCACTGCACTCACGTGGCTGCTGTGGCTTCTGGCAAGATCAGACAAAACAGGATGGGCTGCTCTTGTTGGTGGGGTCAGCAGGCC